>NC_057716.1:91322819-91362251 GCF_004010195.1 Chiloscyllium plagiosum
AGTGATGGAAAAGGATAGACCAGATCTAAAAGTTGAAGTTCTAAATTGGAGAAAGGCCAATTTTGATGGTATTAGGCAAGAAGTTTTGAAAGCTGATTGGAGGCAGATGTTCGAAGGTAAAGGGACGGCTGGAAAATGGGAAGCCTCCAGAAATGAGATAACAAGAATCTAGAGAAAGTATATTCCTGTCAGGGTGAAAGGGAAGGCTGGTAGCTATAGGGAATGCTGGATAACTAAAGAAATTGAGGGTTTGGTTAAGAAAAAGAAGAAAGCATATGTCAGGTAAAGACAGGATAGATCGAGTGAATCCTTAGAGTATAAAGAAAGTAGGAGTATACTTAAGCGGGAAATCAGGAGGGCAGAATGGGGACATGAGATAGCTTTGGCAAATAGAATTAAGGAGAATCCAAAGGGTTTTAAAAAATATATTAAGGACAAAAGGGTAACTAGGGAGAGAATAGGGCCCCTCAAAGATCAGCAAGGCGGCCTTTGTGTGAAGCAACAGGAGATGGGGAGATACCAAATGAATATTTTGCATCTGTATTTACTATGGAAGAAGATATGGAAGATAAAGACTGTAGGGAAATAGATGGTGACATCTTGCAAAATGTCCAGATTAGAAGGTGTCTTGAAACAGTTAAAGGTGGATAAATCCCCAGGACCTGATCAGGTGTACCCGAGAACTCTGTGGGAAGCTAGAGAAGTGATTGCTGGGCCTCCTGCTGAGATATTTGTATCATCGATAGTCACAGGTGAGGTGCCGGAAGACTGGAGCTTGGCTAACGTGGTGCCACTGTTTAAGAAAGGTGGTAAGGACAAGCCAGGGAACTATAGACCGGTGAGCCTGACCTCGGTGGTGGGCAAGTTATTTAAGGGAATCCTGAGGAACAGGATGTATATGTATTTGGAAATGCAAGGACTGATTCAGAATAATCAACATGCCTTTGTTCATGGGAAATCATTTCTCACAAACTTGATGGAGTTTGTTGAAGAAGTAGCAAAGAAGATTGATGTGGGCAGAGCAGTAGATGTGATCTATGTGGACTTCAGTAAGGCGTTTGACAAGGTTCCTTATGGAATACAGGGAGAACTAGCCATTTGGATACAGAACTGGCTCAAAGGTAGAAAACAGAGGGTGGTGGTGGAGGGTTGTTTTTCAGACTGGAGGCCTGTGACCAGTGGAGTGCCACCAGGATCGATGCTGGGCCCTCTACTTTTTGTCATTTACATAAATGATTTGAAAGCGAGCATTAGAGGTACAGTTAGAAAGTTTGCTGATGACACCAAAATTGGAGGTGTAGTGGACATTGAAGAGGGTTACCTCAGATTACAACAGACATTGGTTAGGCCACTGTTGGAATATTGCATACAATTCTGGTCTCCTTCCTATTGGAAAGATATTGTGAAACTTGAAATGGTTCAGAAAAGATTTAGAAGGATGTTGCCAGGGTTGGAGGATCTGAGCCAGGGTTGGAGGCTGAACAGGCTGGGGCTGTTTTCCCTGGAGCGTCGGAGGCTGAGGGGTGACCTTATAGAGGTTTACAAAATTGAGGAGTATGGATAGGATAAATAGACAAAGTTTTTTCCCTGGGGTTGGGGAGTCTAGAACTAGAGGGCATGGGTTTAGGGTGAGAGGGGAAAGACATAAAAGACCTAAGGGGCAACTTTTTCACGCAGAAGATTGTACATCTATGGAATGAGCTACCAGAGGATGTGGTGGAGGCTGGTACAATTGCAATATTTAAGAGGCATTTGGATGGGTATATGAATAGGAAGAGTTTGGAGGGGTATGGACTGGGTGCTGGCAGGTGGGACTAGATTGGGTGGGATATCTGGTCTTCATGGACAGGTTGGACCGAAGGGTCTGTTTCCATGCTATACATCTCTATGACTCCATGTCTGAACAGGTTGATTAGTAAATATGTTCTGGCTGAGCCTTGGAGCTCTTGTGGCACAGTGATAGTGTCCCTACTTCTGAGCCAGGAGACCTGTGTTCAAATCCAACTTGCTCCAGAGATGTGCCATACCATCCTTGAACAGGCTGATTAGAAAATATCTTCTGGATGAGCTTTAAAGGCATCTGTATTTCTAACTCGATCATACATCTCTCTGGCAATAAGTGCAAATGAAGTATACAATCAGATGTATAAATGGGGATATTTGTTAAGCTACATGAAGGTCAAAGGCTGCAAAAAAATCACAATGTCCACATGCCCCTGGCACTGAGCATGGTCTGCTTTCAATATTATACACAATGTTAAATGATTAACTGTAATCCAACCCCGGTTCATTCATCCTCTAAGCGAGTATCACTTGCGTTATCCCTGGCCTAACAGGTTCAACAATAGGTAAAAACATTGACTGCAGATGCTGGAAACCAGATTCTGGATTAGTGGTGCTGGAAGAGCACAGCAGTTCAGGCAGCATCCGAGGAGCAGTAAAATCGACGTTTCGGGCAAAAGCCCTTCATTAGGAATAAAGGCACAGAGCCTGAAGGGTGGAGAGATAAGCTAGAGGAGGGTGGGGTGGGGAGAAAGTAGCATAGAGTACAATAGGTGAGTGGGGGAGGGGATGAAGGTGATAGGTCAGGGAGGAGGGTGGAGTAGATAGGTAGAAAAGAAGATAGGCAGGTAGGACAAGTCATGCACTATTCTGTCATGCTCCCTTGGAAGACCCTCTTGGCCAATGTCTTGATCCTTAGCTGCATCTTCATCTGAAGAATTTGCTACCATTCCCTCAGTGTCTTTATCCAAGATATCCTCACTTTGTAAGTTCCAATTCTGATGGTCATAATGATGTGGAATCATTTACTTTACAAGGCTCTACCGGTGCAGTCCACATGTCGAAATCTTATCTTCAGGAGTTCTATAGTCTGTTGCACTAGGGCCTTGGTGGAAGTGTGAGCAGCATTGGTCTGAGGATCTCTGAAAGGTGTCAGCCATGTATGGAGGATGTAGCATTGTCTCTCAACAGCCATGATGTTATGGCCCAAGGACTTTGGAAGGAGGTATCTGCTCCTTCCTCAGTATATACACATCATGCTGATTGCCAGGATATGTAGTGCAGACCGTACTGAATTAAGCACCAATAGACATATATAATTGGAGCATTGTTGGAGTGAAAACCTTTTCTGTTCATGAACTCTGCAGGTTTGTGCTCAGGTCTATGATGTCCTGTAATTGGAGATGGGTCACTGTGCTGGACTTGGATACAGGGGATGTGATGACCACTTTCATTTGGGTCCATGGCCACTGTGTTTGTGTGTGGTCTTGGGGCCACTGTAGTCAGATTGGGGACAGAGTCTGGGCCAGGAGCAGCACTATGGCCTGTGATTTCAGTCCCTGGCTCTAGACTCAGTACATAGACAGTGTGACTGCAAGCGAGATCAGTGACTTTCCCTCAGAGTCTCACCACCTCCAAGGACATGCAAATGACTGAGCACTGAAAAATCAAAGCTTTAGATCCTTAAGATATTTCCTGCATAGATGCATAGGATGTGTCTGTGTGCCAACATGCAAAATGAGCTGGCAGAAACAATCAAGGCCAAAGTGTTGAAGAGTTAAAGTGGTGTGTGAGTTAATCCAAGAGCAGGCACAGTGGTGTGGTGGGGCTGATTATTTGTTGATGCCCGACTTTCGAGAATAATTGGTAGAGGAGAAAGTTGCCCAGGCAACATATAGGACGTTCTTCTTAAGAAGTATTTAGGTGAAAACCAGGATAAGTATTCAGTGAGTTGCAACCATCAGGTGCTCACTTTGGTTTACGTCTTGGGAATTTGAGCCATGTAGAGTCTTGGTAGAGGAGAGGAAAATTGAAAGTGTTATATAAATAAGATAAAGCTAGGGCTTTAATGAAATGTAAATACACAGAAATACAGTAACCTCCAATGGTAAGATTTTGAAGTTGTCATTTGAGGGGTAAATTGAACAAATGTTCTTGATGCCAAGAATCTGAGTTTTTCATTCTCAGTGTACTTTTCCACCTTTTTAGCCATTTTCGTCACATCAGAGGGAAAAATTCCCCCAGTGGCATTGAGTCTAAATCCAGTGTGATGTCAAGATTAATTCGCAAATACCAAGAAATCCATATTTTTAAATCGATGCATGTTTTGTGGAATTCTTAGAGTGGAGTCTTTTTCTTGTTGCTGAGTGTGAATGTTGTGGATGTGTGATACCTCTGCAGAATTATAATGCTCTCTTGGACAAACAAGAAAGTGCCAAACAATGTAAAGAACTTCCTGGCAGGGAGTACAATTTCCCCAAACAGAAGTGATTGAATACTATTTCACTTTATTTCTCATTCAAGAGAAATGAAATAGCATTACTTTTGCAAATACAAAGCAACCCCCATGTGTGAAGCTGTAAAAATAAAACAAACTATATTTGATTATTCCTTGAAGGCACCTCCAATGTATATTATGTAAGTCCTCATCAATTCAAGTGCCAGCTAATTCAACTGATCTCCAGTCAGTCTAAATAGTCCAATGACTACCGCGTACATTAAGAACTCTAGCTGAAAATCTCTGCTCAGCTTTTTCTGTGAAACTAGGGGAACTGCAACATTTGGCAAGGAGTGCCTGAATTTAATTAATAATTAAACCCAAGATCTCAATCCAGAAAGACTGTTCACTATATCCTCAAGCACAATGAAAAAGAATGTATGTGATGTAAGTAAGCCCACCTAATTACAAATACGCCTGGTTATTTTTGTGGACGAACTGTATTCATTACATTCAGTATAATGCTCTCAAGTAGCACACTTATCATGCCTGGATACAATCCGTGGATTACTGTCCTTGTTACCAGATGTTTATAATTATAGTCTGTTCTTGCTGAATCGAAGTGTCACTGGTAGTTTTGGACGTGCGATCTTCTGTAATTCCATTATAATTTTCAATTTTCCGTGGTGTAATGTGTTCCATGGATTCCTTTTACCAAATCCTGCCAGCTGTGCTTTCATGTTGTTTGACACAAATCTGTAAAACATTAGCAGTAATTCTAAAAAATCTTCTCGCTTCGCTCGGTTGGAGTGATTTCTTTACAAGCTCCTTATCTACTGTATTCCACAGTTCTTTTCATATATAAACAGTGATTCTAAACCTTTGAAGATAAAAGATTCAGTACATGCAATTAGATGGCAGCAAAAATGTTTCTCATCAAGAATTTTTTTATTCCTCTCGTTGGAATTAAAATTATTCCATACCAATTGAAATGATAACTTACCAAATTTTAAAAAGCTAGTCTTTTCATTGCAATTTACATCTCAATCAATTGCTCCATTCCAATTTGTGCAAAGCAAACTTTCTAATGTATTTAGTCAGGAAGTCACTGTTAATCAGGCAAATAAACAATTTCTTATTTAAAATGATTATTTAAAGCAGTCTTACTGGATAGAGTCCTAGTTATACAGCACGGAAACAGACCATTTGGTCCAACTCGTCCATATCGACCACAAATCCCAATCTGACCTAATCCCAGTTACCAGCATTTCACCCATATCCCATTAAACCCTTCCTATTCGTGCACCCATCCAGATGCCTTTTAAATGTTGTAATTGTACCAGCCTCCACCGTCTGTTCTGGGAACTTGTTCCATACACACATCACACTCTGTGTGAAAATGTTGACCCTCAGGCCCCTTTTAAATCTTTCTTCTCTCACCTTTAACCTATGCCCTCTAGTTTTGGGCTCCCAAACCCAGAGGCCTAGCCACTGATACTTTCATCCAATGAAATAATTTTTTTAAAAACTGTATTCTAAAATCTAGATTTTTAAAAATAAAAAGATGTTGCAATACTATTCTGCAGAATTTTAAAAGCAGAAGTACATTTTCACATTCAGTCATTAGTTTGTAATATCTGACATAGACAGTGTATTTACATGAGGGCTTCTGATCATAACTCTGGCTGGACTAACAGCAGCCATCAGAAAAAGACAAAACATCTCCGTGTGCCAATAACTTTCACCCTACTTTGTCAACAATATTATCCCTGCCTCCCCACCTCTGCAGTGAGAACAATATAGTGAAGTAGACAGAGCCAGTAGCATGGCCTCTTTGTCTCAGGACCCTTGGTTTCCCTCACTTATTTATCAGTCTGGATAATAGTGTAGACCACTATGTCCAAGGAGTTAAGGCATGCTACAATATGGATTGGCACAAACAGGTCCCAAAAATGAGGAAGAGGAAAAGATTAAACATACAACAGAGACCGCCACCAAAGAAACAGTGGACACTCTCCACATTTCCTGGCTACACTGGGTATATCAATACGAGAGAAGCACCCACAATGACACAGTCTCCCCTTTATAAATTAGGTTGAAAATCACACAATACCAGGTTATAGTTCAACAGGTTTATTTGGAAGTATAAGCTTTTGGACCGCTACTTCTTCATCAGGTAGCAACTTTGTCCACCCCAGTCCAGCACCAGCACCTTTATAAATTAGACCCTCTCGTTGACCCCGGAAGCTCAGGAATGTCCTGCAGCTTTCCAGGGCTTTGATGTTTCTGATTTAAACTCTCTCCCAAAACAAACTGCTCCATAATAAGATTAGTGACGCTATTCATCATTACTTCCATCAATATGTTGTCAGCTTCATCTGCAGTTTTCCAGGAAAACTGATCAGCAGTGAGGGTATGTTATGAATTTATTTTGCTTTGTGATTATTTCCAGAATTTTGCTGCACAAGATTTAGATCTAAAAATCTCGGACTTCAATTTTGTTTATTTTAGAACTTTATTTCCTCTTAAGTAGGCTGTTATAGATTCACAGAGCACAGAAGAGGTCCTTCAGCCAACAAAGCCCTCTAGTAACAAATCCAACTAGCTATCCTCTGATAATGTTTGCATTCTTTAACTTTATCTATCTTTTCTTCTGAATATTCAGTTATGTATCAGCTGTTCATTATTTCATGGCTTTATTGCAAATGGCACTTAAAGGGCAGGGCAGATTTCCCTGGTATTTTGGTCAATACTTATGTCTCAGCCAACATCACCAAATTATACAATCATTATTACACACCATAACAGTTAATGAGAGCTTACTGTGGACGACTTGGCTTCCACATTTCCTACCTCTTAGCTACAACACAATAAGTGACTGCATTTTTGATGGACTTCATTGGATTTGAGCATTGTGGAAAAACTAAAGGCCAGAATTCCATTCTGCAACTTATTCTCAATTAATATCCAATAAAACATTTTTATTCAGGAAATTGCAGGTTCCAGCAGGGGCTGTAACAAATTGCAGGAGCTGACATATGATAAAATATCACACCACTGTTTTGAAATCCTGCCAGTGTTTTGTTCTCTTATCCAACTGGCTATTCTCTCTCTGTTAGCTCAAACTGCGCATGCTCTGATAACATTTGCACTTTTTAAGTTAACCTATCTTCTTCTTTTTGAATAATCAACTGTTCATCATTTTATGACTTTATTCCAACACAGATTACTAGACCAATTGGGAATAGGAACTATGGTAGATTTTTCACAATCCCAAGCCAGGAACACTAACAAAATATTATTCATCCCAGAAGCATGGCATTCCAACTGGAACTCTATAAATAAACAAATTGATTTGGATCCCATTTACCATCCCCTGAGGGAAAAAAATCCCAGGAAATGACATCACCAAAGGAAATGATGCCATCACAGGAAATAACATAATCAATTCAAGGAAACCTAAACACACAAATAGAAAGTGGGTCATGCCACCAGCGCTTTATCCGGAGGTTCACTGAAAACATTACCTAGTTGGGTGACAAACCTTCTGAAAATGAACCTTCTAGCTTTATTTCCATGAAAAATAACTGAGATTTATTGTAGGGCTATAGGGAACAACTGGGGAAGTGGTACTAATCTGATAGATTTTCCACCGAGCTGGCACAAGCACAATAAGCCAACTGTCCTTTCTCCGAAGGAAAGATCCCATGATTTGATCAGATATGGAAAAAATTGGATCCACTTACCAGGGTTACTATTTGTACTACATCTTCTTTTCCAAAAGTAGAATATTAACCAATAAAGTATTGTTCTGGAAATGAAACCTGGTATGCTAAGGATGAGAAATGGTTGTTTCACTAGCACCCTTTTAAAAAAACTTGGTCTTATCTCCGTCTTAGGTGATAAAATCAGACTTACTTGTGCCTTGTAGATATTGGACAATTCCTGAAGAAGGGCTTATGCCCGAAACGACGATTCTCCTGCTCCTTGGATGCTGCCTGACCTGCTGCGCTTTTCCAACAACACATTTTTCAGCTGTTGGACAAACAATGGGAAGACAGGGAGGTGAGTTACTTGCCACAGAATTTTTAGCCTCCTGTAGCCACAGTATTTATATGACTTATCTAACCAGTTTCTGGTCAATGTTAGCCCCAGGATATTGAAAATGGGGGAGTCAGGAATGGTGATACCTTTGAATGTCAAGCTCTGACAGTTGATTCTATTTTGTAGGAGATAGTCATTGTTTGTTGCTATTGGGGCAGGAATGTTGGGGGCAGCAATTTATCAGCCCATGTCTGGATCATGTCCAGGTCTTGCTACACATGGGCACAAACTGCATCAATATCTTTTAGGGCTTCCAAACCCATACCAGCACGAGGGTGGTGAGGCAAATATATCTTTTGGGTTCACAATAATGGCCTTGACCTCAGAAGATCTTTGTGCTGTGCTCATGCTTAAGGCATTCCCAAATGCAGAAAATGTTTCCCTCGAAAACAACACAGGGGTGGGAAGGAACTGCAAATTAGAATTTTCGGCCAAAGTCCTAATTTGTTTTAATTCTCAGCTCATTCTCACCTCCATGGGAGATGGCAGCACTGTTCACATGTGACACAAGGGTACAAATAAATGTTTCTGTGGCTGACAATGAGACATCAGAATGGTGTGTTGTCTCCTTTGGTGCCAGGGTCAAGAATGTCTTGGAGAAGGTGCAGAATATTCTCAAAGGGGAGAGTGACCAGCAGGAGGTCATTGTAAATGTTGATACCAATGACCTAGAAAGAGAAAGGGATGAAGTTCTGAAGAGAGATTATAAGAAATTAGGCAGGAGGATAAAAAGCATGTCCTTAAGGGTGGTAATAATTGGATTACTCCTGGTGCTATGTGCTAGTGAAAGTAGGAATGAGAGGATAGAGCAGATGAATGCATGGCTGAGGAGATGGTACAGGGGGCAGGGATTTGCATTTTTGGGTCATTGGAATCTCTTGCCAGTAATATTTGGGAGGCTTTAAACTAGCATAGGGTGGTTGGGGGCAGGGGGTAGTAGTTTGGGGTGGAACCCAAACAGATAGTGAGAAAAGAGCTGAGTCTGAGGCTGGTACAGTTGAAAAAAGGAGCAAATCAAATAGTCAAGGAAGGCAAGAGCAAGGCAAAGAATAAGATAAGACTGATAAATTAAACTGCATTTATTTCAATGCAAGAAGCCTGACAGGTAAGATAGATGAACTCAGGGCATGGTTGGGAACATGGGACTGGGAAATCATAGCCATTACAGAAACATGGCTCAGGGAAGGGTAGGACTGGCAGCTTAATGTTCCTTGGTACAGATGCTATAGGAAGGATGGAAAGGGTGGCAAGACAGGAAGGGGAGTGGCGTTTTTGGTTAGGGATAACATTATGACTATACTTAGGGAGGATATTCCTGGGAGTATGTCCAATGTAGTTATTTGGGTGCAACCGAGAAATAAGAAAGAGATGATTATCTTATTGGGATTGTACTATAGGCCTCCCAATAGTCAGTGGGAATTTGAGAAGCAAATTTCTAAGGGGATCTCAGACATCTGGAAAAACAATAGAGTTATAATGGTCGGAGATTTTAACTTTCCAACCACAGACGAGAACTGCTATGGTGTTAAGGACTTTGATGGAGAGGGATTTATTAAGTGTGTACAAGAAAACTTTCTTATTCAGTATGTGGAAGGAGGACAACTTAAACCTCTCTTGGAAAATAAGGCAGGGTAAGTAATTGAGGTGTCAGTGGGGAAGCACTTTGTGGCCAGTGATCATAATTCTATTAGTTTTAAAACAGTTATGGAAAAGGATAGACTTGATCTAAAAGCTAAAGTTCTAAATTGGAGTAAGCTCAATTGTAATGGCATTGGCAAGATCTTTCAAAGTTGATTGGGAGAGGCTGTTCGCAGGTAAAGCGATCTTTGAAAAGTGGGAGCCCCTTTAAAAATGAGATAATAGAAGTTCAAAGGCTTGTTCTGTTCGTGTGAAGGGCAAGGCTGGTAGGTGTAGGGAATGTTGGGTGACTAGAGAAATTGAAGCTCTGGTCAAGAAAACGCAGGATCATATTGGCAGGAATAGACAGTTGGGATCAAGTGAATCCCGAGAGGATTGTAAGCTCAGTAGGAGTATACTCAAGAGGAAATCAGGAAGACAAAAATGAGACATGAGATAGTTTTGGCAAATAGGGTTAAGGAGAATCCAATGATATTCTCCAAATACATTAAAGACAAAAGGAAGATTGTCCATGTGTGGATTTGCAGGAGATGGGTGAGATATTAAATGAGTATTTACTGTCGGAGAGGAATACGGAAGATAGAGAACTTGGATAATTTATAGTGATACCTTGAAAAGTGTCCACATTATAGAGGAGCTGATGTTGGACATCTTAAAATGCATAAAGTTCGATAAATTCACAGGACCAGATCAGGTGTATCCCAGAACTTTGTGGAAAGCAAGGGAAGTGATTGCTAGGCCCCTTGCTGGGATATTTATATCATTGAAAGCCATAGGTGAGGTGTCGCAAGACTGGAAGTTGGCTAATATGTTATGATTGTTTAAGAAAGATAGTAAGGAAAAGCCATGAAACTACAGGTTAGTGAGCTGGATGTCAGTCGTGTCAAGTTGTTGGAGGGGATTCTGCGGGATGGGATTTACATGTATTTGTAAAGGAAGAGCTGAATAGGGATATTCAACATTGCTTTGTGCATGGGAAATCATGTCTCACTGAGATTTTTGAACAAGTGACAAAGAAGGCTAATGAAGGCAGGACAGTGGACGTTATCTTATATGGAGTCAAGAGTGTGGTGCTGGAAAAGCGCAGCAGGTCAGGCAGCATCCAAGGAGCAGGAAAATCGATATTTCGGGCAAAAGCCTGATGATGGGCTTTTGCCCGAAATGTCGATTTTCCTGCTCCTTGGATGCTGCCTGACCTGCTGTGCTTTTCCAGCACCACACTCCTGACTCTAATCTCCAGCATCTGCAGTACCCACTTTCGCCAAATTGTCTATATGGACTTTAGCCAAGCAGTCAACAAGACTGGTTAGCGAGGTTAGATCACATGGAATCCAGGGAGAGGTAGCCATATGGATGCAAAATTGGCTTGAAGGTAGGAGACAGAGGGTGGTGGTGGTTATTTTTCAGACTGGAGGCCTGTGATCAGCACTGTGCTGGATACACTGCTTTTTATCATTTATATTACTGTGGGGAAAAAAAATCACCAGTCTTGGAGTCAGAATCAGGATTCAGTGACAGAGTTTATTGTATAAAGAAACCGGAGCTCCAGAGACAGAGAGAGACATCCGCCAACATGGCTGTCAGCTGTGAGCCTTCTCTCACCCTCGGAGCACGTGTTTTATACATTTCATGGTATAATTGTCCAGATATCGAGTCTTTGTTTCAACAGCATGGTTTTTTTACAGAAAATATCACAGAGTCATTGTCAGTTTCAGCAGCTACGCAGAAGTTCATTGCTGCAATAATTGGTCGTGATTGTTCTTCCTGAGAAGGAAGATCGTTTCCATTACTGCAAATCGAAAGTATTAACACTTGTATACAAGCAGTCTCAGATAGTTAACATTTCTACTGAAGGTGGTGGTTGGACTCAGACAGTTTGGCGGGCAGTAGATGTACTGATATGTATCCACTCCCCCACCCGCCTTAAACTAATTCTCTATGCTCTGTGTCCATTGTGCTGGTATCCTGTTGGCCTCAGGCAGTGTTTGTGTATGCTTCGTTGTACTTTTCCATGTAATGGCTTAGCGGCCATCTTGTGTGCTAAGTGACCAATTTATGGCTCAGCAGCCATTTTGTGTCTGTGTGCCCATGTCGGCATGCCCTGGAACTCCCAATTCAATATAAATGATTTGGATGTGAATATAGGAAGTATGGTTAGTAAGTTTGCAGATGACACCAAAATTGGTGATGTAGTGGAAAATGAAGAAAGTTATTTCAGAATACAATGGGACTTTGATCAGATGGGCTCATGAGTTGAGGAGTGGCAGGTGGAAATTAATTTAGATAAATGTGAGGTATTGCGTTTTAGTAAGGCAAATCAGGGCATGGTCTTAATGGTACGGTCCTGGGGAATGTTACCAAAAAAAACAACTTTGGAGTTCACAGTTCTTTGTAGATGAAGTCACAGGTAGAAAAAATAGTGAAGATAGTTGAGTATATGAGTTAGGATGTCATGTTGCAAGTGTACAACACAATGGTTGCACCGCTTTTGGAATAGAGTCGTAGAGCCATAGAGTTGTACAGCACGGAAACAGACCCTTCGGTCCAACCTGTCCATGCTGACCAGATATCCCAACCCAATCTAGTCCCAAATCATGAAGGGCATAGATATAGTGAATAGCCAAGGTCTTTTTCCCAGGATGGGGGTGTCCAAAACTATAGGGCTTAGCTTCAAGTTGAGTGGGGAAAGGTTTAAAAGGGACCTAAGGGGCAACTTTTTCACCTAGGGGGTGGAGTATGGAATGAGCTGTCATTGGAAGTGGTGGAGACTGCTAAAATTACAACATCTAAAAGGCATCTGGATGGGTATATGAATAGGAAGCATTTAGAGGGATATGGGCCAAATGCTGGCAAATGGGACTAGATTAATTAGATATCTGGTCAGCCTTGACTAGTTTGACTTAAAGGTCTCATTCCATGCTGGACACCTCTATAACTCAATGCAACGTCCCCATGATAATGGGGGGTGAGCGGAATTGTAGTGAATTTAACGATGGGTATATGAATAGGAAGCATTTAGAGGGATATGGGCCAAATGCTGGCAAATGGGACTAGATTAATTAGATATCTGGTCAGCATTGACTAGTTTGACTTAAAGGTCTCATTCCATGCTGGACACCTCTATAACTCAATGCAATGTCCCCATGATAATGGGGGGTGAGCGGAATTGTAGTGAATTTAACATCAAATGGAAGCAATTTACCGGTTCTTAAAAAGACATACCAGGCTCGAAACGTTAACCCGGTTTCTCTTTCCACAGATGCTGCCAGTTTCCCCAGCATTCTCCGTGCTTATTTAAAAGCAAAACACCGTGGATGCTGGAAAACTGAAATAAAAACAGAAAGTGCTGGAGAAACACTACGTGTAGCAGCATTTGTGGAGAGAGAAACAAAGTTAACGTTTCGACTCCAATATGTGATTTTTAACTTTGTACACCCCAGTCCAACACCGGCATCTCCAAATCATGACTATTCAGGACTGAGAAGTCATATTAACTCTGTCTAGCCACACAAACTGCAAGAGTTTCTCTCACACTTCCGGACTTTAAAAAAAAACCTTCATCTGAGAGTCTGCTTGGGTTTGGGAGCTGCAAGGAGATTCTCCTGATCACCCGCCACAGTTTGTTTGTCGAGCATCCAGGACTGCAGGAGGCAGCACCGGACATGCCGTTAGCAAATCTGCCGAACATTGACAGCTGGGAGGTACCTCCTGAGCTTTCAGGAACTTCTTGGCAAACGGTGAGCCTGTGACTGTACAGGACAGTTGTTATTTTTTTCACGTTGCATTTGCCGAGGATAACCTTTGGCGTTCTCAGTGCGATGTCTGAAGTGATCAGATAGCCCATGGGATGGTCGCTGAAGTAAATGGAATGTTGACCCAGATTGAGAGACAAATGGATACTTTGTGAATTGTAACAACTTTGTGACCAGCAGCGGGTAATTTTCCCAGTGCTACTCTGAAACTGTTACTGTTACAATAACTATTGTATCCTTTACACAGGACTGCATTCTTAGTTCTCGCCTTATGCAGTCTATACATTTGTTTCGTGAAAACGGCAAAGGCTGTAAATGTCTTAACTTTTGGAACAGTTGCGCGGACTTTGGTGGTTTTAAACAGCAGGATTTGGAGTTGAACAATGTTTTCGTCCTACTTTCCTACCCATAGATAAAGTGCTCCGTTGGATTCAATCGGTCTGATACAGCCAACAACTAGACTGCTGTTGTAGTCGCTGGCTGTCCCGTCACCTTATTGTAGGTTCAAATATGACGTTCAGGCGTGGAAAAGCTCGTGCCTGGATCTCAAAATTGCACGTTCACCCGCCCCCACTATTGTAAGTCTTCCTTCTGATTGTCTTCCATGGACTCAATTGTAATGCTTAGATCCCTTAAGTCAGAAGGTTCATTCCTGAGGTTTAGTGTTGCATTTGTGTAGCGCTTTCTGTGCCCCTTTTGTCATCTCAAAGGACTGTACAACCAACGAAGTGCGTTTTGAAAATCTGTAATCGCTGTTGTAATGTAGGAAATACGGTAACATGCTTACAGCAAACTCTCACCATAGTATGATAATAACCAGTTACTATAGATCAGTAGTGTCGATGAAGAATAAACATTGGGCAATACTCCTTCAGATTAGTGTCATGTTTTTTTGAACATCAATCGGAGCCGGCAGAGGTTCCTCCGTTGAATGTATCGTCCAAAAGGCTGCACCTCTGGCAGTACCCAGGTCCCTCAGCACTGAAGTATCAGATTTGATTTTTGTGCGCTGGCCCTGAAGTGGCATTTGAACCTGGAACACTGACTCAGGCAACTGGGAAGGACACTCGAGCACAAATATCTGTGCTAATGCTCCAGTGCAGTACTGAGGAATGTCAGAGATGCCATTTTCAAATGTGGATGTTAAACTGAAGTTTAGATCAGAGTGGTGCTGGAAAAGCACAGTAGGTCAGGCAACATCTGAGCAGCAGGAAAATCGACGTTTTGGGCAAAAGTCCTTCATCAGGATGTTAAACTGAAGTCCAGTTTCCCTTTACAGTTTGATGTATAGTGTCCCAAGGCATTGTATTGAAGAAAAGCAGAAGACCCTTCCCTGAGATCTTGGTCAAACTTATCCCTCAAATTGACATTACAAGATGAGCAGGTTATCTGGTTATTGTATTACTGTGGATAACATAGTGCCATAAAAATCTTCCTGTTTTTCTGCCTGGGTGTCATGTTCATGGATAATGCTACTGCGTGCATATGCACAGATTTTGGAGTGTTGTTTTCCAAGTTACAGATTGCAGCAAAGGACCATTTATTTTAAAAATATAAAGGTCACCAGAGCTAAAGAAAAAAAAATTATTTGGGAAGAGTCCTTGCGACTAGCCTTCATAGCGTTGACGATATTTGGATATTTTATGAATTGTACTTGCTGTGTTTTTATACACCCTGTGTATTTTACAGCTATTTGACTAGTTCAGATTTCCCTTCAGGGCTACCTTCCTTACTATTTTAAAAAGTGTTTAGTAATTTAATTTGTATCTGTTACTTGATGCACTGTGGCTTACATTTTAAAAGCTCTTGAAACAGTTTTTTTTATATTAACTCATGTCAAAACTCAGCTCCTGATCCTCATTGCTGTTGGCATATCAGTATAAGTCCAGCTGCATGGTACACTGCACCTCCTTTTTGAAAGCAACCTCTTCTTTCCTCCATAGGGTACCAGATCTAGAATTAATCACTAAGATTTATAATCACTCACTAAGATCTGAAGCAGAAATGACATGGGCTATAATTCACAGAACATAGAACGCAGATCAGTACAGCACAAGAACAGGTCTACTGTTTGTGCCAACCGTGACATCATTCTAATTCGTGCCCTGGCAGCACGTTCTAGGCACCCTCTGCATAAAAAGAACTTTCCTCACACATCTCCTTTAAACGTTTCCCATCTTACTTTAAACCTCTTACCCCAAGCATTTGATATTTCCACCTGGATAAAAGACTCTCGCTATCCATACCTCTCATAATTTTATATACTTATATCAGGTCGTCCCTCAGTCTCCAGTGCTTTTGTGAAAACATTCCAAGTATGTCCAGCCTCTCTCTATAGCTAATGCACTCAATCCAGGCAATGTCTTGGTAAACCTCTTTTTTTGAACCCTCTAAGGCTTCCACATACTTCCTATAGTGTGGCAACCAAAACTGCACACTGTACTCCAAATGTGGCGTAACTGCAGTCTTATACAATACTGTTGATTACAGCTCATTTCAAAATTAACTTGGAAGTCCTTCTTCCCCCTTTTAGTATTTGTGCTAGAGTACAGGGCAATGGTTACAATATTGTGCTTTAAGACCATAACAAATAGAAACAGAAGTAGATCATTTGGCCTCTAGATTCTGCTGAACCATTTAATACAATCCTGGCTGATTGTCCACATTCTTAACCTCTCCTCCTATCTCTTGATTCCCTGAGAGATTAAATCCCTGTTTATCAGCTTACAATGATGGAGTATCTTTAACTCCCTTCAGTTGACCATTCTAAAGGTTTACAACCCTCTGAGTGAAGAGATGTGTTGCTGAAGTGTTTTTGCGCTCATCAGGACAAACACAAGAGTGCCAACTTCCAATTGATCACAACAGTTTCTACTATAGGAGGAAGTGGTACCGATTGGTTAACAAATTGACTTGTGTTGAGGCATTGCCACGGAGAAAACAACAGGAGTGATAGGCTCCCTAAGCTCCGGTAAAAACAATGACTGCAGATGCTAGAAACCAGATTCTGGATTAGTGGTGTTGGAAGAGCACAGCAGTTCAGGCAGCATCCCCGGATGAAGAAAAGGCAATGCATGAACATATTCCTTCTTTGTGTAGAGAATGAGCCCCTTCGAATGCATGCCCCTGCAGGAGAGTGTACATAAGTCTCCATATTAATTATTTTAAATTGGCTGTTAGTGTAGCTATTACTACACACACGGAAGTTCAGTAAGTACTGCCCAATTGCAGAATCACAGTTAACAGATATTTTGCTCTGCAAGCATAGGTTGCACTGTACCAACTACGAACAATTGAAGGAACATGTGGTTTGATTTGATCAACCGATCACTGGGACATATGTTAAAGTACAGATTTGAGACAGCCCAGGGAATCCCTTGTGGATGCAGACCTGTAAGCTTCTCTCTTGGTTCGTCCCGGAGATCATACTCTTTGGAAGTCTGGAATAAAAACCTCTTACAGACAGTTTTGTTTAATTTTAGTCATCCTCTTTATTCACTGTTATAACATAGCACTGATAGCTATAAGCTAAATTAACTAGGTTCTAATAACCTAGGAGAGTAGGGTACCAACTCTTCAAGTGCCCTAGCAGGCTACGCCGACGTACTGATAGGAAGTGGCTTCCTTTATACAAAAGTTTACAAGAACATTGCGTGTTCTTAATTAGACAGATAATAGTGAAAGACAATAATTCGGAAGGTCTGTGTGTGCTTGACTGATCACTTCTGCAGGCCGAGAGCTATCCATCAGATGGGAAAAAGAAATCCAGCCGAGTTAGGCGTCTGCGGCGAGATAAGTTCCTATAAAGAAGTACCAGTCTACATGAAGTGGGAAATGTCATAAGGTAACCTTGCACAGCTCGGATGTCTGATATCATTGTTTTATGGAATGGCTCCTTAGCAAGGAGGGCAAATTTTTGACGATAAAATGGGTTCCCGACAGATTGTGTCAGAATCTCTTCAATGTTAGGTTTGGAATAATTTAAGCTGGGAGCAGATTCCTGCTTTTTGTCTTAAGCACTAAATCATTCTGTACCTGAGGCTGAAATGTCACTGCAAGGTTGTATCTAAAATGATTAATTAGTCTCAAATTAAACATGCCTTTTCAAGTTTGTGATTCAAATTCAAATAAGACATAAGATCTGATTAGTTAGAATTGACTGTGGAGCAGTCTGTAAGGTATGCAGAGTGGTCTGCAAGAACAGCAAGTTAGCTAAGGCTTCATCAATATTATCTTTTACAGAGTTTGTATTTAATAACCAGTAATGGCTGCTCAATATCATCATAAAATCCCAAAATGCACTTAAATTCAATCCATTACAAATAAGCACTAAGGGTTAATTTTCTACTAGCACCAACAGCCTCAGCACTAAAATAGTCTCTCTCTCGTGTCCTTTTGAACTCTCAAGTCAGCAAAGATTTTTTTCTCTCTCTTTCTGTGTCAGCCCTGCTTGCAAGGGGTAATAAGAATCCATTATAATTGGCAGCATCTGACCGTTAATTACAAAGTCTTTGCTAGTAGCGAGTTTCATTTCAGGATCAGAATCAAACGCTGTCATTAATTTCACAAGGGAACAGTTGGTGTCCTGTTCACACTGATTCACCGATGCTAAGGCAAATGTTCTTAATTGTCTTAGAGCATCCTGTTGTTATCACTTGGTGAGCTTTTGCATTCCTTAAGTTCCCCCCTTTTTCTGAGCATTCCTGCCTGCCTATTTTCTAGTTCAGTAAATGTGTTCTATAATTCAGCATTACATTTTAGTCTAAATGTTTAGAGACAAGTTCTAAGGCTATAGACTTTCTCACATATGCCCTACATACCTGATAATAGTGCATCTTTATTGGGACTATGGCTATCCTGCTCAGAATGTTTGCTATGTATCCTGCACACTGATAAATAGTGTAGCCTTAATAGCTACACTAAGACCCAATTTAAAATAATCAATGGAGCCTTTAATATTAATAAGGAGACTTATGTACAGTCTCTAGCAGTAGCATAAATAGGCACTAGGTCTCTATCTTTGGACCTGAGAAGATTCAGTTTGCTGCAAATTGACACAGAAAAGCCCCAGATGTGAACAACAGATTAAGCAAGCTGTTACTGTGCAATGGCTACACAAGTTGTATTTCTGACTTGCAGGATACTGCTATCAATCCAAAAAAACCGTCTGCCTTTTGCACAATTGTGCAATGTCACGTAGATATTTCAGTGCTGGTTGTAATGATTGTAACGAGGTCAGCCAGGTGTACCTCACAGAATGATTCCCTGATTGGACAAGATTAACAGGCTCAATCAGCGAGCATTGGTTGACCAATAAGAACAGGAATGTCTGTTTTTCACTGTGTCCGACCCCTGCACACACCAAATGGGGGGGGGGGACAAAATAAACACTACTGCTGTTAGGTAGTGTGGGGGGAAAAAGAAAAAAAGGAAAGAAAAAAATAAATAGGAGTGTCAAGGGTTCTGTTCACACTGAGAGCTGGCTCGGAGGAAGCTGGATCAGTGTCATGTACTATACACGTGTATATAAAGGTGACAGGATACTGGCCTTCATGGAATCATTTCAAATGCTTTGAAAGAGTTGCTTAATAAGCAATGTGATAGTGAAGGAGATATATTCCTGTACATTGCGAGGTTTACATGTGGAAAGATATAAGAAGGCTTGAGTGGAGAATTAACACAGGCAAAGGGAAAAAAAAGAAAAATAACAGGAGTGTAAGACATCCCGTTCACTCTGAGAGCTGGCTCTGAGGGAACTGGGTCAGTGTCAAGTCAATAGGGAGGGTTTATTTTCCTTGGAGCATCAGAGACTGAGGCGTGATCTTACAGCAGTTTATAATATTATGAGGTGCACGGATAGGGTGAATAGCCCAGATCTTTTCACCAGGGCAGAGGAGGCAACTTTTTCACACGGTGGGTGTTGCGTGTATGGAATGAGCTACCAGAGGAAGTGGTGGAGGCTGGTACAATTGCAACATTTAAAAGGCATCTGGATGGTTATATGAATAAGAAGTGTTTAGAGGGATATGGGCCAAATGCTGGCAAATGGGACTAGATTTATTTAGGATATCTGGTTGGTGTTGACGAGTTGGACTGAAGGGTCTGTTTCCATGCTATACATCTGTATGATTCCATGACTCTATGATTCTCCATGGGCAAATAAAAGGTGACTTGGTGACAGGCCTCTGTGGAGTTATGTCACTAGTCTGTTGTCGTGGTTTCTAGAAGTGACTTACATTAATGTGTGAGATATGCAAATATGGTCAATGTGGGGTCCTACTTGAATCATGAGCTTGGGGAACCTATTGTACCTGTTTTCTTTCTCCATAGCAATACCTCAGCCAGTCAGGGTTGGCTTGCTAGTTCCCTTTTTTGCCCCGTAGTGTAAATTCCTTCGTTATTTTGCATTCTTGCAATAGTTCTGATGACTACAAGTGAAAAGGTTTTGGCAATAGGAGCTTGACATTGATATCCTTGATGTCCAGAATGTTCCAGGGATGAGTGTAGGGCCAGGGAGATGGTGTCTGTTGTGGACCTGTTGCACAGGTAGGCAAATTGAAAAGGATCAAGACAATCTGGTAGGCTGGAGTTGATCTGAGCCCTGACTAACCTCTCGAAGCATTTTATAATTATGGATGGTACTTATTGACATACATTGCATGATTTTTCTTTGGCACCAAGATGATTGTCCACACAGGATCTGAGTGCATGGTTGAAGACTCCATCCGGTCTGGTCACTATCTATCAGTTTACTCTCAAGAAGACTGATCTAATGTCTGTGGCAGTGACCGTGGGGTGCAGGTGCAACCGAGGCTGTTGAGCTAGGTAGCATTATTCCACTGATCTGTTCAGAGTGAACGTAGAATGCTTTGAGCTCATTGGGTAAGGGTGTACTGTTAACCCGCTATTCTGTTTGACTTTGCTTTGTAGCCCATTGTGGTGGGAAAGTTCAAAACTTGGGTGCATATTTTTAAGGTTAGAGAAGAAAGATTTAAAAAAGGACGTGGGACAACTCTTTCGCATAGAGAGTATTTAGTGTGCAGAATGAACTGCCAGAGAAAGTGGTGGATGCAGGTACAGTTACAACATTTAAAAGACACTTGGATAAGTACGTGAATAGAAAGGTTTAAAGGGATATGGGCCAAACGCAGGCAGGTGGGGCAAGTTTAGTTTGGGACCGCAGAGTCATGCAGCATGGAAACAGACACTATTTGTCACCCTTTTCAGCAATATTAAAGATCTGTATTACCAAGCGACTACAGAAGGTCCTCCTCATCTCCATCCTCAATGAGCATCCCCTTATTTTAACTTTCATGTTTTTAGATTCCTAATCCAAGGAAAGCAATGCCTTGGTGTCTAAACTTTCAAGGCGTTGCAGCAAGTCCACTCTTGTCTTTGCTTGATCAGTGTGCTTATACAAGTTCCAATAGTCTTGAGAATTAGCAGCATACACCCACTTGTTTTAGGACAGCTTTGCATTTTGGTTGAACTGTGGATGTAGTTTCATGTGAACGGAACGAAGTCAATCCACAAGAATGTACAATCTTTTCATATCAGGAAACATTTATTGCTGAGGTTAAGCCCAACCCTAGTTGTGTATCTCCTTCCATAAAGATATTTTCACCACTTCAGAATGAGTCAATAGAAATGTGAGTGAAAAATCGTGGTGTCTTCATTTGTAAAGCTGAATCATGTGGTAAAATTGCATTGTTGAAGTCATTGCAACATGTTGGAATGCCTTTTGCTCTGTGTCATGAGCTGTAATAGTAGTGCATCATGGGTAAACATGTATCCAATTTTGTTTCAAAATAACAGATATTAATTAAAAGTGGCTATGCCTTTTATTGTTTGCATCGGTTTATTAAAAGGATGGTCCTGACCATTTGACACATAAAGAATGCTTAGCCTTGTACAGATCAGTAGTGGAAGGGGAAATTGTCCACAGCATTCAGTACCTGATACTGCACAGGGAAGGGAACTTAAGCCACATCCACACTTTTCTAACCCACTGCCCATTCCCATCTTATAATAATTGAAGCTTGGAAGAAGAGAAAACCTTTTATTTTTAAACTGATCTATTGTATTATTTGGAAAACCCAGCACTGGATTGCCATGCTGAAGTAGAAGTGTCAATATCTTGGAAAACTTTCAGGTAGGGTAATTAACTGAATCAGCCAGGATTAATATGCACTGCCTTAAATCACTGCAGCACAATTGTGATTATCAACGGCATATTGATAATGGAATATTTCAATAGCATTATTCATAATTTTCTACCTCCAGGCCACTTTTACATTCCATTTGAGTCTTACCCTCCAGATTACTGCTTCTGTTTGATTTGTAATCTCAGTCCTTATTATTTATCATATTCTACTTATTTACCTGCACATTGAGATTTCTTTCCAACACAATGGACTGGCATGTATGGGATAAAGAAATGCTTTTTTTTTGTTACCTGACCTTGTTACAATGGAAGATGAAATGAAGTAATCCAATTCACTCAAACTGGTCTGGACTTTTGTTTTGTTTCAGCTAATTGGTACTGTTGCTTCTGAGTTGGAAGGTTATAGGTTTAAACTTAATTATGGGACTTAGTACAGGGTAAATAGAGAGTGGCTATATTCCCTCCAGCAAATAGGCAAATGGCAAAAGAGTTAAAATTAATGGGAACCGTTCTAAAGCAGATGTAAGAAATATTTTTCTGTGGTTGACAGAATCTGGAAAATGCTGTACCTGAAAAGATAATAGAAATTAATTGCATAAATCTTTTAAAATATAAACCATTTAATATTTTTAATTGGCAGTTGAAGAGGTACTTGAATGTGAGCAGCCTACAAGATAATGACCAAAAAATGTGTGATAATATGGCACTAACAGACGACAGGGGCATGTAGACAAATTAACAAATGGGCAAAAACTTGGGTGACAGGTAATAATGTGGGAATATATGCGGTTATGCACTTTGGGAAGAATAGAGGAGCTGAATATTATTTAAGTAGAGAAAGACTGCAGAAAACAGAGCGATTTGGGAATCCTTGTGCATAAATCATGCAAAACTAGTAGACGAGTTCAATGGGTAATAAAAAAGGCAAATGGAACATTGTCCTTTAATTCAAAGGGAATAGGGTATATTAGTGAGGAGATAGTGCTAAAAATTGTACAAGACAGTCGGCAAAACGGAGCAGGAATGTTGTGAACAGTTTTGGGCACCTTTATCCAAGAAAAATAATTATTAACGTTGGAAGCAATCCAGAGAAGGTTCACTAGGCTGGTACCAGGTATGAAAGGAGTGTTTATAGGAGAGATTGAGTAGGTTGGGCCTGTACTCATTGGAATTCAGAACAATGAAGGGCTAGCTTATTGAAACATACAAGATTCTTAAGGTATTTGATGCAGGAGATGAAGAAAGGTTGTATTCCACTTGTTAAGAGCATTGGACCCAGAGGGTAGAATCTCAGAATAAGGGCGTACACATTTCAGACAGATGAGGAGGAATTTCTTCGGAGGGTAGTAAATCTATTGAGTTCTTTACTGAGACAGCTGTCGAGCTGGATTGTTAAATTACGTTCAAGGCTGTGATAGACATTTTTAGTCAGTAAAGGAATTGGAGGCTATGGGGAAAAAGCAAGTATGTAGAGTTGAGGATTATCACACGAATCATGATCTCATTGAATGGCAGAGGTGACCCAGTGGACTGAATGACATGTTTGTGCTCCTGTGTCTTATGGTCTTATGGTCTAAGCTGAGGCTGTAGCATGGTGGTAATGTCACTAAGCTAGCCTCGTGGCAACCATGTAGCTGCTATCAATTGTCATGAAAATGCAATTGATTCACTAATGTCGCTTGGGGAAGGAAATCTGCCATTTATACCTGGTCTTGTCTACATGTGACTCCATATCCATTGGGCAATTAGGGATGGACAGTAAATGCTGGCTGAGCTCATGATGCCAAAAGCATTTTGGGTTTAGATAAGTATGAACTTCTCCACATTTAAATTAATTGCTTTTGATTTTACCTGTCAGACCTGAAATACTTGAACATCTGACAGTTTTGGAGCATGCAGCATGTTAATATGTAGCTCCGGTAGTGTAGGTTTGTATTTTCCACTTGTGACTACTGCAAGGCGTTTAGTATTTCCAGCTTTTCTTCCATGCACCATGCCGCAGAAGGTCATTTACATGAATAAATGATTGTTCCCATCTGTTCACTGTAACGTTGTCTTTTGGTTGCAGTAAGCATATTTGACAGATGCATATGGGATTATGTTACCTAATCAAATTGGTAGCACGTGGCACGTTAACTCTGAGTCACTTCCTCTCTGCATTGACACAGTATTAGTTAGCTATCACCATGACAAAGGTGAATTATATACAAACCATGTTCAGCTCATTGTCGAGTGAATAACAACACTGGCACTAAAACAGCAATTCTTTATATTTATATTTCAGTCTTTAGCTCTTCTGGTAAACACATAATCTGGATTACCAGTTCAGTGGCAAAGTAATGGTTCTCGTTGCTGACCATTGTGCGTAGAGATCTAGTGATCTCTCTGGTGTGAACGTCCCCTTTCTCATCTGCAATGTCAAGGTGATCTCCAGGTGTATTAATGTCAACAAACAAGGTAAGCAATAAATTGCAGTGAAGTAGTTTAATTGATAGCAAATCAGAATCTTAAAAGCATTAAATACTTTTATTTTTAATTTAAATTTTCAGATGGTGGAAATATTATGATTGACTTTCACAAAGTCACAGGATTTCTTAGCAGCAGCAGCAGTCTATTCAGTCCGTCAAGCCTGTTTCATCGTTCTATCATATAATTGCTGACCTGATTGTGGCCTTAATCTGTTCCCTCCATATCCCTTGACTCTGTCTAACTTGGCCTTGAATGTATTAATTGCTCCAGCCTGCATTGCTCTTTGTGGAAGGGAAGTGTTGACAGGAGAAATAAGCAAGGTAAGATATTTCAGAGCTCTGAGGTGGAAGAGGGATCTGGTTGTCTTCTTGCATGAATCACCAAAAGTGTAGTATGTAGTTGCCAGAAATAATTAGAACTGTTAATAGAATGTTATTGTGAAGGGAATGAAATTCAGAAATCAGAAGTTTTATGTTTTAATTATGCAGAACACAAGTGGAGAATTGGTTTCATTTATCATTGTCACATGTAACTGTGTACAGTGAAACGTTTTGTTTTGCATGCAGTACAGGCAGATCGTACCATGCAAAATGCAGTCACCTTATTTAAGGAAGGATAGAAATGAATTGAAGACATTTCTGTGAATGTTTACTAAACTAATACCCAGAATGGGTGTTTGTCTTATGAGGAAAGATTGGACAGGCTAGCCTTGTATCTGCTGTATCTCTGAAGACTAATGGGTAACGTAAAAGATCCTAATGAGTGTTGATAGGGGAGATGTGGAGAAGACAGTTCCTTGAATGGGACAATTTTGTTTTTCTGTGTGAAAGTTGGGAATTTTTGGAATGCTTCCTGAAAAGGCAGTAGAAACAGTGTCTCTGAATAATTGTAATACAAATGTAGGAATATGTTCTCTAGGAAAAGGGGAATAGGCTATCCAGGGTACATGGGAATGTGGATTTGAGGTTACAATCAAATCAACCATGACCTGGTTGAATGTTGTAGCAGGCTTAAAGTGCTGAATGGCCTGTTCCTGATTCATATGTTCGTAAGTAATTCCAAACACTCAAGACCCAGTCTGAGAGAAGCAATTCCTCTTTTCACCTCCACCTTGATTGGGGGATGTCCCCTGGTTACAGATTCCCAAACAATAGAAAATATCCACTCAGTAGCTATCCCCTCATTTTCCTTCAAATCTTTTATGTTGCAATAGGATCATCTCTCATTCTTCTAAACGCCAGATGAGCACAGACCCAACATGCTTAGTTTTGACTCATAAGATTTATTCTAGGAATTAATCTTGTGATCTATCCTTTTTTTTTCCTGAGAGTTGTGCATCTTTGTAACTCCTCCTCACAGGTATCCGTTGGGGGCGGAGTTGTGTATATTTAAGGCTGAGATAGATTCTTTATCAGTCAGAGAGGCAAGGGTTACAGGGAGTGGGCGGAAAAGTGGATGTGAGGAATGTTGGATCACCATTGATCTTATAGAATGGCACAGCAGGCTTAAGGGGCCAAATGGCCTCATCCTGTTCCTATTTCTCATGGTCTTATAGTCTAACTGTCTCTATTGCTTTTGCGTCTCCTGCTGAAAACCCAAAACTGTACACAACTGTCCAGATGGCCCCAGCAATTTACAGCTGTAATAAACTGTACATTTAGACAAAATTTTGCTTGCAATTAAGATTCAACATTCTATTTGCTTTCAAAATTACTAGATGTAATTGCATACTTGAAGAATCATGTTTAAATCATGAGGTCTCTCTCTGTACTGCCCTTTTCTGTAGTTTGTCTCTATTCGGATGTATTCTGTTTTTCTATTCTGCTAGCTCATATTTACTAGGAGAAAGTGAGGTTTGCAAATGCTGGAGAGTCAGAGTCGAAAAGCGTGGTGCTGGAAAAGCACATTAGGTTAGGCAGCATCCGAAGAGCAGGAGAGTAGATGTTTCAGGCATAAGCCCTTCATCAGGAATCTCCCATTTACCACAATATACTCATTCTGACATTTTTCCCCACTCACTTCACCTCTCCAAATTTCTTTACAGGCTTTCTATATTCTCCTTGCTATTTTCTTTAATACTTATAATTTGCCTGGTAAATTAAATTTGGTAATGTCAGCCCTTCATCTAAGTCATTAATGTAGATCATAAATAGTTGAGGTGACAGCTCTGATCGCTGAAATGGTCTATTTGTTACAAATTACCAACCTGAAAAGGTGATCCATTTTTCCTAGTTTAGTTTGGGAACATGGTTGACATGGACTGGTTGGACTGAAGGGTTTGCTTCCATGCTATATGACACTATAACTGTTTCGTTTTATTTAGCTGATCCTCTATCAATGCTGAAAAATCATGCTGCAATATATGTAATCTTATCTTGGGCAGTAATTTTAACATTATCAAATTCCTTTTGGAAACTGTCCTCAGAATTTGTCAAACATAATTTACCTGTCATTAATCCACGTTGGCACTAATAAAAAGAAGCCGAATTCTGCAAATGCTACAAATCTAAAATTAAAATTTTAAAATGCTGGAAATTCTCAGCAGGTTAGACAGCACCAGTGGGCTGAAGTAGAATTAATGCTCAAGGTTAAGATGCCCTTTTATCAGAATTTTAATTTGATGAAAGATAATGTTGACCCAAACATTAACGCTATTTCTGTCTGCAGATTTTGTGAGTATTTTCACTTTTTTTTTGGTTTGTTTTTATTTAACAAGTTGACTCATCCCTTTGTACTGTATGTCAGCAGATTGGAAAACTGCAAATGTAAACTTTCTAGAATCTAGAGAGTTTTGGAAAATTACAGCTTGTAGCCTCTTCCTTTAAGAAGCAACGATGTTGGCCATCAATTGGGAACTTGTAAGCCTTTCATCTCCTCAGTTTTCCTGGTAATTGTTCTCCAGTGATTATGATTTAAGTTCCTTTTTCAACTGTACTTGAGACTTTATTGTGTCTTCTACTGTGAAGACAGATACAAAATATTGGTTTGAAATATCTGCTGGTTCCTTGTTTCCTGTTATTATTTCTCCAATCTTAGCTACTAAGGGTGAATGCTCATTTTAGTCACTCTTTTCCTTTTATCATTGCAGCAGTTTTCACTGGCCTTTTTAAAAATTATTTCATGTAGTTTTCTCGAATACCCTGAAATTCTCTCTCTTTTCTTTCACTCATCTATCGCAGATTTCAAAAATGTTGCTATTCTTATGACTTATGAGAAATCTTTGTAGCTACATCAATATAAACTCTGAAAAGTTATCATTTCAGAGTTTTTTATTGTAATGGAGAAATTTGATATTCTACCAATGTGAAATTTAGTTGTTAAGGGCCAGTGAGTATGATATTAGCAATAACAATGAAGTTATTATGCCATTAAAACTAATTGGTTATACACTTACTACAATATAAATAATGTGACCTTTTACAGAAAGCGTCAAAGTATAAGTACTGGAGGTTTAGGTCAATTTCTAATTGTTTGCATTTTAGGACTGTGCCTGAAAAGCATATCCTCTGGAGAATCACAGCCATTATCTAATAATTTCTGGGTTTAACTCTGTACATGCAGACCTCAGAAGCTGCTGAGAATGTTGTTGGAGTAATCCTCTTTACAAAGGCATATGTACAGGACCATGAGAAACAAATTGTTACTAGTTTTCCTTAAAAGGAGGAGCTCACATGTCGATTGTGTTCTTTGTGACTTCAAAACATTCTAGGTTACTTGATATCCAATGAGGTAGTTTTTCTTAAGTGTATGCATGACAGGCATTCTACATTTGTGCGATATCACAAATGCTCCTTTACGAATGACAGAAAATTTTAGAACAGCATTACTTGTGTTTAGTCCTTTGCTGGGCTAAAACATTTTTGCTGACAGAGTTTGGAAAGTGGGTTGATTTGGGCTGGAATTGCAATGACTGCTTTAAAAGGAAGGCACCGACTAAGAAGAGTAAGTTTTTTTTTCTTATTTAAACCAATCTTTTTGTAGCTGAAATTGAAAATTCAAAAGTAGAATAACAATTAAACTTTTGCCCGAAATGTCGATTTTCCTGCTCCTCGGATGCTGCTTGACCAGCTATGCTTTTCCAGCACCACTCTAAATTAAATGGAGTATCCTGTCAATGGATTCACTGCAAGTACAAAAGTGGAAGGGGGAGGGAGAATGAGATACAATTACAATCATGTTGGGTGTTGGGCCAGAAAAAGCTGACGATATGAGATTTTAGCATCGGAGAGTGTGGTTAGATACTTGG
Organism: Chiloscyllium plagiosum; assembly: GCF_004010195.1. Lineage (NCBI taxonomy): Eukaryota > Metazoa > Chordata > Chondrichthyes > Orectolobiformes > Hemiscylliidae > Chiloscyllium > Chiloscyllium plagiosum. The sequence continues at coordinate 91,351,412 of NC_057716.1, forward strand.
CAGTATTGCATAGTTTGATTCCAGCTTTGTCTATTTATAAAAGGTGTAATAACAAATGACACATCAAACAGAGTCATGATGGATTTATGATGGGGAAATTGTATTTGGCAAATCTGCTGGAATTTTCTTGAACTAGTTGAGTGGATAATGAGGAGCCAGTGGATGTAGTTCACTTGAATTTTCAGAAGGCTCTCGATAAGGTCCCACATTTGAGAATAGCATGCAAAATGAAAGCATGTGTACTGAAATGCATTGAGAATTGGTTGGCAAAGGAAAGCAAAGAGTTGGAATAAATTAGATAATTAGACCCAGATATTATTCTGGCCACCCAAGCTCGAATCCCACCATTGCAGATAGAAGAATTCGAAATCAATTTTTAAAAATCTGAATTAAGTGTCTAATGATAACCATGAATCCATTGTCGATTGTCAGAAAAATATTTCTGGTTCTTTAAGGGAAAGAAGCTGCCTCCTTTCCTGGTCTGGCTTACATGTGACTCCACACCCACGGCAGTGTGGTTGACTCTTAACTGCCCTCTGGATAATTAGGGATGAGTAATAAATGCTGGCCCAGCCAGCGATGCCGTCATCCCGGAGAATGAATAAAGAAAGAAATGGGACTTCTTCAAAGCAGCAAGCAGTGACTTCTAGGACTCATTGCCACAGAAGGCTGTGGAGGCCAGATCATTGAGCATATTTAAACTGAGATTATTAGGTTCTTGAGTATCAAGGGGATCAAAGGTTACAGGGAGAAAGCAGGGGAATGTGGTTGAGAAACCTCTCCGCCCCCACCCCACTCCGGCCTATCACCCTCACCTTGACCTCCTTCCACCTAGCGCATTTCCAATGCCCCTCCCCCAAGTCCCTCCTCCCTACGTTTTATCTTAGCCTGCTGGACACACTTTCCTCATTCCTGAAGAAGGGCTTATGCCCGAAACGTCGATTCTCCTGTTCCTTGGATGCTGCCTGACCTGCTGCGCTTTTCCAGCAACACATTTTCAGCTCTGATCTCCAGCATCTGCAGTCCTCACTGAGAAACTTATTAGCCATGATTGAGTGACTAAGCAGACTCAATGGCTGAATGGCCTAATTTCTGCTCCTATGTCTTATGGTCTTAAGATACTAATCACTGCCTGCTGCTCAGCATATATTAATTATTTGGAAGAAGAAACTGTGTCACATCTCCAAGGTTGCAGATGATGTAAAGCTGGGTGGGGAGGTGAAAAGAGAATGCAGAGATGTTTCAGTGAGATTTGGACAAATTGAGAGAGTGGGAAAATGCATGGCAGATGATGTGTAACCTGGATAAAGGTGAGGTTATCTGATTTGGTAGAAAAATAGGAAGGCAAATTGTTATCTGAATGATGATAGATTGGAAAAGGGAGAGATGCAATGAGATTTGGGTGTCCTCTTCCACCATTCACAAAAAGGCACAGCAGACAGTGAAGAAAGCAGATGGTATTTTGGCCTTCTTAATGAGAGAATATGAGTACCAGACACCCAAGGTGTCTTGCTGCAACCATATAAGATATTGGTAAGACCACATCTGGTGTATGTGTGCAGTTTTGGTCACTCTTGTCTGGATATTCTGGATATTGAGGGAGTGCAAATCAGGTTTACCAGACTGAGTCCTAGAATGGCAGGACTGACATAAGCGGAGAGATTGGATTGGTTTGGACTATATTCACCGGAGTTGAGAAGAATGAAGGGGTCTCTCATGGAAACCTAGAAAATTCTAATAGGTAGATCTTTAATAGTGTGACTTGTGAATGCAGTGCCTGAAAGGGTGCTGGAAGCAGGTTCAATAGCAACTTGGAAATTAGATATTTTATATGAAGGGGAATTGATTGGTAAAACCATAGGGAATGGAAAGCAGCGTGGGATTAATTGGATAACTCTTCCAAACCATCAACACGGATGTGATGGGCTGAATAGCCTCTTCCGGTGCTGTATTGTCAAGAGTTTCGACTGAATGTGAGGTTGAAAGGCCAGAACCTTGGTGTTCAAAATCAGCAAGTTCTAGAATGTAGGGGAAGAAGCTGTGAAAAGGTGGATTGGTGGCAGTTTGAAGGGCTCAACAGATGATTTGTTCACTTACGGTTCCTTTCCACTCACCCACCCTGCAACACTGGCCTCCCGAACCAGCACAGACCTGACCGTACTGGCCAAATAGCTTGCTTGACTTCCCACTGCTACAGAGGTGAGAGGCTTAAAGCAGTATGTGTGCTGACCTTCAGAAATCCTGTCAAGAGCCTCTGCCAGCTCCCTGTAGTAAATTCAGCTGTTACCTGAACACTGTCCCTGTCCTGTGTCAGAGAGGCGATGTATGGTAGTATGGTTGGATTTGAAAGGGGGACATCGGAGGGTGGATGGAGTGAGGGTTTGGGTAGGCAACATATTTTAACAGGAGCAGGAAAATCGACGTTTCGGGCCAGCGCCCTTCATCTGGCCCAAAACGTTGATTCTCCTGCTCCTCAGATGCTGCCTGACCTGCTGTGCTTTTCCAGCAACACATTCAGGACTCTGATGTCCAGCATCTGTAGACCTCACTTTCTTCTAACATATTTTAACAAGCAGACCTCATGAAATGCTGCTGATCTGAATGCTGTAAACAGTGCAGTAACCTGAACAGAGAGAGAGAGAGCTTTGAGAAAAATAAATACTCCCCAGTGGCATGTAGAGTCTTGTCAGCTTAAAGCAGTTTGCTTGTCAAATTTGTAACACACACATTTCAGTCTTGTGTATTAACGTTTAATGACCAAAATGTGGCAGTTGTAAATGAAAGATTAGTCTACAGGACAAGAATGTCATTTGTCTTGTCAGACAGGTCCATGTGGAAGAATAACTTGCTCCATGATTAATGGGGCAGGACAACATTTCAACAGGCCTAAAACAAAATCTGCTAATACCTTTACATTAGTGCTAAGGATATGATCTATCATTTTAACACTGGAGTCCAATGAGTATGAATCAACAGTGGTTCCTTTCATCTCTAGTTCTCCTGCATTGAGATGTATGACTTCTGCATACACCGCCTCATTTCCTCCCCTTAACTTGCAAATATTTTTAACGCGGCTGTTCCTTTTGGCTTGGTGCACAAAAGGCTGCTGATGACATTGCCAATTTGTTCCCTTCCATCACTAGAATCCCAAGCATTCATGTCCAGGCATTGCTCCTATTATTTAGTGTGCTAGTTGATCCCATATATAAGTCCTGACTGATTTGGATTTGGCTCTATTCATAATAAACATGAGAACATAGAAATAGGAGAAAGCATAAACAGAAATTTCTGGAAGAACCCAGCATGTCTGTGGAGAGAAAGCAGAGTTAACATTTCTGAAGGGTCACCAGACTCAAAATGTCAACTCTGCTTTCTCCCCCACAGATGCTGCCAGAGTTTCTCCAGCAATTTCTGTTTTGGTTTCAGATTCCAGTATCTGCAGTTCTTTGTTTTATTAAAGCAGGGGAAAGCATTAGAGTCTCTCGAATCTGTTTTATCATTCATTAGGATCATTTATATTCCCATTATCATTCATTGATCTGTGACCTAACTCCATTTATTCCCACTCCTCCCGTTTTGCCTCATAACACTTTTGTCTTTGAGAAATCAAAAAATATAGATTTAAAATTGACAATTGAACATCATTTGCTGTTTGCTTAAGCAATTTCCAAGCTTCTACCAGCCTCTGCAAGTAGAAGTGATTCCTTACGTTGACAGCTCAACTGTGTGTAACTTTCTTGACTGCCAACAAGAATGCCACCTTTTAAAACTTGCTTCCGAAGCCTGTGGAGGTCAGTTCAGTACAATTCCACAGGGCTTGCACCTATCCCAACAGCTAAAGTCCCGAAAAGGTTTGGAAAGCAGTTGAAATCTGGTGGGATTAGCTGCCCATAGTCAGCCAATCTTTCCTGCAAGTGTAATGGAGGTGAATGCTCCTCGGCACTACTGAGGACAGAGGGGTTGGGGAGAGGCAGGGTATAGCTTTGAACTTTTAAAATGGGTTTCTGAAACCACGGGATTCTTAGCATTCAACAGATCTATAACATTTTGGTTTGGGGCTGCACGGTGGCTCAGTGGTTAGCACTGCTGCCTCACAGCTCCAGGGACCTGGGCTCAATTCCACCATTGAGCGACTGTCTGTGTGGTGTTTACACATTCTCCCTGTAACTGTGTGGATTTCTTCCAGTTTCTCCGGTTTCCTCTCACAGTCCAAAATGTGCAGGTTAGGTGGATTGGTTATGCTAAATTGCCTCATAGCGTCCAGGAATGTGCTGGCTAGGTGGGTTAGTTGTGAGAAATGCAGGGATAGAGAAGGGGGGTGGGTTTGGGTGGGATGCTCTTCAGAGGGTCGGTATGGACTTGATGGGCCAAATGGCCTTTTTTTACACTGTAGGGATTCTGTTCTATGATCTGTCATTCTCTCTTTCAGGTACTAGACATTGAAAGGTGATCATGGGTCTGCTTTGGTCCATAGTTTTGGTTGTAAGGTGCTGCAGTGATATCCTTTGCCTTCTGCAATGGCTAGCCAGGAAACTCTCCTGTTCTTGTTCTCTCCTGTGCCTGCCACGGCACACGTTGGAACAGTTTACAAGTTGGTGCTCAATCTGTGGCTGGGTTAGACACCCCTCCATTGGAGTTGGTCTTGAGCCCAGACTCAAAGGCAGGGATGCAACCTACTGCACCACAAGATATTCCTCCTTTTTATTATTTGGGTTATTGTATTTGTTAACATACCAGAAAATTTATTTTAATTGCTTTTTCCTAAACAATGTGAGAAGTTGTGGTACTCTTTCCTGAATCAGAAGGTTGTGGGTTCGGGACCTAGCCCAGAAAGTCAAACATACTCACTCACTCTAGGTAGATGGTCCACTGCGTTACTGAGGAGGTGTTGCCAGGGTTAGCTTTCAGATGTAATTTGGAACTGAGGTTGCCTATGCGCTCTGAGTTGAATATAAAACATCCCATGTCACTATTTGAAGAGCAGGGGAATTCTTTCTCAAGTCCTGACCAATACTTATCTCTAGCAAATGAGGGATCATATTACCATATTAAAGGGCATCCATTGTCAAGACTTTGCATTTCCAATAATACCACAGTGACTACAATTCAAAAGTAGACCAAATGAGCTGCAGAGTATTCTGGGGCACCCTGAAATTGTGAAAAGTTACAATGTAGATGCATATTTTTCATGATACTTTATTTTCTAGAAACCGCTAATACTTCTTTTTGAGAGTTAGGACTTGGGGGAGGTGAATGTGCAGGATTTGTGCATGGAATTCATTTGGTTGAAGTCACAAATAGTGAAACAGGGCTACCCTTAAAAGCGGAGCAAAAATTGAAAGAAAAGTCAATACAATCTACTCTTCTTCATTTAAGTCAAGAGATGGTGCACCGCTTAAATGGAACTCAGCGGCTGGGATGAAAATATCAGGACATTTCAAGATCTTAGTTGTTCTGAGGAATAATTCAACTCTACAAAATGCTGGTGCGGCCACACTTGGAATATTGTGTACAGTTCTGGTCGCCCCATTACAGGAAGGATGTGGAAGCATTGGAAAAGATGCAGAGGAGATTTACCAGGATGTTGCCTGTTCTGGAGGGAAGATCTTATGAGGAAAGGATGAGAGACTTGGGTCTGTTCTCATTGGAAAGAAGAAGGCTAGGGGGGATTTGATAGAGACATACAAGATGATCAGAGGATTAGATAGGGTAGACAGTGAAAGACTTTTTCCTAGGATGATGACATTAGCATGTACAAGGGGGCATAACTACAAATTGAGGGGTGATAAATTCAAGACAGATGTCAGAGGCAAGTTCTTTACGCAGAGAGTGGTAAGGGCATGGAATGCCCTATCTGCTAATGTAGTCAACTCAGCCACATTAGGGAGATTTAAACAATTCATAGATAAGCACATGGATGATGATGGGATAGTGAGGGGGACGAGCTGAGAATAGTTCACAGGTCGGCGCAACATCGAGGGCTGAAGGGCCTGTTCTGCGCGGTATTGTTCTATGTTCTATAATTCCAACTTCCAAATTGCATCTGCCTTCCGGGTGATTGACTGACTAGTTTAGCTTCGTTTTCATACCAGATGAAATCCCAGCATGACGTCTCTTTTGGCGATTAGAATTTGCATTTGAACAACTGCACAAATGGTGAAAATAGTATATTCCCTTCCTACTTCCATACTGTGAGGCTCAAAATGATTTCTTAATCTCAGTCTTTTGATTTTCTTGATGCTTCTGCACACTCTCTGTTTTTAAGTGGACTTTGCCATTTAAAAGGCCAAAGATTGAACATGTGTACATAAAATATGGATTATGTGTCTGAGTAACACTTTTGCAATAAAATGGAAGGTGCTGATTTAGAGACAGGTAGTTGGGCTTGGAGTAAAACAAAGCGCTAGAGAAACTCAGCAGGTCTAGAGTTAACGTTTCGAGTCCAATATGATTGAGTTTGGGTGAGTCTGTTTTAGCTGTAAAAGAGGTGGTCTCTTTCCATTTACATGCCTTCTTCAGTTCATGTAGTTCCAATTGCCATTTGTTATGAATCCCTGCTGATGGTAATCCTGGACAAGTCAGATCCCCCGAATAACACCTGACTTGATAGACCAAATTTCTTTTTCTGTCTATTGATAAATAACATAAAAGTTTACAATACAAAGTGGAAAAAATGAACTAAGAACTATTTTGAATTGGTTTAATTACAATAATCAGAAAGAATAATTGAAAGCTTTTACCCTGAACAGCAACCTTGCAGGCATTCATCTTTTATCTGTTCTTGTCACGAACACTGAAGAGGACATGCAACAGGGAACCAATTGATTTTGTAGATTGAGAGAAATTTTGAATTACAAAATCAAAAGGATCACAATGGAATACATCTAAATTGCATATCAATTTAATGACATATTTTCTACATTCTCAAAGTTGAAAGTTCCTTCGGTTATCTCTATACCGTGAACTCTCAGTGTAGTATTATTATTTGGGATTTAGGTTCAAAGGTGGAGGGGAAATGGACTGACTTTTAATACTGTGAAGTTCTGATTTGTTCTATTTTCAAAAAAAGGTCAGAAAGTCATTTTGAACAGTCAGCTGAAGACAGCATTTCCAAGAAATCATGTGACTTTAGCTAAATGAATAGAAAGCTCCTGGAAATCTAGTAGCTAAGGTAAAAGCGAGAGAGTGAAGGACCCAATCACACATTCATCCAGAGAAAATGAGATCTGTAACAGCAGTGATGCAGTTAGTTTAGCAGTCTCCAAAATAGTCAAGGTGGGATGGAGGAAGTCCTGAGTTATTAAGAAGAAAACACAAGAAACTGAAGGCATTGATGGTATCAGAGGAAAAGACAAGTTTGTGGAGCCCATGTCCAAAGTTATACGCCAGCATTTTCAGTTTGTCTTTAGATTAACGTTTGTACATTTCAACTTGTGTCATGCATTCCAAATCAAAAATGAGTGATTAACCTGTTGTTTTTGTTCTAGAACATTCTGTGACATTCGTCCAGATGGTGTCATCTGGCATGTGAGCGCTGTATTTCGTGGGAAAGCATCATGGTTCCTCATCTGCTATCTATTTGGGTAATAACCTGGTGGTGACAGGAGCGTTATGCAAAAGGGAATTGGCCAACCTGTGTGGAGGCAGCTCTCCCAGTCCAAAGCAGCACCACTGGAACGATACAAGCATGGCTGTTGCATCTACGAGGGATACATGTATCTTTATGGTGGTCGGAGGCAAACTGGGATGAGAGATTTTTGGAGGTACAACATTGGTAAGATGTTGGATTTTCACTTGATTTGATTCTGTGAATACTCACTGTCTTTGACCTGTCGCTGGCATCGGGTTTTGGCTGACTGCATCTAAATAAGAATTGACTGTTAACTAAATAAAAACCAAAAGAACTGTGGATGCCGTAAATCGTAAATGGAAATAGAAGTTGCTGGAAAAGCTCAGCAGGTCTGGCAGCATCTATGGAGAGAAATCAGAGTTACTGTCTCGGATCCGGTGACTCTTCCTCCGAACGGAAGGGCCACTGGAGCCGAAATATTAACTCTGATTTCTCTTCACAGATGCCGCCAGACCTGCTGAGCTTTCCCAGCAATTTCTATTTTGACTGTTAACTAGTTCTACACAAGCACTCGAGGTCAGACTGGGAGTTTAGCTTGTACAGAAGTAGGTAGGTAGATTGATGTGTGGTGAATGGGTACTTAAACAGGAGATAGATATATCCAATATTATTATAGCTGAAGGTTGAATTCCCAGTCTTGTGTAGGATGTGACAAGTTTGGGAAAGGGAAAGGAAATTTTGGGAAAGATTGCCAGGGTGATAATCTCCTGAATGATCAGAGACATGGAGAGCTACCAGTGAGTTACTCATAGAGTCATAGAGATGTACAGCATGTAAACATGCCGATCCCAGAGAGCTATGGATGCTCCGTGGTTGAATCTACTTTCAGCTGGAACAGACAGGGTTTTTCGGGAAATCCAGGTCCTTGTACAGAATGTGGAATACAGACCCAAGATCGTCTTTGACTGTATTGAATGTAGAAGTCAAAAAGAGTGGTGCTGGAAAAGCACAGTCAGGCAGCATCCGAGGAGCAGGACAATTGACGTTTCAGGCATAAGCTTTTCATTGGAAGGTTGGAGAAGAGGGTGGAGCGAATAAGTGGGAAGGAAGATGGATGGGTAGGACAGTTCAAGAGGATGGTGCTGAGTTGGAGGGTTGAATCTGGGATAAAGTGAGGGGAAAAGAGATGAGGAAACTGGTGAACTCCACATTGATCCTGTATGATTGGAGGGTCCCAAGGCGGAAGATGAGGCATTCTTCCTCCAGGCGTCAGATGGCTCGAGTTTGGCGGTGGAGGAGGCTCAGGACTTGCATGTCCTTGGGGGAGTTAAAGTGGTTGGCAACCAGGCAGTGGGGTGGACAAAGAAACTGCAATGCTGGATTCCAAGGTGGACAAGCAGGAGACTGGAAGAACACAGCAAGCCAGGAAGCATCAGAAGGTGGAGAAGTCAATGTTTCAGGTATAACCCTTCAGGACTGCGGATGGATGTAAGGGAAGCTGCAGATAAAACGGGTGGGTGGGGGGGAAGGGTGGTGAGGTGGGGATAGGTGAACACAGGTGGAGGGTACAAGCTGGTTGGTCGATTAGAGGAATGGAAGGGAGGGGGAGGGGCTGGGAAGGAAGTCAGGTGATGGGAAGAGAGATTATTTGAAATTGGAGAACTCAATGTTAAATGTCCCGGGCTGTAGGTAGCCCAGATGGAAGATGAGGTGGTCCTCCAATTTGCAGTTTGATTTGTTGTGGCAATGGAGAAGGCTAAGGATGTAATGTCGGAAAGGGAGTAGAAAGGGGAACATCGAGTAGACTCCACAACCACCTGATGAAGGAGTGGCACTCTGAAAGCTAGTGCTTCAAAATAAACCTGTTGGACTATAACTTGGTGTTGGGTGGTTTTTAACTTTGTCCACCCCAGCCCAACACCGGCACATCCAAATCATAGATAAGAAGTGAGTTTAGCAAGGCAAAATGAAATATGTTTTAATCAGTGAGCCTGAGAAATAAGACCGGTGAGCTGAGGGGACACAGACAAAGGCAGTATGATACCATTGTCATGACCGAGACTTGGCTGTTTGGCAGCTTTCTCTTTACAACCACTGGTTATAGGTTAATCAGACAAGTTGGAGAGGCGGATTTGCATATTGATCAAGAAATCAAGTACAGCAATAAGGAAGGATGATATCTTGAAAGGTTCATCAAATGAGGCCAAATGGGTAGAAATAAAAAAAGAGGTAAAAAACACGCTGTTGGATGTGTACTATACACACCCACACAGTCAGGGAGAAATAGAGGATCAAAAAAATGGAATTCAAGAATAATGAGGCTGTAAAATCAAACTAAGATGGTTTTAGTGTTCAATGTAGGGAGGAAACAAATGCTTTATTTTCTTCCAGGAGAATGTTTTTGCGTGTTCAACAGTACATAGAAAGCCTAACAGGGATGGGCAGTTCTGGACCTGATATTCAGAAATGAGCCCAGGCATATCAATTTGGTGATCCTTTTGGTGATAGTGATCATAACTCATGTACATTTAAGATAGTTAAAGAAAAGGATAAATATGGGCCAGAAATACATGTACTAAACGGCAGAAAGGCTAATTTTACTAAGACAGGACACCATTTGACCCAGGTAGACTGGGAGTAGCTATTTACAGATAAAAATGTTAGAGCAGTGAGAGGTATTCAGGAGAATATTGCGAGAATACAGGGATAAACTTGTTCTCATAAAGACAAAGGCTAGGACCAAGAACAGAGAACCCTGGATAGCAAAGAATATAAAGTTTAGAATTAAGGAAAAAGAGAGATTTGTGGCAGATACCATGACTGAACTGGTCCTCACTCTTAACAACTCTCCTTCCAATCGTTCCACTTCCTCCAAACCAAAGGAGTAGCCATGGGCACCCGCATGGGCCCTAGCTATGCCTGCCTCTTCGTTGGATATGTGGAACAGTCCATCTTCCGCAGCTACACTGGCACCACCCCCCACCTTTTCCTCCGCTACATTGATGACTGTATCGGCGCTACCTCGTGCTCCCACGAGGAGGTTGAGCAGTTCATTCACTTTACCAACACCTTCCACCCCGACCTCAGATTACCTGGACCGTCTCAGACTTCTCCCTCCCCTTCCTAGACCTCCCCATCTCTATCTCGGACGACCGACTCAACATGGACGAATACTATAAACCGACTGACTCCCACAGCTACCTATATTACACCTCCTCCCACCCTGCCCCCTGTAAAAACGCCATCCCATATTCCCAATTCCTTCGCCTT
>NC_057716.1:91362826-91416222 GCF_004010195.1 Chiloscyllium plagiosum
CAGTCCCAGCCCTCAGACTCAGCACCGCCTTCTTGACCTGCAATCTTCTTCCTGACCTCTCCGCCCCCGCCCCCTCTCCGGCCTATCACCCTCACCTTAGCCTTCTTCTACCTATCGCATTCCCAACGCCCCTCCCCCAAGTCCCTCCTCCCTACCTTTTATCTTAGCCTGCTTGTCACACCCTCCTCATTCCTGAAGAGGGGCTTATGCTCGAAACATCGATTCTCCTTCTCCTTTGATGCTTCCTGACCTGCTGCGCTTTTCCAGCATCACATTTTTAAGCCCTGATCTCCAGCATCTGCAGTCCTCACTTTCTCCTAGCAGATACCATGGGCTCAGTATAGCAGACTCCATGGAGGAATATAAAGAAGTGGGCGGGGGGGGCGGCGGGGTCTTAAAAAAGAATGAAAGCAAACAGAGTGCATGAGAAAACGTTGAGAAGGTAGAACAAAGATAAACCCTAACGGAGTGATTAGGACCGAATTTGGACTATAGATGCGCGTGTAGGCATAGTCCTCAATTGATACTTTGCATCAGTCTTCACAATGGAAAATGATGATTCAGGTGTACTCTTCAGGATGGAGTACTATGAAATATAAGGGGAAAGTATCATAGAGTGAAAGGAGGTGCAAGCAGATTTAGTAGCTTTTAAAGTGCGTAAATCTGCAGGCCTGAATGAAATGTAGAGGCAAGGGAGGAAACATCAGGGAGTATTTTTCAAATCCTCTCTGGCCACAGATTGGTATTAGAAGAGTCATAAAGTTATACAGCACAGAGATAGACCATCTGGTTTAACTCATCCACACCAACCAGGTATCCTAAACTGATCTAGACCCATTTGCCTGCATTTGGCCCATATCCCTCGAAAGCCTTCCTATTCATGTATCCATTTAGATGCCTTTAAAATGTTGCTTAATGTTGTAATTATACCTCCCTACACCACTTCCTCTGGCAGCTCGTTCCACCCTCTGTGTGGAAAAAGGTACCTCTTGGGTCCCTTTTAAATATTTCCCCTCTCACCTTAAACCTATGCCCTCCAGTTTTGGACTCCCATAACCTGGGGAAAAGACATTGGTTATTCACTCTATCCATGTCTCTCATGATTCTATAAACCTCTATAAAGTCACTCCTCAGTCTCCAACCATCCTATTCAGACTCTTTCTATATCTCAAACCCTCCAGTCTTGTGTTGTGAAACTTGAAATAGTTCAGAAAAGATTTACAAGGATGTTGCCAGGGTTGGAGGATTTGAGCTATAGGGAGAGGTTTGAATAGGTTGGAGCTGTTTTCCCTGGAGCGTCAGAGGCTGAGGGGTGACCTTATAGAGGTTTACTAAATCATGAGGGGTATGGATAGGATAAATAGAAAATGTATTTTCCCTAGGGTGGGGGAGTCCATGACTAGAGGGCATAAGTTTAGGGTGAGAGGAGAAAGATAAAAGAGACCTGAGGGGCAACTTTTTCACAGGGTGGTATGTGTATGGAGTGAGCTGCCAGAGAAAATGGTGAAGGCTGGTACAATTGCAACATTTAAAAGGGATCTGGATGGGTATATGAATAGGAAGGGTTTGGAGGGATGTGGGCCAGGTGCTGGCAGGTGGAACTAGATTGGGTTTGGATATCTGGTCGGCATGGATGAGTTGGCTGTAGGGTCTGTTTCCGTGCTGTACATCTCTGTGACTCTAAGTTAAACAGTATGTTTCCTATAGCAGGGAGTCCAGAATTGAATGCAGTATTCTAAAATTGGTCTTACCAATGCCCTGTACATCTGCAACATGACGTCCCACCTTCTGTACTCAATGCACTGACCAATACAAGGCAAGTGTGCCAAATGCCTCCTTCACCATTCAGTCTACCCTGCGACTTCACTTTCAAGGAACTATGCATCTGCATTCCAAGGTCTCTTTGTTCAACAATACTTCCCAGGACCTTACCATTAAGTGTATAAGTGCTGCCCTGATTTGCCTAACCAAAATGCAGCAACTCACATTTATCTAACTTAAACTTCATTTGCCACTCCTTGGCCCATTGGCCTATCTGATGACGGTCATGTTGCACTCTGAAATAATCTTCCTTACTGTCCATTGCACCACCAATTTGGTGTAATCTGCAAGCTTACTAACCATACTTCCTTTCTTCACACCCAATTCATTTGTATAAGCGATAAAAAAACAGTGGACTCAGCACCGATCCTTATGACATACTGCTGGTCACAGGCCTCCAGTCTGAAAAACAGCCTTCCACCAGTATCCTCTATCTCCTAATTTCAAGCCAATTTTGTATCTAATTGGCTAGCTCCCCCTGGATGACATATGATCTAACCTTTGCTAACCAGTCTACCATCCAAAACCTTGTCAAACACCTTGCTGAAGTCCATATCAACAATATCTACGGGCTCTGCCTATATCAATCTTCTTTGTCACCTCTTAAAAAAAAACTCAGTAAAGTTAGTGAGACACTATTTCCTTTGCTCAAAGCTATGTTAACTATCCTCACTCAGTCCTTGCCTTTCCAAATGCATGTAAATCCTGTCCCTCAGAATCCCCTCCAACTTAATCGCTACTGATGTCAGGCTTACCAGTCTATTAATTCCCTGGCTTTTCCCTGCCACCTTTCTGAAACAATGGCACCATATTCGTCACCCTCCAGTCTTCTGGCACAAGCCTATGGCTGTCAAAGATACAGATATCTCAGCAAAGGGCCCAGCAATCTCTTCCCTAGCTTCCCACAAATTTCTGGGATACAACTGATCAGTCCCTGGGGATTTATCCTCTTCTGTAATATGAACTCTTTTCAAGACATCACTATTTATTTCCCCAAGTTTCCTAGCATCCATGTCCTTCTCCACAGTTAATACTGATGCGAATTATTTAGTATCTCGCCCAAGTCCTGTGGTTGCACACATAGAAAGCCTTGTTGATCTTTAAGGATCCTATACTCTCCCCAGTTACCTGTTTGCCCTTTATGTATTTTGTATAATTTCTTTTGATTCTCTTTAACCATTTACACCCGAGCTATCTCAAGTCTCCTTTTTTGCCCTCCTGATTTCCCTCTTGAGTTTACTCTTGCTGCCTTATAGTCTTCACTCAATCCTAGCTGGTAATACCAGCCTATGCCTCCTCCTTTTTCTTGACCAGAGCCTCAATTTTTATGGTCATCCAGCATGCCCTACACCTACCAGACTTGCCCTTTGCACTGACAGGAACAGGCTGTGGCTGAAATCTCGTTAACTCATTTTTTGAAGGCCTCCCACTTTCCAACTGTCCCTTTTTACCTGTGAATGGCCTCCCCCAGCAACGTTTGAAAGTTCATACCTAAAACGGTCAAAACTGGCCTTATTCCAATTTATAAATTTTACCTTTAGATCAGGTCTATCCTTTTGCACAACTATTTTAAAACTAAGCATTATGATCACTTGCCCCAAAGTGGTCCCCCCAATATCTCATTCATTGCCCTGCCTTATTTCCAAGAGAAAGTTAAATTTTGCTCTTTCTCTTGTAGATACATCCGCATGTTGAATAAGAAAATTTTCTTGTGCACACTTAACAAATTCCTCTCCATCCAAGGACTGGGGAATTACTAATACCTTCCCATTATCTTAGGAAGGAATAAACCAGGACATGACAGACCAGTCCATCTGATGAACTAATTAAAAAAGTTGAAGGACAGGGTTTACCTACATTTAGATAGTCATGGATCAGTTGGGATAGTCAGCATGGAATTTCTTAAGGGAGGGTCATGTTTGACAAATTGGATTGGATTGAGTTTTTTGAGGAGATAACCAAGAGTGTTGATGAGGATTATGAAATTGATGTGATCTACATGGACTTTGATAAGGTCCATCATGGCAGACTGGTCAAGAAAGTAAGATTCCATGGGATCCAATATAAAGTTGTACTTTGGATTCAAAATTGACTGAGAGGTCGGAAGCAGAAGGTGATGGTAGAGGGATGTTTCTGTGACTAGACATATGTTTCCGTTGGAGTTCTGCAGGGCTTTGTGCTGGGACCTTTGCTGCTTATGATATACATCAATGGTTCCAACAAGAAGTCTGTGGATGACACAAAATTTAGTAAGTTATGTGAGGTGATGCACTTGTGGAGGGTTATCAAGGAAAGGGATTGCACTATGAATGGTAAGATCCTAAAAAAATACTGAAGTTCAGTGGGACATTAGTGTGCGTATCCACAAATCCCTGAAGGTAGGTTGAAATAAAACGAATGATTGCATCTGCCTGCTTGGACAGATGCAAAACATCCTGTGGCACTATTTTCAAGAAGGGCACAGTCTCCAATCTCTAGGCCAAACTTTATCCCTCAATCAACTTCGGAAAAAGAGGTCATCTGGTCTTTATTACATTGCTGTTCATGGGAACTTGCTGCGTGCAAAAACTGCTGCCAGGTTTTCTACTTTACATCCATGATTCCACTTCAAAGGTATTATGAATGTGGACAGTGGTTTTTTAAAAAATGGAATTTTGTAGATTTGGAATGATGGGCTAATTAAAATACTTGTGCATAGACTGGAAAAATGAAATGATTACACCAAAATATAATCTTATCACATTGTCAAATCGGCTCGAAGTGCTTCATGTACAATGAACAGTCGTGTCAACAAAACTGCATAGAGATTCAGTGTCCAAGAGGTTTCATCAAAGGCAGTGATATAAATAAGTGGGGAATCTTTTTTTTTGATGATTGGGACAAGATGAGAAACTCCTCTTCTTCAAAGAGTCCCGTGTAATATTTAACAGGCCCTTGACCTGGAAAATGGAACCTTTTAAATGTCTCATTTAATAATTTATTGCATCCAATTACAGGAACCTTGAATCCAGCCAATGCACAGCAAATATTTAGCAGCGAGTATTCTGTCTGCACAGAGCTGGTGATCTGAGTCACAACAGGTGGTTGTATGAAAAATTTAGGATATTTACGAATATAAAGAGAAAGTTTCAACATAAATTTTACTTTGCAGAATTAAGCAATCAAATGCTAAAAATATTTGTTAATTTTAATGAAATGATGTAGATGTTTACAGGACAAGAGGAGACTATTCGACCCATCATGTCCATGCCAGTCAACAAAAATCCAACTGCACTAATTCCATTTTCAGACTTGGCATCCTAAGTAAATATCCAAATGTTGTTTAACAGTTACAGGACTTTCAGGATCAACATCCTTTCAAAGTCAGAAGTCATACGATCCTAGGTTATAGTCGCAACAGGTTTATTTGAACTCAGACTTTCAGAGCGCTGCTCCCTTGTCGAGTTGGGTTTCAGGTTACTTCACCTGACAAAGGAGCAGCGCTCTAAAAGCTAGTGATTTTAAATAAACTTGTTGATTTGTAACCCTGGTGTTGTGTGACTTCTAACTTTGTCTTGGTAAAAACAAGGGCTGCAGATGCTGGAAACCAGATTCAAGATTAGAGTGGTGCTGGAAAAGCACAGCAGATCAGGCAGCATCCGAGGAGCAGGAAAATCAATATCTATTCCTGATGAAGGGCTTTTGCCCGAAACGTCGATTTTCCTGCTCCTCGGATGCTGCCTGACCTCCTGTGCTTTTCTAACTTTGTCTATCCCAGTCCAACACTGGCACCTCCACAACATCCTTTCAGGCAGTGAATTTCAGATTCCCTCAACCTTCTGAGAGAAAAAAATTTCTTAACTCTCTTCTTAGCCATCTACTTCTCATCATAAATCTGTGCCCCCAATTATTGACTATTGTAGTAACTTAAAGTACCTTCCTATCAATCTTATCCATGCCTGTCATTATACATGATCTTTATACATCTCTATTAGGTCCCTTCTCAGCCTTTGCTGCTCCAAGGAATATAATCTCAAGATGTCTAATCTTTCCTTATAGCTTAGATGCTCCAGCCCGGTCAGCATTCTGATAATTCTCCTCTACACTCTCTCCCTGCTGCAGTCATATCCATCCTATAATGTGGTGGCCTGAACTGCACACAGCACTCCATTTGTGGCCTCGTCAGCATTTTATATGATTTAATCATAACCTCTATGCTTTTGTATTCTACGTCTTGGCCAGTAAAGGTAAGTACTCCATATTCCCTCACAGCTATCTTATGAGGTGATTGTGACAAGGTCAGCCAGGTGGATGTCACAGAATATGAGTTCCCTGATGAGTGCTGTTAACCTGGTCCAATCAGGGAGCTCTGGCTGACAGATCACACCTGCACACACACAACATGGGTGCTGGGGAAAAAATAAGCACTACCGCACTTAGGCGGTAGTGTGGGGGTTAAAAAAAAGGATTGTCAGAGATTTAAAAAAAACAGGATTGTTCTGCACCTGGGCCTGGCCAAACTGGCCATAAATAGGTCCAGGCAGCCGGCCATGGAGGGGGTCGTTAGGGCCGACTGCCTGCCCCTCTTCCGCGGTTACGTTAGAGCCGGGTTTCTCTGGAAAAGGAGCACGCAGTATCCACCGACACCCTGGAGTTATTCAGGGAGAGGTGGGCGCCGCAGCGAGTGGAGTGCATTATTTCCCCCTCCAACTCTATTTTGATTTGATCTCAGCCCTCCCCTTCACTGTTTGATCACACAGCATTGCCCTTTTATGTGAAGGGCACTGCTTGTCACAGGCCACTCGGGTGTTTCCTTTCTTCCTGGTGGTGGAAATTTGAATAAAGATTCGTGTACCTTGTATCATTCACTGTGTCTCACACCTGCACACACACAACGTGGGTGCTGGGGGAAAAAATAAGCACTACCGCAGTTAGGCGGTAGTGTGGGAGTAAAACAAAAAAAAATGAAAAGACTGTCCAAAAAAAAACAAAAAAAGAATAAACAGGATTGTCAGAGGTTCTGTTCACCCTGTGAGCTGGCTCTGAGAGAGGTGGATCAGTTTCAAATACAATGCATGTATAAATAAAGGGTAGTTCATAAGTATAAGATACAAAAAGAGAATTCGGCCATTCGACCATGGCTGATATGCTCCTCACCCCATTTTCCTGCCTTTTCTCCATAATCCTTCAACCCATTACCAATTAAATATCTGTCTAACTCCTCCTTAAATTTACTCACTGTCCCAACATCCACCACACTTTGGGATAGTGAATTCCACAGATTCACAATCCTTAGTTTCTCCTCAACTGTTTTAAATTTGCTACTCATCCTAAGAATGCTCCACAAGAAGAAGCATCCACTTCTTGAATGCCTCAATTTGATCTGCCCTCATTTTTCTAAATTCCAGAGAGTATAGGCTTAAGCTATTACTATTAAGCTATTACCAGCCTCTGTGGAGTTATTTCAATCTAAATTCCGGGATTTGTGGATATGCACACCGATGTTCCCCTGAACTTCAGTATTTCATTCATGTTGTAATCCTTTTCCTTGATAACCTTCTGCAAGTACATCACCTCGCAGTGTAGCACATACTCAGAGGTGCAGTGGTGTGTCAGCCTTGTGCTCATTTCTTGAGTGGGACTTGAAGCTTCTGACTCAGAAACAAGGGTGCAACTCACTGAGTCATGGCTCACTCTCCAGACAAATCATAATGCTTAAGTATATTAACTTTACTGAGAAAAAAGAAGTGGACTTACAATATTTATATGGGCCTGTTTTCTGAATACATATGGTTGGCAAATTAATTTGATTGCAGAAGGGAAATTGGAATAAGTGTATTTACAGAGCAAGAAATTGAGGTAATGTCCTAAAGTATTGAGAAGTTAAAGACTTCTTGAAGCACAGTTTAGTAACTTGGCACATTTTAGAAGCATTAAAGGATACAATTTCAGTATAGTCTGATAAAAATACATCTCTTTTTATTTTCTTAAGGATTCTGCTTCTTAAGCTCCCAATGGCACGGCTGTGATGTGCACTGCAGGAGTTTCCCCATTCGGGTGTCACCTCACTACATTAACCAGGGGCAGCACAGGAAGTTGTTGTGCTGCAGGGTATAAGGTGTAATGTTCAGCTCTGCCTCTGTGTGCCTGACACCGCAGTGTTGTGGGCAGATTTCAAAAGTTCTGCCAGATTGAGTAATTTGTGAGGAGAGTGACTAAGCTGTTTTAACGTTGCAGGTGCACGGCTAATCATGCTAAGAACATACCAGGCCCTTCCCTGAAATGTGGTTCAGTTCTTTCACTTGGTTTTGAACCTTTTGATCAAAGTTACTGGGGCTTTTCAAAAGGCCCTGTACTTAACCTTGTCAAAGGAGCTTCACTGAATGACATGGTGTTGCCTTGCAGCATACCTTCATGTTGTGTTTGGTTTGGTTGATTAGTCTTCTATGCATTGTAGTCTGCAATTATATGTTTTCACACTTCAAACTTTTGCATCTCTTTAAACAGCAAAGATAACTAAATACAAAAGAAATGTTTAACTGGGAGAAGCATGATCGGACATAATTGTTAGGGAAGGTTTAAAGCTGGGGACCAAATGAGGTGAGCATCACTGAATCCTGACAGTGTGGAAGCAGGTCATTCAGCCCATTGAGTCCACAACGCCCTTCCGAACAGCATTCCACCCAGACCCACCCTCCGCAACTTATCCTGGTAACCCTGCATTTCCCATAATCCACCTATCCTACACATCCCTGGATTCTATGGACAATTTAACAAGGTCACCTAAGGGACAACGTTTTCACACAGAGGGTGGTATGTGTATGGAATGAGCTGCCAGAGGAAATGGTGGAGGCTGGTACAATTGCAACATTTAAGAGGCATTTGGATGGGTATATGAATAGAAAGGGTTTGGAGGGATATGGGCCGGGTGCTGGCAGGTGGGACTAGATTGGGTTGGGATATCTGGTCGACATGGACGGGTTAGACCAAAGGGTCTGTTTCCATGTTGTACATCTCAATGACTCAAACCACCTAACCTGCACATCTTTGGACTATGCGAGGAAACAGGAGTGCTCAGAGGGAACCCACGCAGACACAGAGCGAATGTGGAAACTTGACACTGTCACCTGAGGCTGGAGTCGATCCTTGGTGCTGTGAGGCAGCAGTGCTAACCGTTGAGCCCCATGCTGCCCCTTACAGACAGAGGGTGAAGCACTTGCACAAGGGAGGGCTCTGGTGGAACATTCCAAAAGGTGAGGCTGAAGCTGAAGCAGCAGTGAAGGGAGACTAGGGATGCAAATCATAGATGTGTGTTGAAACACAGGGTTGAAGGAGGTTACAAACCTCGGAAAATAAAGGAAGGTCTGTCGATGAGAAATAGGATTTTGGAACTGATATGGTGAGAGATGGAAATATATTGAAGGCTGGTTTATTGAAGATTTACGGAGGTGGGAAGCTGAGTGCTTGGGAGTTCTTTGTCCAGTCCTCTGGATTAATTCTTTGGTAATATAACCACTAAGTTATCATATTCAATGCTGGGTGAATGGTATTCAGGGTTAGGAAGGTGTAAGCATAATGCAGCTATCGAAAATACCAGTTTCAATTCTATTATAATTTCCCATTAACTTCTAACTTATACTCCGATCACAATCCTGTTATTTCGGTTTTGCTTTGCATGGCTCTATAACATCTCGCTTATGTCTGGAAATAGTCTGCAACATTTCTGGTATCTTTTTTCTCAATCCTTACGCTGTCAACAATATGAGTTATTTAACAAGGTGCCTGGTCAGAGTAATTTTTAGACACAAGGTAATCTTCTGCTAACTTTTAATCATTCTTAATCCCTTCTCTCTTGCATTGTCCCGATGTGACCAATCCCCTCCTTTCCTGGCATTTGATTCCTAAACTCCCCAAGCTTCATAACTGCAATTTTACTAAACCCATCTCTTCCTAATGGAAATGTGTAGCAATATGGTTAATACTTCTGTATTTTTCAGCTCAGAATGACTGGGAGGAGTTGGACAGGGCAGCTGGAACTGCACCAGAAGAGTTGGAGGAGCCCTCGTTGGTAGCCCATGAAGTAAGAATGCAGTAGATGCGATCCAACATGCCTTGGATCTGTTGCAGGCAGAACAAATGTTATATCAGATTGGATGCTCTCAGTGTGGGCTATCGAAACCTTACGTGACCAATTTAAAATATGTCTGCACTCTGTACTGAAATAGCTTTTTTAACCACCGATGCGAGGACTGCAGAGTGGCCAGATGTGGTTTTGTACCTACAGTTTGTTAAGCAGTGTGATAACATTCTGATCACTGATGGCATGAGGAAGTAAATGGCTCAAGGCATATGTACTTTCTGAGAGAAAGCAATGTCTCATCAGCTGTACAGGTCAACTGCAAGTGGGTTGCACTTGGGATGGTCACAAAAGAAATTTCTCACATGAGCCGATTAATAGAGTGAACAAATGTTTGTCATTCTTATCTTCATTGTTATAGAAATCTCAAAATGAGCAAGTTATTGCACCGTGGGAGAATTTATGAACATTAGAAGCAAGAGTGGGCTATTCACCACCCCTTGAGCCTGCTCCATTATTTAGTAAGATCATGTCTTGTCTGATCTGACTATAACCCAAATCCACATTCCTGCCAACCCCTGATAACCTTTAACTTCCTAGCTTACCAAAACTCTCATTGCCTCTGGCTGGAGAAAAAAAAGGCATCATTTTGTTTTAAATGGGTGGCTCTCCTTTACTTTTAAGCAATGACCCCAAGTTCTAGATTCTCCCATAAGAGGAAACATTGCCACATCTATCCTGTCAAGATTCTTGTTTCAATTAAGTCGCCTCTTATTCTTCTAAATTCCACTGAATACAAGCTCAGCATGCCCAACTTTTCCTCATAAGACAACCCACCCATTTCAGTTTAGTCTGGTAAATCTCCTCTAAACTACCTCCAAATTATTTACATCCTTGCATAGATAAGATGTGGTTTCACCAATGCCATGTATCACTCAAGCATAACCTCCTTACTTTTGTGTTCAATTCCCCTTGCAATAAACCTTAACATTTCCCAATTACTTGCTGTGCCTGCAAATCTATGTGATTCATGGACCAAGACATTAGAACACTCTATCTCAGAGCTTTGCAATCTTTCACTATTGAGTTATTGTTGATGAGAAATTTCTTTTTGATAGCCAGCATCTGAATTCATCTCAATACACTGAACCAGATGGAAGTTAGAGAAAGCAGTTCTAAATTGCTGGTTAGTTCTCAGCTGGAGTATTGTCTCAATTGCAATCTTGATTTTGGGATCTGAACGTTAAGAAGGATGCAGGATAAAGACAGGATGCAGAGAAGATTTACCACAGAGATTAGATTAAATTAGATTCCCTACAGTATGGAAACTGGCCCTTCGGCCCAACAAGTCCATACCAACTCTCCACAGGGTAATCCACCCAGACCCATTCCCCATATTTACCCCTGGCTATAGGCAATTTAGCATGACCAATTCATCTAACCTGCACAGTCCAAAAATTGGCCTTGCTAAATTGGTTAGGTGAATTGGCCAAGCTAAATTGCCCATAGTGTTAGGTGAAGGTGTAAATGTAGGGGAATGGGTCTGGGTGGGTTGCTCTTCGGAGGGTTGGTGTGGACTTGTTGGGCTGAAGGGCCTGTTTCCACACTGTAAGTAATCTAATCTAATCTAATCTTTTGGATTGTGGGAGAAA
Organism: Chiloscyllium plagiosum; assembly: GCF_004010195.1. Classification (NCBI taxonomy): domain Eukaryota; kingdom Metazoa; phylum Chordata; class Chondrichthyes; order Orectolobiformes; family Hemiscylliidae; genus Chiloscyllium; species Chiloscyllium plagiosum. The sequence goes on from NC_057716.1 coordinate 91,374,356, forward strand.
CCAGAGCGCCCGGAGGAAACCCATGCAGACACTGGGAGAATGTGCAAACTCCATACAGTCGCCCAAGGTGGGAATCAAACCTGGGTTCCTGGCGCTGTGAGGCAGCAGTGCTAACCACTGAGCCACCATGCCACCCAAAAGCAAACCCAGTCACAGAATTCCCATTGTGTGGATGCTGGCCATTTAGCCCACACCAACCTCCAAAAGTCATCTTACACCCAGCCCCAGCCCACTTATCCCTGTACTCCTCATAGTTAATCCACCTAGCCTACACATTCCTTGTATTGAGATGAGAGACTTCAGCTACATGCAGTGATGAGAGAAGTTGCAAGTGTTCTCCTTGGGAAAGAAAAGGTTAAAACAAGATTTAGTGGAGGTGCTCAAAGTGATAAGAGACTTGACAGAGCAGGTGGGGCTTGAGGAACTCTTGGCTCAATAGCCAGAGGATATGGGTTTAAGATAATTGGCAAGAAAAGTCACAGAATCATAGAAATGTTATATCATGGAAGGAGGCTGGTGTCAGGCAGTATGTTCCAGACCTTAGTCACTTTGTGTGTAAAAGCAGTTTCTCATAGCATCATTGCTTCTTTTGCCAGTGGCCTTAAATCTTTGCCTTTTGTTCTCAATCCTCACACCAATGGGAACATTTACAGTCAGGGGTACATGAGGAGAAGTCCTACTATGCAACAAGTTTTGTTCTGCAGCTATTTGAAATGAAGTGCCTAAAAGTGTGGTCAAACTAGGTTCAGTAGTAACTTTCAAAAGGGATATGGATATGTGTTTGAGGAGACATGGGGTAAGAACATGGAAGTGAGACTAATTGCATTGCTTGCGCACAAAATAGTCACAAATAAAATGGCTATGTGATCTGTGTTATATGACAGGGTGACATACCTTGTTTTCCTGACCAGATCTCTTAACCTTGAACAAGAATGCTTGTGCTTTGAAAAGGTAATTAACCTTTGAAACAATTTTTATTAACTCGTATACCATTGTAGCTTTAAAATCTTCTGTGTTTTGATTTGGAAGGGAATGATCTATGTGTTTGGTGGAATGATGGACTCTGCATATACCCAAGGGAGAACACCTCTCTGGATCTACGATATTGGTAAGAAGAATGTATTGTAAGTAGTTGTAATGCAAAAGTGTGTTTGGCTCATATCCTCTCAGTCTTTGTATTCTCGTTTGGCAGAGGAAAATTGTATCCGAAGATCTAACCAGTTCCAAGTGCTCATTAGGTTATAAAATATTTTGTGGTGACCTGGAAGAAGGAGGAGAATAGTTTGGAATCAGAAATTATGGGAAAGGTACAAGAAAGGAACTATAAGCCATTGGAAAATAGATGGAAGCGATTTACCAATTAGGTTTTAGCAACATTCATGATTTCACAGTAGCTGCAATTTGTCTGCAATAAATGAGGAATTTGATTTTTTTTTAATCACAGTTTTCCCTGCACTTGTTAAATCACCTTGCAGGCACAGAGATAGCTGAATATAGCAAAGCCATGTCACTTTGATAGTATTGCAGCTATTAAGTGTTTGACTCACCTGGGATCTACTTTACTATCTATCTGAGCTACAAATTAACAATAAAGTATTTTCATTTTATGTTTTCTAAAACTGTCAACATTCTCTTGAGATTGTGTTTTATTTTGCACAATACAAGTTAACTGGTTTGGTAAATATTTGGTAGTGCGCAGAAACAGTGTAAGCTTTTGAGCCAATGTCCACCTCAGATGTAAGGATGTGATTGCACTGAAGGACGTGCAGAGGATATTCACCAAGATATTGCCTGGGACAGAGTATTTTAGTGAGAAAGAGTGACTGAATAAGCTCTGGCTGTTTGCTTTCTGTTTAAGCTGTATAAGATTGGGGGGCGTTGACAGGGTGAGTAAAAAGCAGCTGTTCCCCTGAGTTGAAGGGTCAGTAACTAAAGGGCTTAATTTTATTACATGAAAGAGAGGGGGTTTAGAAGGGATTTAAGGAAGTGATTTTTCACCGCAGGGCAATGGGAATTTGGAGTGCCTCGCCTGAGTAGGTGGTAAAGGCAAGAAACCTCACAATCTTTAAAGAGTACTTGGATGAGCACTTGGAATGTCATAATATTCAAGGCTATGGGGCAAGTGTTGGAAAGTGGGACTAGTGTAGATGCGTTGGCACAGACCTGATGAGCAGAAGAGCTGTATGACTCTATGACACTACCAGGTCCGGGTGGACAAGTTCTCTTTCTCTAACGAACCCCAACCTCGTCCCTACACTTGGTCCTCGGAAAGACTTTGGGGTTCACTGTTTTGTCGTTTGTCAGCCGTGCTTAAAGCCTTCCTCAGCATATATGTTTTTATGTCTAGGCTCAGTTGCATGAGAGCTCTCAGAGTAATAGCTAGCCAACCTCCTGCTCCTAATACCATCCAACATCCTGTCCCATCAACACAAGGGAGAACTTTTTAAAAGTTACTGCAGTTCTTCATTCTTGAAGCAAACACTTCCTCCCAATTTGGTTGAGGAAGTTGCAAATAAAACGCCACTTTCACATTTAATTCATTTAAAAATCACACAACACCAGGTTACAGTCCAACAGATTTATTTGGAAGTACAGGCTTTTGGAGCGCTGTTCCTTCATCAGGTAGCTAGTGGGGCAGGTTTATAGGACACAGAATTTATAGTAAAAGATCAGGTTGTAAATTTGCTTCTTGAACTGGCAGGTTTGTTTTCAAACATTTTGTCACCATGCTAGGTAACAACAGTGAGCCTCCGGTGAGGCGCTGGTGCTCTGTCCTGCTTTCTATTTATGTGTCTTGGTCTGTTAAGGTGTGTGAAATCATTACCGGTTCTTTTTCTCAAGAGGTTTGTAAATGGGGTTCATATCAATGTGTTTATTGATTGAGTTCCAGTCTGAATGCCAGGCCTCTAGGAATTCCCGTGTATATCTCTGTTTAGTCTGTCCTAGAATGGATGTGCCTGTCTGTCCAATGTGGTGTTTGTTACAGGCAGAAAACTACCCACCAGGATACACAAACATCAACTACGCTCAAAACAACATGACCCACTATCACTAGTATCCTTACGTACAAAGAAGGACACCACTTTGACCGGGACAACACACCCATCCTAGCACAAGCCGATACATGCACGGGAATTCCTGGAGGCTTGACATTCAAACTGGAAGTCCATCAATAAATACATCGATTTGGACCCAATTTACCAATCTCTGGGAAAAAGAACCAGGAATAATACCATCCACCTTAACAGACCAAGACACACAAATTGTAAGCAGGTCATACAGCACCTCATTGGAGGCTCACTGAAGATGTAACGTAGCATGGTGGTGAAATGTCTGAAAACAAACCTTCCAGCTCAGCGAGCTAACTTACAACCTGCATCTCAACCTGAGCTACAAATATTCTCAAAAATCGCAGTAATAGATCAAAGTATCATACAACCGATGCAACATATTGACAAATCGAGATTGCAGTTAAGTCTTTAATCGCTTAGAATGGGGATGCAGGTTTCGATGGTTGGTGAGCTAAATGGTAAGTTGGATGCTTGGAACATTCCAGCAGCTTTCATGGTCACCTGCTGCTCGGCTCCATTTGCCATGTTAGCATTTGAATTCAGTCTTTTAAATGCTTATCCTGGATCACAGCCTCTGGGTGACCATACCCAGCTGTGATGAATGTCGATAATAAAAAATAATGGGTAAAAATGAGTAAAATATTTTTGTTTCATTTAGGAATACCATTTTCATGGATGCTTGCAGATTGACTCTAACTTTAATTAGTAAAATTACATTCAGCAAATATTGATTAAACTATATTATAATTTAATTTAAAAACTGGACTGCAGGTATAAAAGCAGGTCAGAGACAAGGAATTCTGAGTTGAATAACTCACCTGACTACCCCAAAATCTGTCCACTGTGTAAAAGGCACAAGGCAGGATTGTGATCAAGTTCCTCCAAATTGCCCAGGTGAATGCAATGCCACCCAGGTATAAAAGCAGGTCAGAGACAAGGAATTCTGAGTTGAATAACTCACCTGACTACCCCAAAATCTGTCCACTGTGTAAAAGGCACAAGACAGGATTGTGATCAAGTTCCTCCAAATTGCCCAGGTGAGTGCAATGCTACCAAAGCTGAAGAAGTTTGTCACCATTACGCCTGCTTGATTGCACCCCCCCCCCCCAAAAACATCCACATCCCGTTAACACCCATTTTGGCTCCCTCCATCACTGACCCAAATTAGCACCAGACTTTACTGCAGAAATTTACCAAGGCAGTATCTTCGAAATTTCTAGTCTTTAACATCTGGAACAGTAAGGTTAGAGGTTCTGTGGGGATAGCACTGTCTGCAAGTTCCCTTCCAAACCACACACCATTCTGATGTGGAACTATATCATTCTTCCTGGGTCCCAATCCTGGAATTTCATTCTCCTAAGAGCACTGCAGTTCAACTTACCCCACTTTGAACTGAAGCAGTTCAAGAAGGCACTCACCACTACCACCTTGAGAGCAATTAAGGATTGCCAATAAATGCTGGTCTAGCCAGCAAAGCCCATGTTCCATTTAAAAACTGGAACACATTAGAACAAAGTGAGGTTCAAAAATAAAATTGTGACCATCTCTCTCCCCAGATAAAACACATTGGGGCATCTCAGTCAGTGTAAGTTGTTGAAGCCAGCAACCTTGCATCATGAGTGAATATGAATCCACAAAATATCCCAATATCTACTCTCATGTGGAGTCTCTAAAAGGTCTGCTTTTCAGTTTAAATAAACACCATTGAATAACTGAATCTCCAGAAGCACATATCATCTTTCAGTCGGGTAGGGTTCAAAACAAAGAGAGAATTCTTCTGAATTTGTAATTGTGCTGTTTTTCTGCAGTGATTGGAAAAGGAATAAGTTCACAAGTGAAGGGTTGTTGAAACACTAGCCACAGGGTAATTCTCTGCTTTTCTCAGAGTAACCTCTTTGAGATGTTGTAGCGATTGAAATAATGATCAAAGTGATATATGTGCTTAATCTCAAACATTTGTGTTATCCCAGCAGCACTATTAATTGTAAGTCGTCTCTTCCCAGTATAATCCACTGTTTAATATTATATGCTTTGTACATAAACATAAAGAGAAAGCAGAATTTAGGAGTTCCAATGTATTGGGGAATTCCACAGGCTTGAACTTGGGAGTGCTTTGAATCCCAAGAACTTGTGGAATCTTGTTTGCTTCAGTTTGACTTTTCTCTGTAGGCCATTTTAATAAAAGACTTTGTTTTCCAACTAATAAACTCTGTGAAGTACCCTCTTGTGGTTCGTACAAGTAGTTGCACATCATGTTGGATTTAAATGAAGGTTTTATTTTTAACAGATGGTGAGAGATGGACTTGGTGGCACCAGACATTTTCAAGTGAAGTCATGGTAAGAAATGCTCCTCATTCTGTGAGGGAGAGTGCTGATATTTATACTTATTTTCCAAAGAGAAGCTAAATCAGTCTGCCATCTGTCAGCAAAGAAAGCCCAATATTCGAGCCAATATTTCACCCATAATCAGATTTTTAAAAAAAAGTCTAGTTCTTACCACATGTTTCTGGGAAATTGCTGTGCGCACATTTCCATCTTTCCCGCATTGTAGCAGCCACTACACTTTGGAAAAGGACTTCATCGGTTGTAAAATGCTTTAGAGCATCTGGTGGTCACAATGGCTGCCATGTAAATACTGATCCTATATATTTTACCTGGTTGAAGAGTACAATTAGGTCATTTCACCAATCGTTTAGCAGTGATATCCTTCTCTACATGAATCACACAGTCTACACCCATTCACCTACTCGCTCCCCACAACCTCCATTTTGCACTTGTTCAAACATCTAGTTTCCCCCTTTACAAAATATTGCTGTGTTTTCCTTCAGTGATGGTTTTTGAAAAGAGTTCCACATTCTCTGTGTACTGGATTGTTTTTCTAGCCTTTCATTTGATTGTGTTGCTTTTTTAAAAAAATCTATGTGTCCTCATTCGTCGTTATCCAAGCAAACAATGGAACCAGTCTCTCACTATCCACCTTGTCATAACTTACTTACTCTTGAGTACTTCTGTTGTGCCACTCCTCAAACTCTATTTTTAATTCACTAATGGGGTGTGGCATCACTGGCTTGACCAGTATTTGTTGCCCCATCCATGGCTGCCCTTAAGAAGGTGGTCGTCAGCTGCCTCCTTGTACTGTTGCAATCCACGTGCTGTAGGTAGACCCACAATGCCATTAGGGAAGCAAATCCAGGGGATTTTCACCTAATGACATTGAAGGAACATCAAGATATTTCCAAGTCAGCGTTGTAGTGATTTGGAGGGGAACTTACAGGTGATGGTGTTCCCAGACCTGATGTGGTGGGTGAAAAGGCATCAGGATCTGCAATGCCTGACACGAGTCTCCTGTAAGTGAGAGAGACAGTTTACTTCAGGGAATGAAGTTTGGTACCGAACCTACGGAAATGGCCCTGCATGAGAAGGAGGCATGATCGACGCAAGGTGATGGACAAAGCTCTGATTGGTGAGGCGCTCCTGAACAAGCACATTGACCACGCAAAAGCTTTAAATGTGCAAATGGGGCAGGAGCAAAACATACCCAGCCCCTCAGAATATCCGGAAAGGCTGTCTGAACACGTGGGGTTCTCCCCCTCTGTCTAACGTCGAAGAAACCTCAAAGTCTGAGATGGACATGGCAGATGTCACAGCCTCGACACCTTCGCCAACTCAAGAGGAGGATGAATTTCCTCTGAGATGCTCCAAGCACAAGAGATAGGTTGCAGTCCGTTCCATGCCACCCTTAACTGAGGGAAACATTCCTGATGAAGGGCTTTTGCCCGAAACATTGATTTTCCTGCTCCTCAGATGCTGCCTGACCTGCTGTGCTCTAATCTTGACTCTGATCTCCAGCATCTGCAGTCCTCACTTTCATCTAGGTGGAGGAACTAGTCCCAGTGTGAAAATACCCCAGCAGAGGCTACAAGAACTGTACCCAATGGAGTTTAGAAGGATGAGGTGGGGATCTGATTGTCAGGCTGTTCAGTATTCTGTAAGCTTCAGAGTGGACATTGGGAAGATGTTTCCGTTGGCAAGAGAGACGAGGACCGAGAGCACAGCCTTAGAGTAAAGGGAAGACCCTTTTGAATGGAGATTAGGAGAAATGTCTTTAGCCAGAGAGTAGTGAATCTGTGGAATTCATTGCCACAGAAGACTGTGGAGGCCAGGTCATTGAGTATATTTAAAACAGGGATAGATAAGTTCTTGTTTGCCAAGGGGAATCAAAGGTTTCGGGGAGAAAGTGGGAAAATGGGGTTGAAAAGCATATCAGCCATGATTAAATGGTGGAACAGACTCAATGGGCCGAATGGCCTTATTTCTGTTCCTGTGTCTTATGCTTTTAAGAAAAAGACCTACGTCCCGGGATGTTGGGGTGGGGGGGGGGGGGGGGGGGGGAGGTGTGGTTGCAGTGATTGTGACAAAGTCAGCAAGATGGACCACAAAGAAGCTGAGTTCCCTATGGGGGCTGTTAATCTGATCCAGTCAGGGAGCTGGGGCTGACAGATATAAACAGGAGTGTCAGAAGATCTTTTAACTCTCCAAGCTAGTTCTGAGGAGGCCAAACCACTGAAGTAATGTGTACATGTAAATAAAGGGTGACTTGGTGATGGGATAACAGCCTTTGTGGAGTTATTTCCCCAATCCTTCCTCTCGCTCTCCCCTTCCCTGCATGACCCCGTGACTGGCAGCTATTCTCATCAACACTCCCATGTCAACTGTCACATGTCGGCTAACTGACCCTCTTGCTCATCGCCTCGCTCCTGCTCATCTCCCTCTCACTCTCTGCTTCCCTCCACAACATTCTGATTGGAAGTACCTCTCTCTCACTTCCTCTCTGACTTGCTGACTCTCTTCTGAATCCGGGCTCACTGAGTGTTCAGGAGAGGGAATTGGCAAGTGGAAGAAGCAGTAAATAGGAGAATTGCTGAGACGGAATATCAGTGGATGAAAATTCAGGGCTAATTGTCTACCCAGGGTCTGGAGAGTAAGTTGCAAACAGAACATGAGTCTGCAAAAGGATAATTTAAGTAAGTGGGCAAAAAAATTGGCAGATGGAATATTTCACGTGGGAAAATGTGATGAAAATACAGCACAAAAAGTAGAAAAAAAATCTATATTTACCTAAAGTGTGATTACAGTGTTGTGTGGAACAGAGGGATCTGGGTGTTCTGGTGCATGGATCAGAAAAATACAATTTTAATATTTAAAACAAAGATGAGGATAATTCTTTTCTCTGGGAGAGTCATTACTTTATGGAATTCTGTTCCCCAGAGTGTGGTGGAGGCAGGATCATTGAATATTTTTAAGGCTGAGTTGGACTCATGATTGAGAGGGATCCCAAAGTTTATAGTGAGTAGATAGGAAAATGGAGTTGAAGCCACAATGGACCTTATTGAATGGTGCTGTGGACTTGAGAAACTGGCATTGTTAGTGTTATCACAGATGCTCTTACCATCGTCCAGCGTTAATATGATGCAGTTTCATCTCAGTAAGACAACCTGATCCCCCTTTAATGTTAACAAATATGCACTAAAACATGTCATTTATGTTCAGTTCAACAGACAGCCCCACATGATTACAGTTGTAAACTTTGTATTTGTAGCGTCTTCCATTGTTTTGCCTTGCTTGATCTTTTCAATTCTGTCTTAAGGCAGTAAATTCCACACTAATAGGTAACAAATCACCTCAAAGTACAATTTGTAATTACTCCTGTGTGTTCACAGGCCAGTGGGAAGTGCCAGATCATCCTCTGGGAGTTGAAGCACTAACTGGTGCATTGGATGTGAAAGTAAATTGGCCTGTTGGATAACTGCAGTAGCCGTTCTGATTGCCGAATTCCAATTCCAGTTGTGCACAAGTGTTGTAGGCTTCCTTTATTCCTTCATGGGAAAATGGCTTCACTGTCAAGCCCAGCATTTACCTTTCTCAATATGTCATGGAACAGAGTTGCTTGCCAAGGTCATTTCACAGGGCATTGGATGGCAATCTAGGCCAAACCAAGTCAATTTGGAGATTTCCTCACCTTCAGGAGTTTAGTGAACAAGATGGGCTTTTACAGTTGTTTTTATGATCACCGTTACCAATAGAGGCTTTGGATTCCAAATGCAGAAGTTGCATTTAAAATTCAGCCTGTTACTGACATGGGATTTGAACCACCACATCACAGTGCATCGGATGACTGAAAAGTTATGAGCATACAATTAACAATAATTATCTTCTGTTTCTTCAGAAACAGGTGCCCAAAAATAGGAAGGGCCACACTGCTGTGGTGTTTGAGGCTCAAATGTATGTATATGGTGGTTATGTCGATATAAAGGGACCCTCACAGGAGTTCTGGAGCTTTAGCTTTGGTAAGTGAGAAAACCAGCAATTCATTCAAATTATTTCAAGAATAGGTCTTTTCTTTGGGTGTAACATTCAATATTCAAGACATTGACCATAACTCGTGGGGAATGTTTTTACATGCCACTTTAATCACTTATCTGTTGGGTGTTAAGTGGTTGCTTTGATTGGATTAGATTCCCTACAGTGTAGAAACAGGCCCTTTGGCCCAACCAGTCCACACCGACCCTCCGAAGAGTAACCCACCCAGACCCATTTCTCTCTTGACTAATGCACCTAACACTATGGGCAATCTAGCATGGCCAATTTACATGACCCGCACATCTTTGGACTGTGGGAGGAAACTGGAGCACCCGGAGGAAACCCACGCAGACACGGAGAATGTGCAAGCTCCACATAGACAGTCGCCCGAGGCTGGAAACGAACCTGGGACCCTGGTGCTGTGAGGCAGCAGTGCTAATCACTGAGCCACTGTGCCGTCCTTTCTGTTCCATTTTTGTGTGTCTGGAATTACATGTAATTTTTTTTGCTACCGGCAACCTTTTGTTCACAAATAAAACTGTCTTATACTGGGTATGGAGAGACTGCCTCATGAGGAGAGGTTGAGTATGTTGGGCCTGTACTCACTGGAATTTAGAAGAATGAGAGGCAATCTATATCGAAACGTACAAGACTCTTATGGAACTTGACAGGGTAGATACGGAGGTAAAATGACAAACTACAGTTTTGGAAATCTTAAACAGAGTTTGCTTGAGAAACTCAGCAGGTCTGGCAGCATTTGTGAAAAGAAAGTAGAGTTAACGTTTTAGGTCCAGTGACGCTCCTCCAGAAGGGCATGTTTTTACAGTTTAGCTAAATTTAATATGTGCATTGTGATTTTTTTTGTTTTGTTTCCTCTCCAATTTTCTCCCTGCATCAGCCTCTTCTCCTGGAGGGGTTATTTTATTCCTGTATGCAGGGGAAGCATAAATTCCGTTGCCATTTAGTAGCTCATGTCATTATTCAGCCATGTAAGGCTGAAGGCTGTGATGAGCATTGGTGTTCACGAGATCTCAGCCCACTCTTCCCCTCCCCTGAAATCCATCTGCAGGTGCCTCCAGTAAGTTGGATTTCTGGAAAAACCAACCAGGAGTGGGAAGCCTGGTCAGTGCAGTGACACGAAGCACTCCTTCCGAAGACCAACCGAGATCAGTTCACTGAGCGCACAAAAAGGGACTCGAAACTGTCATCTTTCTGGTCTAAAAGTCTTTGCTTTTCATGAGGTAAACTCGGTGAGCCATACCTAATATTGTGTCCCAACTGAAAGCACAGCCTGAAAGGCAGAAGCTGACAAGTAACCTTTTATGAATTGGGTGGAAGGCCGAGGAACAGACTGCAGTCTCGTTGTAATTGGCAATGGTGCTGTGAAAGAATCGCGTTTGCCTCGGCCCTCTGGGTTAGCAAGATCTTTTGTGTGTGTGTGTGTGTGGGGGGGGGGGGTGGTACGCGTGTGTGCATGGTACCATCCAGGCACATGTCACGAACACTAGCATCACGTCTGCCGAACACAACAGCTATGAGGATGGCTTTAAGTCATTGCTCTTACTCTAGAGGTTCACACAATCATGTTCCTCCCTTTATAACAAGAGGGATTGAGTACAGAAGCAAAGAGGTTCTTCTGCAGCTGTACGGGGCCCAGGTGAGACCACACCTGGAGTACTGTGTGCAGTTCTGGTCTCCAAATTTGAGGAAAGACATTCTGGCTATTGAGGGAGTGCAGCGTAGGTTCACGAGGTCAATTCCTGGAATGGCGGGATTACCTTACACTGAAAGACTGGAGCGACTGGGCTTGTGTACCCTTGAGTTTAGAAGACTGAGAGGGGATCTGACTGAGACATATAAGATTATTAAAGGATTGGACACTCTGGAGGCAGGAAACATGTTTCCGCTGATTGGTGAGTGCCGAACCAGAGGACGCAGCTTAAAAATACGGGGATAGACCATTTAGGACAGAGATGAGAAACTTTTTCACCCAGAGAGTGGTGGCTGTGTGGAATGCTCTGCCCCAGAGGGCAGTGGAGGCCCAGTCTCTGGATTCATTTAAGAAAGAGTTGGATAGAGCTCTCAAGGATTGTGGAATCAAGGGTTGTGGAGATAAGGCAGGAACAGGATACTAATTAAGGATTATCAGCCATGATCATATTGAATGGTGGTGCAGGCTCAAAGGGCAGAATGGACTACTCCTGCACCTATTGTCTATTGTCTATTATTTTACCCTAAGTTAACTGTTCATTTGAGTTTGATTGTTTTTCTTTGCATGTTGTGCAAATGGTACTGCAGCTAGCCCAGCAGGAAACCACCAGTTGACCGCGGCCTCTTTGGTTGGCATGATGGGATTGAAGCATGTGTTAGCTGCGCAGAAAAAATATAAATGAAACCACAGCAAGATAAGGGAGTGCAACTTCAAATTGACTAAAAGGAAATATAGTGCTAACATCAGGAAGCTCTTTTACGTTACAACTGGTCAACACATGCAGTATCCGTTGGGTGGAGTTCCATATGGACTCGGTTCAGAAACGGCTGCAGTCAGCAAGTGAGCAGGGCTGTGCTGGCCACGGGATTTTCTGGGGATGGTTATTTGAGAACGTGCTGCCGTATGGTAATCTTTTACTGCTAATGTAAGATTGCAACAGATCTGTGTTGTTCAAATATAAAAAGGTTAATAACTGTTAAGTTGGTGCAATTTACAACTTACTGCTGCGTTCACTGTCCTAAAAGTAAACTTAAAATATCAACAATCCCAGCAGACCCAACCTAGGTTGATTTGATCAGAAAGGAAAGCACTGGTGATGTCACTGGGCTGGCAATCCAAAAGCCCAGGCTAATTTTCTGAGGAAATGAAACAGAGTTTGGATCCCACCACAGCAGATGGTGACATTTTAATTCCATTTTTAAAAACTGGAATTAAAAAGCCAACCTAATGCCAATTGTTATAAAAGTTAATCTGCTTCGCTATTGTCCTATGGGGAAGGAAATCTGTCATCTTTACCCGCTCAGGCAGTGAGTGACCGATATGGTTGATTGAGCATTAATTGCTGACCCAGCCAGTGGACTGTCTCTCCCATAACCAGGTTTTAGAAAAATGAGAAAAAGCAAAGCTGTAGGAAAGGGAGATAATATCTTTACAAAATAAATAAACTTTGCAGTTTTGCATCTCAATTTCAGTGTTACCAAAATGCATCTTTCCAACAGTTGCCAAAGATTGGTGCCCAGTGTTTACTCCTTGTGGGGACGTAGGTCCGGGACCTCGGTACAGTCACTCTGCAGCTGTCTACAAGAGAGGAATGTACTTGTTTGGTGGACTGGTTGGCCTTGTCGAACAGAATGACTTTTGGAAGTGGGACTTCAGCAGTTGCATATGGTCCAGGATCAGAGCACGGTAAAGAGCGACTTCGACACCCGCATGTAGTCGTGGTTCAGTGAGCAGCAACTGGGTCTAATTGAATAACTAATTAATTCTAAAGATTACTCGTAAAATTAATCTTCATCTCAAACCCAGCCTGGGTGGCATGGTGGTTCAGTGGTTAGCACTGCTGCCTCACAACACCGGGGTCCCAGGTTCAATTCCAGCCTCGGGTGACTGTCTGTCTGTGTTTGCACATTCTCCCCGTGTCTGCGTGGATTCCCTCCGGGGGCTCCGGTTTCCTCCCACAGTCCTAAAATGTGCAGGTCAGGTGAATTGGCCATGCTAAATTGCCCATCGTGTTAGGTGCATTAGTCAGAGGGAAATGGGTCCGGGTGGGTTACTATTCGGAGGGTCGGTGTGGACTTGTTGGGCCGAAAGGCCTGTTTCCACTCTGTAGGGAATCTAATCTAAAAATCGTTCGTTGTCCTGATGTCTGAAACTCTGCTCCAGACTGATCCTGGTCTCTTGCACACCACCATTGGTAACTGTGCCTTAATCTGTCAAAGCCTTTACCTCTGGGATTGCTCCCTCAGCCTTCTCTATGGCTCAGTTACACAGAGTATTGGTTGATTGAGTATGACGCAACAAATTCTGAACACAAGGCAAATTCTCTGTGCAGTTTTGGCTTCTTTTGTTTTTTTGGAGAAGGCTTAAAATATAGAATTTTAAAATTCTACAGTGTGGAAGTAGGCCATTGAGTCCACACTGAGCCTCCAAAGAGCATCCCATCCAGACCCAACCCCTACCCTATCCCCCTAACCCTGCATTTCCCATGGCTAAACCACCTACCTTGCGCATCCCTGGACTCTATGGGCAATGTAGCATGGCCAATCCACGTAATCTGCACATCTTTGGACTTAGGAAGAAACCAGAGCACCCAGAGGAAACCACAAAGACACAGGGCAAATGTACAAACTCCAAACAGGTAGTTACCTAAGGCTGGAATTGAACCTGGGACCCTGGCACTTTGAGGTAGCAGTGCTAGCCAGTCTGCCACCAACCCTATTGGAAGTGGTTCAGAGGAGGTTTACGAGATTGATATCTGGAATGAGCATAGGTTAGACCGGCTGGGTTTGTTTTCACTCGAGTTTTGAAAAGTGAGGAGTGACTTGATTGAAATCTACAAGATATTGAATAGTTTTGGCAAGGTGGATTTGAAATTGATGTTTCCTGTAGTGGGTCAGAGTAGACTTTAGGGGATAAATGGTCTAGTTCTGCTCCTGTTTCATATGTTCTCTACCCATTATGCCTGCTTTCAGTGAGACCTTAGAACCTAGCTTTCTGATTAATCCTTTGGACATCTGTCCTGAAGCTGCTTAGGGGGAGGTGCTGGCATGGTGAAAATGTCACTGAACTAATCTAATGGCCCATTTAGTGCTCTGATGCTGCAGGTTCAAATCTCATCATGGCAGCTGGTGAAACTTAAGTTCGTTTAACAAAAACCTGGAATTGAAAGCTCATTTCAGTAGTGGTGACCATGGAACTGTCATCAATTTCTCTAAAAACCCATTTGGCTAAGAAATGTGTTTTAGGAATGTGAGAACAGGAGTAGACCATTCAGCCCCTCAAGCCTGACCCACTATTCAATGAGATCGTGGCTGATCTGTGGTCTAACTCCATGTACCTGCCTTTACTTAATACCTTTGCTTAACAGAACAATAATCTATCTGGGATTTAAAGTTAACAACTAACTTTAGGGAAACAAATCTGCCATCCTTACTTGATCTGGCTTGCATGTGACTCCACATCCACAGCAACATGGTTGACTCTTGGATGCCACTCAGTTCAAAGGCAGTTCAGGATGGCCATCGAGTGCTGGCCTTGACAGTGATGCCCACATTCCCTTAAAGAATAAAAAGATATGGATCAGTGCCAAGGTTTTTGTTGTCTCAATGTCAATGCACACATGAAATACCTACAGGAAAGGTGCTATACAAATGCAAGTTGCTGTTGCTTTTGCAGCTTTACGAATTAGATTCCTCATGAGAAACTCTGCACGTTTTGGTACATAAAAATGCTTTTAAGTCCGTATAGCTTTTAACTTTTTTGACAGATTCAACATTATCTCACTTTAAATATCCTTCAATTCCTTTTGTTCGTTTAGCTTAAATACATCTGGTCACTAGACTCACTTACACTACCTGCTTCAATGGTCATTCCTAATAACATATTCACTGAGCCGTGGTCTTTTTGGGAAGTGGTTCTGACTGTTCCTTTCTTATCTCCACATTCACACTTTCACTCTTTTTTCCTTTCTATTGGAACCATTTACAGAGTGCACTCTTAGCTTGCATTAATTTTGACAAACCCATTCATAGTCAGGAACACGTTCACTGGAGGCTTTGCTGCCTTATAGGGAAAGAAAGTTCATTGTCCTGAGCCTTTCTGCATGATTTAATTTAATCAATGGGGAAATATAAACATTTGTGTGACTGCCAGTGCATTCTAGATATCAGAATCTTTTTTTTCTTCTCTCACCATATTCTTAGATGAGGACAGCTGCTAAACCAGGGTTAACACCATTTGATTTACTTTGCAAAGCTTGTTCCTTATGCAGCTGCCTGATCTCTAGTCTCTTACCTCCCTTCCTTAGTGTGATCTGTAGCTCAACACAACCCCCTGTGCTCTATCCTCCCACAAACATAGTGTGCCGAATACAAACCACAACCCACGATTGTTGCAGGTTTTCACTAATCCATCAGCATGCCAATTGTGAATGTTTTCAGGACTTGTTATTGGAGGCTGAACGGGCTGGGGCTATTTTCCCTGAAATGTTGGAGGCTGAGGGGTGACCTTCTAGAGGTTTCTAAAATCGTGAGGGGCATGGATAAGGTTAATAGACGAGATTTTCTTTTCCCTGGGGTGTGGAAGACTAAAACTAGAGAACATAGGTTTAAGGTGTGAGGGGCAAAATTTAAAAGGGACCTAAAGGGGCAACTTTTTCACACACAAGGTGGTCTGTGTATGGACTGAGCTGCCAGAGGAAGTGGTGGAGGCTGGTTCAATTACAACATTTAAAAGGCATCTGGATGGGTATATGAATAGAAAGGGTTTAGCAGGATGTGGGACAAATGCTGACAAATGGGACTGGACTAATTTAAGATATCTGCTCACCATGGACGAGTTGGGCCGAACAGTCTGTTTCCTTGCTGTACAGCTCTATGACTCTAAGCTAATTTGTTCTTGATTTCTCATAGGTCTGGGCCTCACCAGTTAGTGGGTCATTCAGCTGTCGTATACCAGGACAACATGTTAATCTTTGGTGGAGGAAGGAACCACAACAACTCTGACAACAGCCTGTGGAAATTCCAGTTGAAAACACAGACCTGGGAGAGATTAAACCCAGCAACCGACACAAGCCCGCCTTCAAAAATCTATCACTGTACAGTCGGAGTTGGTCCTAGCTTCCAGGAGAAACCTGTTGATGAAATCTCCTGCACAGCATCGACCCCAAGCTTCATCTGCCCGGATAGTAGCATCAGCCTGCACAATGCACACAATGGGGAGCGCCTGGCTGCCCTAAAAGGAGCCTGCTGCTTGAATTTTTCCACACAGGCACCCGGTTACTGCAGCCCATCGCCAGTCAAGGTCAGGGAAAAAAACATTTATTCGAACATAGAGATGAAAACATTTAGTATGCGGTCTTCTGAAAGCAGTGAAAACCTTCTGAGTCTGGCTGCACCCGAACCTACTGATCCTGAGGGTGAGTGGCGTTCAAATAATGGGCTCTGCTTTCCAATTCAGCCGAAGGAGCTGCCTCCTACAGATGGCAGTACCCTGGAGTATCGCGAAGACAGTGCTCTGCGAGAATCCGGGACACCCTGTCTTGACCAAGGTGATGTAACACTCCACACGAGCAAAAGCCTCCCAGAAGTCCTCTTGATTGTAGGTGGAAAGCCATTATCTGAGAATGGCTGCATTTCATTATGGCAGATGAAGCTTTGTGAAATGTTTTTAAAGTGCTAGTTCTTTTAAAAAAAACCCTTGCTTGTGAAATGTTTTTAAAGTGCTAGTTCTTTTAAAAAAAACCTTGCAAGTTACCTTATTATTGTTTTCATCAAAGAATTAATTAACATTTTTGTTTCAGGGCACACTTAGTCATCAAGAGATGCAACATTGAGAGCTTTATTTGTACGTTTTTGCCATTGTGGTGATTTGCTAATTCAGAACAAACATTTTCTAAAGAGTCGTTATATTTTTATAGATTTTATATAGAATTTGACTCTTATAAGCTAGAATGTGCAAACAGACAAATTTGCGCATTTTTTTTATCAAACTTTGTATGTATCAGAATAATTCCTGATATGAATCTGACAAATATGCAGAATGTGTTTGTAGATTTTGACATGCAAACAGAGTGGAAAGTGCATCCATTAAATACTCACAATGGTCTTCCATTTATACTGAGCACCGATGGTTAGAATTGGGAATTCCTGCAGGTTTGCATAAAAGACCTGACTGATGTTGAAGCTGTGATTAAGATTATTTTAGTGGAATTGTGCAAGTGTGGTCAATTTTAAAAAAAAAAGGTTTGCCAAGAAGTCTTGCTTGTGAAATATGGCAAGGCTCTTTGGCATTCTAAGTAACACTGCAAATAGCCAGAGTGGTTATGGAGGGACATCGTGGTTGGGAGCGGGCTTTTTTCTTCTTGGCAATTGTTCCATCTGCTATTCTTAATGCCAGGATTTTTGCTGGGCTGGTGAATAATAGATTTCACTTTCTGTTTCCTCCCTCTTCATTTTCTGACTTCCAGTTATAGATGTCAACTGCTTTGCTTCGAGCCCAGCATTCTTCCGAAGCAATGTCTTGCATTACCATTTATCTTGTTCATCTGCACAGGAAGATTCTGCACATGGTACAGATGCTTAATTTCAGGTGCTTTGCTCCCCTTGGTAGTGAGAAGCCATCAAAAGTTCCTAATTTTGATTTACTGTTCTGTCGTTGGATGATCTCAAGCAGGCAAAGCCAGAATTTGTTGCTCATTCCTAATTGTCATGGAGAACATAGCAGAGAGCCGTTGTCTTAAACCAGCTGTAGACCACACCCACAGCGCAATTAGGGAAAAGTCCTATTACCAAGCCTTACTGTGCAACATTCATCTAACTCTTCAATCTCCAAAGAAAATACTCATTAACCCAGTCTAAATGCTGTGGTAACTGAGGCTGCTAAGCTAGAACGAGTGCACTGTCTATCTAGCAAGATGAAATAAAACGAAACCTGAGTTATAGTGAAAGCTACTTCAAAAGGTGCAACAGAGACCTGGTTATCCCACTGCTTCCTCGGAGGAGCTTCAATGATGAGAGAAAATATAGAGCAAAATTCAAAATGTAAAAGCAGACTGCTGAAATGCAGGCAGCGTTTGAAAGGAGAAAGGAGGTAAATTTTTTTTTACACAAGATCCTTTGCCTGAGTTCTGGCAAATACTGGTAGTTGAATGTTCAAAACCAGCTTGTAAACATCAAGGTAGAGACTTTTAATGGTCTTGGTGGCCGACATGGACGCTTGATTTGGGCTCAAGGACCACCTCGCAACAAGATAAAGTAACAAACGACATCACTAAAGAATTCATATTAGCTAACATTTGTTTATTTTAAAATGTTACAAACTATATATGTGTATATATATTTATTTATTTCACTCCATAATTATCCAATATATAACCATTTTAGGTGTATATTTTCAGATTCTAATGTTCATTCATATTTATACACTTAAAATCATTAACATCATCACGATTATTCTTTGGGCCTTGAAATTTTTATGCCATAATTGCTGAAAAGCTAGAGTCGGTTTTTACGTGCGGTCCATGAAAAGTGATGGGTTTCAAGCCTTAAGTCAAGAAGTTGATGTTTACATGATTATTTACAGTAATATGGATCATCAGAAGTTTGGTTGTTTTGTTGTTGCCCATGATAATACTTGTATCATTAAAAGCAGATAATAAACGTGTAGCAATGAGTTAAACAGTTGATGCATTTTAACTCGTACTGGAAAAAGTTATATACTGCAGACTGCTTTCTGTAATATTTTTAAAACCATTGTGCCAGTGTACTGAGCATGCGTATTAGTTTTTGTTGTTGAAACCTTTAAAGGTGTCATTGAATGTGGTGTAGTTGGCTGTTTAGCTGCAGTGCTACAACTGATTAGTGTCTTTGGGAACTGGGCCTCCCCACTGATGTAGAGTCAAGATGAAATGGAGATCACAAACAGGGAAAATAGAGTCAGTAAAAGTAACGAGTTGCTTCACTGAGAACTATCTTTTAATCAACAGCTTTTAAGATTGCAGTGGATTGTTGTGTATTGAATGGGTTGATTGGCACTGCTGGGTCTCTTAACAAGGAATGGGGGAAATCTGAGGAACTTCAAATAAGTTACAAGAGATTGTGGGGAGGTCAGAATAGGGGAATGTGTCTATGATACAGTGATCATAAATGGACTCTGGAAATTGTTCTAAAGGGGCTGGAGGTTTTTTCTTACTTCCAATCGTTGTTTATGTGGAGTGGAATGGAGCACAATACCAACCATTGGATTTTGAGTTGGTCAGTTGGGACAGTAATAGACTTGTCACCCACTGCATTAGAGTGGTTGGGCATGTTTATGGTGCGACTGGCAAATTGTTCTCACACCGTTAGAAATCCCTCCATAAGGCAGAAGCTTAACCAAACAACCCTGAAGACAAACGGAGCTAAAATTATCATCTTTAACTCATTGTCTGGATTTTTTTAAATGCATGGTTCATTTTTAAAAGTATTATTTTGAATGTGCTGTCCATTATAATTAGATGGTGAGTCACATGTGCATTGTTTATATGGTCACTTATTCTTAAAATCAGTGTTGTTTTCAGTCCCATCAGAATCCTGTGACCTATGAGGGTGCTGCATGTATTCAGTACACACAATAGAGGCATCTATTGATCACCCCCCAGCCCCTGCACAAATGGTTAGGGCACCGTTGTCGCTCCAATATCCAGCCAAACTGTAGCAGGTGCTTGAATGGTGGTCCAGACCTGTCCAAGTGCCTCTCAGTGGGATTTGGGTCTGCCAGTGCTTCATGATTCTGTAATGGATGTGGCAGGTGTGGAAATGCCAGCTGGAAAGGTGCGAGAGGTGGACCAGATCTCAGTCTTGTAGTTTATTGTAAATATCCAATTGTGTTACATGCACCATCACTTTCTGACCTGCCCCAGTATGGGAGGGGCACATCCTCTGCCTCCAGTCTTATAGCACCAACCATTTCGTCTCTTCTTAGCAACTGAACTTTTTAATCTTTCAAGTGCCTTTGGCTAAAGCCATTTAAATTCAAACCATTATTGGCCTTTGCACCTTTTTTTTAATAAAAAATACTTTGGACATCAATCACTTAGTAAATTGTTTCACAACAAAGGAGGGAAGAAATTTGCTGTAGCCTAAAACAATCAGTAAATGTTGAGAGTCCTCATCACACCCAGAAAGTTGGCATATATTGAAATCCTCTCTGTATGTGTGGTTGGAAAGAGGTGTGATGGAGAGTGTGCAAAGGTGTTGATCGGATCATAAGAATGTAGGATGATGAGTAGGCCATTCAGCCCCTGAAGCCTGTTCTGCCATTTACTGAGATCAAGGCTGATCTGTGACCTATACCTGCCTTTGACCCATATTCCTTACTCCCTTAACAAAAATATGTCTATGTCAGATTTAAATTTAACAAGTGATCTAGCACCCACTGCCATTTGTGGAGGAGAATTCCAAACCTCTACCCCCTTTGTATGTAGAAGGGCTTCTTAACATCACTCCTGAATGGTCTGACCTTAATTCTCAGACTATGCCCCCCTAGTTCTAGAATTCCCAACCAATGGAAATTCTACCTTGTCTTTTCCTGTTAATACCTTGAAGACTTTGATCAGATTCTCGAAAAATCTGGCCTAATTTGTATAATCTCTCCTCAAACTTAACCCCTGACATCCAAGCATTATCCTTGTAAATCTATGTATACTCCTTCCAAGATCAATATATCCTTCTTTAAGTGTGGTGTCCACATCTGCTCAGAGTAACGACAAACAATGTGAAATGAGTAGTGTGGAGTTGGGATATGAGTGGAGTTAATGACACAGAGTTTGTGTTTAACCAGAATCGGTCACGTGTCATCTGGGATACTGCTGTTTATTAATGATGTGCCTGAGGTATTACCAGGAGTTAGTTATGTGGAGTCAGAGCTGTTACCGAGAGTAGTGACAGGGTTTAACTGGTATTAATGAAATAGCTTCTGGGTGTTGTTTATGTGCAGTCACATATTACTGAGAATAGTGACTGAATGCCGAGGATATAAATGATATGGAGTTTGGGTATTAGAGGTTAGTTACGTGGTGTCAGGAATATTACTGACAGTGACAGGGATTAGAGGAAATATGGTGGGTTAGAGACATGTAGTCTTAAGTATTACTAATGATTGTGGTTATAAAATACAAGCTATCAGAAATAGAATTTATATTGCAAAAGTTTATATACAGATTGCTTATCTAAAATTTACATTGGATTTAACATTAGAAATGTTATCTATGTATTTGTCAATCTCAAGTGCTTGTAAAAGTAGAGATGGATGGACTGAAGGTAGTCTCCAGTGTTCTGCCAAGATATTAGTTTGCAGGCCAGGTGATGTGAAAGTGACAAAGTTATTGCACTATTAACTTTAAAGTCTCAGTGAATTGAGGTTTCTTTTATACTTTTTTAGACTCATAAGTTCTGTTTGGAATCAATTTTCCTATTTTTAATCTTACAGTACATACAGCAGGATCTAAATAGTTGGAATGCAATAACGGGCTAGTATGCCATATTGCCATTGTTGAGACTCCTCAGTCTCTTGCCACACTAACCATATCCAATAGAACTCGGTATGCTTTTAGTGCATCATTCATTCCAGAGCCTGGGTGTGTTGGCTCTCTGAAAGAGATATCAATTTCATGTTTTACCTTATCTTTTCCTTTGATTAAATATAAGTATATATCCGATTCCTTCCTGAGTTGAATCTGCATCCCAGGCCTCAGAAGACTAGCCAAAGTGTCAAACCAGGCACATGGTGCTGACTCAGTTATGTGAACCTGAGCCAGGTGACAGGGGGAATGATGTACTGAATGGGTTGCTGTGTGCAGGAGCTTAGACTGGATCCACTGCAGTGCAATTTACTGATTTAGCTAATGAGTTGGAAAAGTTGGCTGCAGACTGTTATCAATGTTACTGTGTGGAATAATTGCTGTAAGTGTGGTTGAGAAAAAAAGTCTATCTTCTTACTGTGTACTGCTGCACAATCCAGCAGTTTGGATTGTGGAAGTTATTGCGCATTTACATCATTTGTACAAGGCCCATGTCAGGTTGGAGGTTTCCTTCACTGTGCTGACTGTGCATTACAGTCTGCTGCTGCCATTGGGAATCCTTGAGCTCTGCTTTCAGAATGCCATGGTTCGATAGTCTTTGCACCTACATCTGTGGCATGAACCCAGGAACCACAGTTTCTTTGTTATGTTACAAAAGGATGAGAGAGAATTTGAACAAACAAGCCTGTGTTAGCACAGGAGTGTTTGGATTGACTAGTAGCGGAAACGCCACTATTATAGTTTATAATCAGTGTTCTAGAATGAGACTATTGCACTTTTTTTAAAAAAAATTCATTCATGGGATATGCATGTCACTAGGCCAGCATTTATTAGGCAGCTATAAGTGTGGTGCAAATAAAACCAATATAAATTTCTACAGGTTATTTATCGTGCACAATGATGCTGGTTCACTAATGTATCAAATATTGCTTACTTAGTGGAATAATCCGTCTCTTTCCATTAGTTTTACACAAAAGGCAGAGGCTAGTTAGTAAACCTGTCTAACTTATTTTTGAAATTTAAGTGATGCCTCATGTCAAACAAAGGCTATAACGTGAGCATTCAGCTCTGGAATTAAAACAACGCAAGTGTCTGTGTGGTTTTACTTTAGATGTGTATGATGCAAATGTTTACTAAACAGTCAGAAAACAAAATAAATGCAGTGATAAAAGCAACTGTTGCTCACACTGAAGTGTTGGGTTTGAAGCTTTACAGTAGAATGCTTTTGTTTGTATTTTACATCTTTACCCACTTGTGGAATGTTTATCATAAATAAGCAGGCGCCTTCATGTTACAAATAAAGCTAATGTTTACAATTAAATTTGCTTCTGGTCACTTCCTTAAAAGCTTCACATTGATTGTTGTTAAAGTATTCTTTTTGAAGCCCATCTTCACAGAAATTTGCAAGTTATCATTACTGCAAGAATGCTTAGTTGTATATTGAACCTCAAGGATAATCACATTAAACATAGAAAATGAGACCCCAAACCCACGTTCCCCCAGGATATCATGGAATCAGAATCCCTATAAGGCAGCAAGAGGCCATTCAGCCTACCAAAGAGAATCACACCCAACCCCCAATCCTCTCCCTGTAACCCTGCATTTATCACGGCTAGCCTGCATATTCCTAGATCCTACAAGGCAACTTAGGATGACCTAATTGGCACAACTTTGAACTGTGGAAGGAAACCGGAGCACAGAAACATGCAGACACTGGGAGAACGAGCTAACCCCATACAGTCACCCGAGTAAGAAATCAAATCTGGGTCCCTGGCGCTGTGAGCCACTGAGCTGTCCCTTCGACACCATTGTTTGCGTACTGGCTAAAGCATTTGCTTAAGACTTGCGTTGTCCAGACTTTGAGTTAACCATGTCTTATATTAAATTCCTCACGTATATCCAGATTCACTCATGCTCTTAAAAGTTAAATGCTGCTGCTTAATTCCTGGTCCAACAGTAATTTTTAATTTTTAATTCTTGTGAGCCTATCCCTCCATGCTTTGCTCCCTCTACCACCCCAAATCACTTTCACCCCTACCATGCTCCAAGTCCTTTGCATTGTTTTAACTCTGGCCTCTTGTGCTTTACCCACTTTCTTTAACATTAATGATAACTGAACCTTCAAACGTCTGAGTCTCCAATAGTGGAAGTTTTCTTCTATTTAACTTCCCTGTCCTCCTTTAGGACTCTCCTTAACACCTACGCCAGTGGCTAAATTGGCTGCCATGTCTCACCACTTCTGGCAGCATCTATGGAAGGAGAAACTGATGATGTTTTGAGTCCAATCTGACTCTGCTTCAGAACCTTTTAGTTCCCCAGAGTCAGACTGGACTCAAAACATCATCTATTTCTCCTTCTTTAGATGCTTCCATCCCTCCTGAATTTCTCCAGAATGTTCTGCTTTTATTTCAGATTTCCAGCACGTGCAGTATTTTGCTTTTAAAACAATAGACAATAGGTGCAGGAGTAGGCCATTCTGCCCTTCGAGCCTGCACCACCATTCAATATGATCATGGCTGATCATCCTTAATCAGTACCCTGATTTGAATACAAAGCCAAAAGAAAAATAAAGTCTGATTATACTCTGATGAAACTCCTTGTGATTTTTTTAAAAATTATTGTAAATACACAAGTTGGCTTATAAACAGGTAGCTATAACTTTGCACTGAGACTTCCAGAATAGGTCATCGATTTGGAAGGGGCTGAAGGTTTTTCCACAGTCTGTCATTAAACTTTGTGGTTCTGTTTGTTTTCCCAACTTTATCCTGAAGTCTACTCCATGCCTCACTGTCTGCAATGAAGAACCTCCTGTTATCAGTTTTAATGTTATATTTTACTTGGTGGCGAGACTTGTATCTTAAACTTGTATCTTAATAATTGGGTAGCCCATTACCACTGTTGTTCTAGATGCACAACTGGGTTCCCTATAAATTGCAGGGTCTACTTTGATACTGGTGTTGATCTGCCCTCCGCATAAAGCACAACACTACACTTCAACATACATTGTGCTCCATTCAATTATTCCTTACATGACACACATCCTACAACTGCTGATTATACAGTGCATTCTGATACACCTGCCCCAGTGACTTATCCACACGGTGAAATGAGAAAACTTAACACAGAAGGAAAATAAAACCATACTGTGATATTTAGTTTGAAGCTAATTTATGATCCTCGGTCTTAATGAATTGGATGTTTCTGCCTGGAAGGAACAAAACCTGGAGAAGGTGAGGACTAGACGTCAGAGTCGATAATGAGGTGCTGGAAAAGCACAGCAGGTCAGGCAACATCCGAGGAGCAGGAGAATCGACGTTTCGGGAACAAAACCTGTTCAACAGCTTTATACTGATGCTTTGGATTCCCTATAACTTTGTCATCTAAGTGAATGAAAACATGACACACTCAAATGAATAGAAGCAAACCAATCAATCAGTCCTTTAAGCCTATTCTACTGAATAATGAGATTATTAACTGATTCCTATTCCATTTAACTGATTCCTATTCCATTTAACTTGATATTTTTGCTG
Organism: Chiloscyllium plagiosum; assembly: GCF_004010195.1. Classification (NCBI taxonomy): domain Eukaryota; kingdom Metazoa; phylum Chordata; class Chondrichthyes; order Orectolobiformes; family Hemiscylliidae; genus Chiloscyllium; species Chiloscyllium plagiosum. The sequence continues at coordinate 91,399,586 of NC_057716.1, forward strand.
AACAAAAATCTTGTGATCTCAGTCTGCCAGACCGCAGTTAACCTTGTAGATGAAGAAGCTTGGAAAACTGAAACTCCATCATGTGAAAGTGCTCCTTGATTTCACTCCAAACAGCCGAATGTAGCAGTTCACCACCCTGTTTCTGGGATCCACTACGTGAGGAAGACATTCCTCTGTACGTATTTGTACTATTAATTAGATTACATAAGGAAGTGTTGAAGACAGACAAGCAAGTTATAGATGTGATGGTTAAGGCGGCATTAGCATGCTTGCCTTCATTGCTCAGCTCTTTGAATAGAGGAGTTGGGATGTAAAGTTGAAGTTGTACAGGACGTTGCTGAGGCCTCTTCTGCAATACTGTGACCAATTCTGGTCAGCTCTGTTATAGCTGAAACTTTATTGCTGGAACAGCACAGCAGGTCAGGCAGCATCTAGGGAACAGAAGATTCGACGTTTCGGGCACATGCCCTTCTTCAGGAATGCCCATTCCTGAAGAAGGGCATGTGCCCGAAACGTCGAATCTTCTGTTCCCTAGATGCTGCCTGACCTGCTGTGCTGTTCCAGCAATAAAGTTTCAGCTTTGATCTCCAGCGTCTGCAGACCTCACTTTCTCCTCAGCTCTGTTATAGGAAGGATATTATTAAGCTGGAGGGTTCAGAAGAGATTTACAAAGCAGTTACTGGAATGGAGGGTTTGAGTTATAAGGAGAGGCTGGATAAGCTGGGACTTTCTTCACTGGACTGTAGGAGTTTGAAAAGTAACCTTAGAGGTTTATAAAACAACAAGGGATATAGATAATGTGAATGACAGTGTCTTTTCCTCAGGGTGGGGGATTTCAAGACTAGGGGGCATACTTTAAAAGATGGGAGGAGAAAGATGTAAAAAAAGGCCTTTTTTAAAAAAAAGACTGGTTTGTGTGTGGAATGAACTGCCAGAGGAAGTAGTGGATGCAGCTACAGTTATGATGTTTAAAAGGCATTTAGATAAGTACATGAATAGGAAAGGATGGGAGGGATATGGAAGAAACACAGGCAGGTGGAACTAGTCTAATTTGGGATTACAGTCGGCATGGACTGATGAGACTAAATGACTTTGGGACTGTGCCCCAGCTATTGAACAGAATATTTTAATATTTAAAAGTGAGAATGCTTCATGCTTCTCAGAACCATCGTCCATTTCCCCATCCTGTCTTACCTTACCTTAAAGTCCACTATCAAGTTTATTATGAGCAATTGCTTCACCAAGTTTCCTATCATCTCCAAACTTTTAGATTAGATTAGATTAGATTACAGTGTGGAAACAGGCCCTTCGGCCCAACAAGTCCACACCGACCCGCTGAAGTGCAACCCACCCATATATTTACCCCTTACCTAACACTACGGGCAATTTAGCATGGCCAATTCACCTGACCTGCACATCTTTGGACTGTGGGAGGAAACCGGAGCACCCGGAGGAAACCCACGCAGACACGGGGAGAACGTGCAAACTCCACACAGTTAGTCGCCTGAGGCGGGAATTGAACCCGGATCTCTGGCACTGTGAGGCAGCAGTGCTAACCACTGTGCCACCCACGTTGCTCCTTACATCTAGGCGAAAGTGAGGACCACAGATGCTGGAGATCAGAGTCAAGTATGTGGAAAAGCAGAGCAGGTCAGGCAGCAATCGAGGAGCAGGAGAATCGATGTTTCAGGCATCAGCCCTTCATGCGTGTCACTTCCCTTGGTGACATCACTCCTGATCCCATAACCACACCCACCCAAGTGGCAGTCTCCACTCCCACACCCAGCTCCAGCTGCACCTCAGGTCTTAGCTCCCAGCCCTGCGGAGCTTTTACAATTCATCCAGACTTTCCCCTCACTGAGGATGAATTTTCAGTCCTCAGCAAAGGCCTCACCTTCATTCCTCTACACTCCCAGATTACTGAGTTTGACACGTGTTGCGACATTGCACATTCCTTCCACTGCCTCTACCTCCAGGCCCATTTTTTCAATCAATATTCCTGCCCACCCACTGAGGACTCCTTCTCTCGCCTCCAACACACCCCTTCCACCTGGACACCCCGTGCTGACCTGTTACCCACCCTTGACCTCTTCATTTCTAACAGCTCATTCCTGATGAAGGGCTTATGCCTGAAATGTCGATTCTCCTGCTCCCTGGTTGCTGCCTGACCTGCTGTACTTTTCCAGCACCACACTCTCGACTCTGATCTCCAGCATCTGCAGTCCTCACTTTCTCCTAGTTGATTTTAACCTTACTGCAAAGCCTCTTCCCAGGATGCCTACCTTGAAGCAGTTCTCCTCCTCTCTCTACAAGAATCTCAGTGAGTCCCTCTCTCACTGCACCCCCCAGGTTGTCTCCTCTGCCCTGAAGCTCTTCTGAGTCCTGAAACGAGTCCTGAAACAGACTCGTTACCACAGCCACGTCTCCTTCCTCAATGCCTGCCTACAGAACTGTATGATCCCACATGCACTCCCGACTACATTCAGACAAACACAATTTGGACTGAAGAGGACAACCAGTATGTACTACAAAGCCAAAACCTCAGAAACAGTTCTTCTTCTGGATTCTCCATTCCACACTTGCAGGCACCACTTAATCTCTTGACAGTCAGCCCTGCCTCAGCTCAGGGCCCCACTCTTCCAAACCTGCAAAGGACCCCTGGTGTTCTCCATCCTCAGAAGAATTCACACACACAACAAACACTTTTTTTCTCTACCATATCGGACATAAAAGAACGTAAGATAATCGGCAATTTAGCATGGCCATTTCACCTGACCCGCACATCTTTGGACTGTGGGAGGAAACCCACGCAGACAACATGCAAACTCAGTCGCCTGAGGCGGGAACTGAACCCGGGTCTCTGGCGCTGTGAGGCAGCAGTGCTAACCACTGTGCCGCCCACACTTCTGCCCCCAGTGACATCACTCACCAGAACAAGGATGACTCCATCGCTGACATCACATCCACCAGTGACGTCACTCACCAGAACACTCTACGCTCCCGGATTAATGAGTTTGGCACGTTGCGACATTGAACACTACTTCTGCTGCCTTCACCTCCAGGCCCACTTCTTCAATCAAGATTCCCTCCCACCGACCCACAGAGGACCCTCTCTCACACCTCCAACACACCGCTTCCACCTGGACACCCAATGCTGGCCTGTTACCCACCCTTGACTTCTTCATTTCTAACAGCTCATTCTTGATGAAGAGCTTATGCCCGAAACATCGATCTTCCTGCTCCTCGGATGCTGCCTGACCTGCTGTGCTTTTCTAGCACCACACTCTCAACTGCTCCTTACATCTGTCTAGATGGTTCACAAAGATCACAGCAATGAACCCAAACTTTGAGAGAAGCTCACTACAAACCACCACCCATTTGAACAGCATCCCACACCATCGTTTGCTTCTTCATACTGAGCCAATTTATACCTTTACCAGTATTGGGGGGGGGGGGGGGGAGGGGAAGGCGTGTATTTTCTCAAATGAGCTTCCTGTGCGGTTGTGCAAGTGCTTTCTGAAAGCTTCTGTTAATGCAGTCAGTGTATGTTTGGTCAAATTTCTCAGCTGCCCCAGAAATTTCAATTACACTTGTGAAGCATAATTGGCTTCCAGTAAATCCTGAATTAACCCACGATTTTGCAAGTGAAATTTATTTCACTGCTGATTAATAGACAATAAGATTGTACAAAATAAAACAGGAAAAGGCTGTTCAGCTCCTCAAGTCTGCTCCAACAGTCAATATGATTATGGCTGATCCAAGATTGCTCATGCCCACATTCCCCATAATTCACGATTACCCATGTATCCACTTCAGCCTTAAATATAGAGCAAGGCTCTGTCCCCACTGCTGTGACAGGAATCCCAAGGACATACAACCTTCAGAGAAGAAATTCTCCCTCATCAGAGTTTCAAATTAGTGTCCCTTTATTCTGAGACTATGCTCTTTGGTCCCGGAATCTCCCATGAGGGGAAACACGTTCCCAGTGTTTACCCTGTCAAGCCACTTTAGAATTTAATATGTTTCAATGAGGTCACTTCTCATTCTTCTGAACTCCGGTGAGTAGAGTCCCAACCTGTTTAACCTTTGCTCCTAAGACAATCTCTCCCTACCAGGGATCATCCGAGTGAACCTTCTCTGAACTGCCTCCAATTAAATATTTCCTTAAATAAGACAAAGATTGCTAACAATATTCCAGATGTGGTCTCACCAGCATCTTGTACAATTGCAGTAAGATTTCCCAACTTTCATACTCCAGCCCCCTTGAAAAAAGGGCCAACATTCATTAGCCTTCCTGATTACCTTATGCAGGGAGTAAGTGAGGACTGCAGGTGCTAGAGATCAGAGTTGAAAAGTGTGGCACTGGAAAAGCACAGCAGGTCAGGCAGCATCCGAGGAGCAGGAGAATGGACATTGATGAAGGGCTTCTGCCCGAAACTTCGATTCTCCTGCCCTTCAGATGCTGCCTGACCTGCGTTTTTCGAGCACCGCACTTTTCAACACCGATTACCTGCTGCATCTGTGTGCTAGCTGAGGATTGTACGCCCAAATTCCTTGGTGTTGCAGTTTTCTGCTGTTTTTCTTCATTTAAATAATACTGTTCTTTTCTTCTCCCTTCCACAATGGAGCAGCTTCACATTTTCCCACATTATAATCTATTTGCCAACTTTTTGACTATTTACTTTTCCTATCAATATGTCTCCATAAATGGTTTGCATCCTTCTCACAACTTGCCTTTACATCTATTTTGGTGTTAGTTACCAATAAACTTCCACTTCACGAATATTTGCATGATTGGCTTTTCGGGCCTTGATTTATCATTCTTCTTTTTCTCGAACACTGTTTCTGTGAGTTTTTCCCTCTGCTTCTTGAGCAATCTAGGTGTGCCAACCAGCTGATGTACCAATTATATCTGAGTGTTCCTTCCTGTCACAATGTTCCTTAAAAACCTGTACAGTTGACCAAGTATATGAGAGAGAGAGAGAGACATCAGAAATGTGCAAGAGGTACAATCTGGAGGAGCAGAGTTCTCAACAGGTTTTAGGGCTGAAGGAGTTTGCTGAGTGCAAGGGTGTTTGAAAACAATCAATGGTTTTACCGCAGGCAGTAGCCACTTGACCCTTGGCACGTGTACCAGCTCTCTGCAGAAGCAACCCAGCAACCCCCACTCCCCTGCCCTATCCTGCAAATTTCCTCCTCTTCAGATAAGTACAAACACCAAGGACTTCCCATCAGTTGCATCCAAATAATTTTTTATTGTACTGAGAGGGCAAGAAAAACTACACTGTATAAATGTACAAAAGAGTAAGTAAACTACAAACAACTTTTTAAAAATTGACAAACTTACAGAAATCCAGGAATACAGAAATCAGTGCTGTGCCTCTAATATTTGTCTCTATGTAGACTACTCATTGTGAAAACGTGCATTTTTTAATCAAAAAATAAATTATTTGAGGACTAATGCAAATTGCACTTGTATATAACATTCTAGAGCTATAAATTAACAAGACAAATTACACTTGAAAGACAGTGATACTATCTTGTACACTAGCTGAGAAATATATTTGTATACTTTTTTTAAGTACTCCTTTATTCAAAACATCCCCCTTCTCTCAGGTGCACTAACACAGGAAAACCATCCAGCAGTCCAGCCAAAGGTTGTGAAACACAATGGGTTGCAGCTGAACCTGACATCCTGGACTCAAGTCCCACTGCAGGACTTCATGAGCGTGGAAAGTGCATTAAAAACAGAGCAGATTAACCAACATTAATCCTCCCAAAATATACCAATGGCAGCAGCAAGAGCGGGCCAGATTCCTGGTTAGCCAAGTGATGGAAAGGAAGTTGGAGCCTCCACCATTATCCATTGCTCTATCCAAAGCTCCTGACTACACCACACAGTCACCATCTCAAACAACTGGCAAACATCCATGGCTCAACACAGATGCCGCACATTCCCCTGCCCAATTTTTAGTGTAGCATCACAAGCAAATCTGATTACATTCAAAACCACAGCATGCATTCTTCAAAGACATCATCACTTAGAGTTTGCACATCACGGGTTCCTTCACGGATACTGGGTTAACATCACGGAACACCCTCCCTACCAGCATTGTGGGCATACCTACACCTTGAGGACTGCGATGATCCTTTGAAGAAAACCAGGAATGGGCAGTAACTGTTGGCCCAGTCAGCAATGCCCACATCCCGTGAATTTTATTTCTCATGGCGCACAGAAAGCAACCTGTTGGCCCAACACATCCTTGTTACCCACCTCCACAAAAGGAATTTGAACAGTTTTTAAAACGCTGGCTTCTGTTTGTGGATTAGTGCTGAGGTCAGAAAGCAATTCTGAAACAGTGACTGAAATGCACCAGTTCCAAAAAGACATGTTATTACAAGGAAAGGTTTGGGAGAATCCCTGGAGCATTGATGGAACAAGATGTTCATACTTTGGGTTTGTGACAGGCAGTGCAAACACATTAGGCCATTGTTTTAATTTCAGTAACCTCAGGAGAACACCAGCGTTTTGGTGATAAACAATTTAGAATTGAATTCAAAAGAGTTTTAGTTTCTCACCCACAGCAAAATTCAGTTAAGAGAACTATTTCTCTCCCAACAGATTTGACTTTAGTTCAGTTCAGTGTAAACTGGTTATTGTAGTTTGTGAAGTTTTCAAAGCCAGAAGAGTTTGGGAAAAGAAGTCCTCAGGTTGTTAGATTGTAGACATTTCAGGCTACTGTCAAAGAACAAATGCAGCCCTACGTTTTAGTGACTGATTCCCCTCCGTTCCATTAACTAAACAAAATTAAAACATAGATGATCTATCAAACCAGGTTCCATGCTGGGATTGCAGTTTAGTTTGCTCTCACATGGAACAACAGTAGATACAGCTTTATTTCGATAAGTCTGTTTTACTGATACTTTTTTTTAAAAAACAAGCTTGAACCCCCAATTCTCAGCTGGATTTTTTCTCAATCATACTTGACCATGACTCTAAAATATGACAGAAGATTAAGGGGCATTTTTGTCTGTACAGGGAAAGGGGACATTTAACAATACTTTACATAATTCTTTAAGGTAACTGGCAAAGTTGTTGGGAGGGAGTAAAGAGATTAAAATCAGCGGTGAAAATATTCAGCAGGTCAGACAGCATTTGTGGACAGAGGAACTGAGTTAACGTTTCAGGTCAAGATGACTTTTCGCCAGAATGTGGAAGGTGAAGATAATTTTCTTTGCATTCTTGATCATTACTCACTGTGTAATGTGTAAAAGGACCATGGAAGCAGATTTCATGGCAACTTACAAAAAGGGAATTAGATAAATATTGAAAAGGAAGTAAGAGTGCGGAGGGAGCAGCTGGTTTTGGTGCGGCGAATTGGATAATCCTTTCAAAAAGAGTCAGTATGACTGCCTTTTGAGTGAACTTTCTATCTCTGCTTCCCACTTGTTGGCGAAGTAAATTTATGTTGATTTGGAAAACTGATTCTAAGGGATGCTTTAGAAATGGCAGAGATATCTTCAATGTACGGAAGAGTTGCTCTGGGATTAGGCTGATGTGACAAGTTGACTATGGGTTACCCAGATTGCCCATTACAGGAAACCTCAGAGACATGTGGCTGAAATCAGGCATAAGGAAGATATTGTTAGAGTTCTAATCTCTGTTCCAGATATTACTGATTGAATTTGAGTTTGCAAGTATTTTATGTTATTGGAACAGCTTGTGGCCACTCAAGCTAGGTCCACCATTCCATCCTTTCACTATTGATCTGTATCTCGATCCATTTACCCACTTTTGCTGCAAAAGCCTTGATAATCGTACCTAACAAAACCCTACCAATCTCAGTCTGACACCCAAATTGCTCCAGTTCCAAATTTGCGGAACCTGTTCATGTGAAGTAGCACTTCCTGGTTTCATTCCTGCCCAGTTTATAGGGCCTCCTATTTCGGAGTTCCCCACCAGAGGAAACAGAATTCACTATACCCATCCTACCAAATTTATTTTACTGTTGTAAGCACCCAACAATAATGCCCTCTGCTTTCTATACTCAAGGAACTAGAAGCTGTGTTGAAGTAATTTATGCCTAATTTAACTCCATAAGTCTTAGTTACATATGAGTATCTGAATTAGGAGCTGGACTAACACTGCCAATTGATAAGATCATGGTTGATCTGATTGCAGGCTCTACTTTTCTGACTATTTCCTATGCACTTTGGCTCCCTGGTCAGTCAAGAATCTATATGAATCAGCCTTAAAAGTATTCAAAGACCCTGTCTCTATACTCTCTAGGAACGAGAGGTCCACAGACTAATGACCTTGAGACTGTTTCATTTCAATGCTTACACTCCAAGACCAACATACCCTTCCTGAATTGTGGTGCCACTGAACACACAGTTACTCCAAGCAGACACAAGCTTTGAAAGTCTAAAGGGTCATTTTAATGGATGGAGCGTTGGAGCTCTCCAAATGCTGACTGTGGTTAAGTGTGGAAAATGAAAAGGTTATCTGGCGCATCACCAGTGTATACAGCTGAAACAATTACTTCAAGGAAATAAGAAAATAAAAGCAAAGTAATTCTGAAATTAATGAGGAGAATACTGAGGACATCTGGTAACGTCTCTGGAGAGTCAAATCGGATTAATGTTTTGGATCCCTTACGATGGGACCTGGTAGATGTTTATAGAATAATGAGAGGTACAGAGAGAGTTAATGGTAGGGAAATTCCTTGATGGGAAATTTCAAGATTGAGGATCACATTAAGGTGAGAGGAGAGATATTTAAAGACATCAGGGCAATTTTTTTTTACATACACAGGCTGGTTTGTGTGTGGATGTGGTGGGCCTGATGCAGTAGTAGATGTGAGTACAATTACAACGTTTCAAAGACAGTTGGATAGATACATGAATAGGAAAGGTTTGGAGGGACATGAGGCAGGAGCCATGCAGGTGGAACTAGTTTAGTTTGGGATTATGTGCGTCATGGTCTGCTTGGACCAACGAGTCTGTTTCCGTGCTGTATGACTCTATGACTGTTCTGCAGAACTGAAAGGAGCTGGAAAATAAGCATTTAAAATGCTGGTGACAGACTGGGGGAAAATGACTCAGAACAATAGTGAGGGTGCCGACTGTAGTAAATGAGATGCTGCCAGAGTTGCTGAGCTCCTTTAGCATTTTGTTTTATTTCAGATTTCCAGCATCTGCAACGGTTTGCTTCTAATCTTCTGAAGTCAACAAAAATATCAACTTGGTTTACTCTGTACAGATGCCTGCCAGACCTGACAAATATTTCCAGCTTTTATTTCCTATGAATAAGATAGACCTAATTCATCATAATGCCATCACTGAGGCACCCTCAAATGAAGGAGGAGGATTTGACCTGGGTGTGGTGGGTTTTGTTGGGGAAGTTATCACAGGAACATTGCTTTGCACTGAATACAGCAGCTTCAACTGAAACAATACAAGATCACTTCACAAGGAACTGTTACATATTCACCTCACACACAATACATAAACTTAACACCAAATTACATTAAAGTTATGTTGATATGAAGCTAAAGTTACACATCAACCTCAATGGAGTATAACAAATTATTATTCTTTCTGGATTTTGCACACTTTTTTTCAAGAATGTCAACTTGTCTTTAACCAGGGTGTTTGACGAAGACAAGCATAGGTCACATTGTCCTTGTGTGTTTCAAACACCCTTGATTTCCAGCGGGGAGTACAGTGGAGTAAATGGATGTGGAATTATAAAAATGCATTGACAAGAGAATTACTATCAGTCAGTCTCTCCATTTCAAATCATATCAGCTGCCTGGTCCCATTGCAAACTGTGAGCACAATATTCAATTGGTTTATCCCCTCCAGGTCAGTGAATTACAATTATTAGGAGTTCAATTAACAAGAGACTTGTTCTCATGACAAAATGACACTACACTTAAAAAAAACATTTTCACTACAAAAGTAAGGAATGTGGTGAAGATTCCTGTTTAGAAGCATTGTCATAATCAGAATGAGCGGGTCCAAGGTCTCAAAAATCACAGTGAATCATTGAAATATTGGAGTGGTTCAGGTTAATATAATCGCTCTTTGGAGTTTAATGTCCTCCAAATGGTGGAGAGGTGAATCACTGGGATAAACTCCTGCCCTTTAAGTGTGGTCATGAGGTGGATCCCAGGCAGGATTCCAGTTCATGATGTGACCCACCCCAAAGGTTAGCAATGCAAAACACCAGTGTGTCCTGCTATAGGGGCTGAACACACAACCTTCACAGCCAGCACAAAGAACGGAGGAAGGCTTGGGCACTTGGGGAAAGATAAGAACATGAGTACTGAGGCACGGGGATTACCACTGTCGGCTAAGGAGCTGTAGAGGTTGCACTCAAATAACAATAGCATGAGAGGTTAAAGGAAGGAAAGAGTGGCTGCCATGGGGCAGAGAAGAATGAGGGCAACAAACTTTTCACCAGCACCTTCTGAACTGGTACTCTTGCTAAACCGGCAAAAATTATATACCTGAAATACTGGACGTTTACTGTATTATCGTGATCTTTGTGATGTTCGAGTAATCAGTTGAAGGTGCAAGTGAGAAGGCTCTTTGCTGGTAAGTTTTACTGAAGGCAAAGTTTCATTATTTAAATGATTTATGCTGTAAATAAAACATATCAGTGATGTATGTAACCCTTGCATTACTTAGTTTCCATTACTTAGTTTTTTGACATTGATTATGTGGACATCTTGATCAACTGAAATATTCCTGGTCCCATAGGGGCTTGTTGATAAAATGTTCGCCGTACTACATAGGGATAAATGTGAACAGTACCACTCCACCTCACAAATAGTGAAATGTGCAATGAAATAATAATAATAAATAGCTGGACATATTTTGGAGAATATATAAGGAACAATTACAATGGGTTTTATGACCCTATGATTAAAAAAAGCCCAATCATGGTACCAACAAGAAAAGGTGCTAATTAGACCGGAGATATCTTCCCTCTCAAAGAGAAAAGGTGGCAACAAGATCAATGGCCAGATGCATTCCGGTGCACTACTAACTTGAAGAACTTTAAAGGGTGCACTGATCCACACACAATCTGTTGATCTAAGTAAGAGTTTCAACAGTAGATCCCGAAGGTGGCTATTTGGATAACTAATATGAAAGCAGGAGAATAGTTCAGGTGGGGGAGTAAAATAGGTAGTTCCACATGGAGGGCTAGTCAGAGCACATTTCATACCTCGTTTAGAGAGAAAAAGAGAGAGAAAGAGAGAGAAAGAAAGAAAGAGACAGACAGACACAGAGAGATCAGCAATGACAAAACCATAGCTCATAAGTGGAACAGGCAGCATGCAACCATCCCCATGGAATTAATTCCTCTGGCCATCACAATTTGGGAAAACCTTTCTGACAGAGTGAGAGACACTGAGGAAACTCACAAACAGCTCTTTAAGAATCCAATTATGATGCAGCAGCAGGTATGCTGTAGGGCATAAGGGATCAGCTGGAGTGTTGAGAGAAACAAGCAGCAACAAACAGACCAAAATAGAAAGGACAGTGCTAGGGATAAAACAAAACTGTAAATTCAACATGGAAACATTTACAGTATCAGAAGAATTGCTGGTAAAAATTGCATGGGCACAGTTTTTTTTATTTTATCTTCTTTTTGTCATCTTCTCAAACAATGTAGTCCTTTACATTTCTGATATCTGATAAAGAAATGTCCGGTGAACCCATCACTGACTGACCAGTTGGGCATTTCCAAGATTCTTCTGGTGGTTACTGGTAGATTGTGCAGGTGAGGGAACAATTGCGAAAAGTACAATATTTTGCGATAAGGCTCAGATCATCTTGCATTGTGAAAGGGTCTCTCCCCCATCTCCTTACCAATGACCTCAAGTTTTTCAAACTATTTCCAGAGTATCAGGAAACTTGGGGAAAAAAAAAATCAGCGTCATCCAGGATTCATGTTGATGCTACCATCTCTCTCCAGGCTTCCAATTCCCCTCTCAGACATTCTTCGCTGATATCTCGGAGTTTGATCCAGGATCTATGTGCTGAATGTGCCTCTCAAAATTAATATCTCGGAGACGCGGAAATGTCTGCTCTTCATAAAAGCAAAATACAGAGCTCATTCACATGTAAAGAAACACTCTAACTGGAGAATTTGGGTCAGAGATTTGGGACTACAGTGTTTTAACTTCATTTCCAACTTGCATCATTCCCATTCAGTCAGAAACAGACTCCTTTACTGTCACTCCAGCTTCTGACAAGAGTTCCTTCTTGCAAGTACAGTAGTAGTCAACACAAACTATTCCTCTTGCCAGTTTGTTCTTTGAGATGAAACAATGGTCAAGGTTCCAAGTAACCTTCTATACTTGGAGCGGTTTTTCCAGTCACTTTAACCCATAAGCAGCTTAAGAGGAATTCACATTCTCAAACAGAAACGAAAAGCCTTATTTTTGTTGAGAGTCTGAAAATCAAGATTCCACTAGGGGAGTATTCCTACAGCCACTGCCTCAGAAGGGAAGGTTGAGCTCAGATTTTGTACAAAAGGAGGTCATCAACATTGCTTGGTTACTCCACATGGAATATCTTAGGAGTCTAAATGAAGGCAGGCACCTTGGACTGTTGTTTTCACTTGACAAATGGGTCAAAGGCAAACTCTGTAGACCTCACAACTCCGTTGTCAACAGTCCCTTGGGCTTCACAGTCTTCTCCACATCCTTTGTGATAATGCTGCGGGAGACAAACAACATGTTAACGACTAAGATGACATCTTTAACATTTTGAGCTCCCAAGGTGCTGCACAGCAGCTGAAGAGAGGTCAGGAGCATTTTGGAAGGTGACTGAATCGCTTGGTTATGAAAGAGTGATGGCTGTTTTCTGTGGTGGGGAAGAGTCGAGAGGCAGATGGGAAGATGGACAAAGTCCAGAGGCTTGGTCTGAAGGTTGGATTAGTGTTAAAATGGGATAGGTGATGAGGGTTGAGAGTGAGGACTCAGCACAATAGTTACAAGTAGAGCAAACAGAGATGAAGGCCAGTTTGGAGGTGGCGAGTTAAAGAGGAAGAGGTCATGAAGGTTCCGAGGATGTAACATTCGACATTACAGATGGATAAATCCAAATTTAATAGATTATACAACCACTCAGTTCTGGCGATTAATGTTTCCATTTTCTACCAGACACTAGCCTTGGGTTCATTCATCCAACAGTAGAGGATGTCATGAGACTTTTTCTCTGCGGCTCTGAAGAAGTCATACTGGACTCAAAATGTCAACTCTTTCTCTCTCCACAGATGCTGTCAGATCTACTGAGTTTCTAGAACATAGAACATTGCAATGCAGTATAGGCCCTTCGGCCCTCAATGTTGCGCTGATCTCAAGCAATTATTGCTTTTATTAACAAGACTTTACCTGGTTGTTGATGGAAATGTTGATTCCAAGAAATGTTGAGCTGGAGTCGGAGATGGAAATGGAGAGATTGCGGGTTCAGCAAACGGGTTTGGTTCCATTACAGTTGAAGAGACATCACGACTGAATATCCCGTTAGGAACCACCATGTCCTACATTGACACCAAAACATTAAATTGAAGAAAACAGAAACATCTAAAGACAAAGCTAACTATTTCTTCAAAGAAGTTCATTGATATTTTAACTTCAGATTGACTAATACTGGCAGGGTCACTGGGAATAAGATTAGGAGGAAGAGCAATGGCTAATTCTAGACTGGTATTTGGACTCTCTGATTGTACAGCCGGCTCCCAAATGGAAAATCACCCGCATGAATAAAACCATGTGAGCAATGAAGTAAGAGGTTTACAACAATCTGATAGTGAACATGAATAAAGGGGTGTGTTTAAATGCAACTAAAAATAGTTCCAAGGAGGTGTCGAAAAGTACAAGTTACTACTGGACCCTTTGACACCTTGGATTTGGAAGGTGGTGTTTGGGAATGCGGTTACACTTTAGGTTGTCTGATGTGAAGTGGTTTTGAACCCTTAGTCGTGTTAGTGTCAGTCATGGCCGACATGGTCACAAGTTGTCCCAATCTACAATGAGAGTACAAAAATCCAAGCTTACTCTCCAGTACAATTCTGAGGGAGTGCTGCACTGTTGGTGCTGCCGCCTTTTGGCTGAGATCTAACACCAAGGCCTCGTCTGCTTTCTAAGGTGGATCTATCTCAAAGAACGCAGGGTTGCTATCCAAGTGTCCTGGTCAATATCTATTACTCAACCATCATTAAGACAGATTACTTAATCACAACACCTTTGTATGTGGGAACTTGCTGTCTATAAATTGGGTGGTGTTTCCTACATTACAGCAGCTCAAAAAAGATTCCAATGGCTGTAAGGCATTTTGGGTGTGTAAGAGGAAGTTTTGGTTTTGCGTCAATAGGAAGTGAGCAGGCTGCTGCCCAGACCATAACCTGTACTTGTTGGGTTAAACTGCAAGGCTCCAATGACAGCAACAAATCACATTTGTAAACAGAACCTACCACTGGCGTGGGCTCTGTGAAATCGATCAGATTCTCACTCAGTGCTGATAACAGGTTGTCCAGATCCTCAGCAACATTCTGTAAACACAACAAAGAGCTTCATGGGAAACTAGCCAGTGTCATTGATGCTTACTGTGCCTTGGGAAGTGGTTTTTCAGGCATGGCCCTGGGCCACAAGGAGAGCAAAAGCAACTAACTCCCACAGATGGTGAAGGCTGACAATTATTGAGGCAAAACTGCCTCAGATCACAAGTGTGCATGTTCCAGAGCAGTTAAATGATGGTCCAACAGCACGTCACCTATTTAAGCTATTAGCACTTGGAGACCTGGATGAGCAGAATTGTTTTGTCATTAAGCTAAAGAAGGGGGTGAACCAACACAAAGTCTGCCCAAGTATGTATCTCACTCCTCGTGGTCTCCAGCCTATACAAAATCCATCACTGCATTACTTTTTAAAAATTCACTTGTGGCTCACACTTGTTGCTGGTTGGGCCAGCGTTTATTGCCTGCCCCTAGTTGCCCTCGACAAGGTGATGGCGACTGGCTCCTTGACCTGCTGTTGGTAGATTTGCAATGCCCTTAGGAAGAGAATTCCAGGATATTGGCCCATTGGCAACTTCTCTCCTCTTCATGAGAGGTGACGGAAATAGAGTTCTCAAATAGTTTTCAGGCAAAAGGAAACAGATACTTGATTTAAAAAAAAGGGAGTGAAGAAGTGTGTGCTGGAAAAGCACAGCTGGTGAAGCAGCATCTGTGAAGCAGGAAAGTCGATGTTTAGAGCATAAGCTCTTCATTCCTGACAAAACGTTGACTCTCCTGCTCCTCAGATACTGCCTGACCTGCTTTTCCGGCACCACACTTTTCAACTTTGATCTCCAGCATCTGCAGTCCTCATTTTCTCCCGATAAAAAAGGGAGTGAAAGGTTATTAAGTGGTAGGCAGAAATCAGACTAACTAAATCACCCATGAGTATACTGAATGGCAGGCAGCCGCGACAGGTTAACTCCTGCTCTTAACTTGTATATTTGTATCCTTTCCCATTTACAGCCCTGTTCATCTACATTGCACCATCATTGATGTCTTCTGCAATGCATGCCCAACCCCCACTGCCCCCCCACACTCAGCACCACCACCACCACCACCACACAGTGACAATAGACAATAGGTGGAGGAGTAGGCCATTCTTCCTTTTGAGCCTGCACCCATTCAATATGATCATGGCTGATCATCCTGAATCAGTATCCTGTTCCTGCCTTATCTCCATAACCCTTGATTCCATGATTCTGGAGAGCTCTATCCAATTCTTTCTTCAATGAATCCAGAGATTAGCCTCCACTGCCCTCTGGGGCAGAGCATTCCACACAGCCACCACCCTCTGGGTGAAGAAGTTTCTCCTCATCTCTGTCCTAAATGGTCTACCCTGTATTTTTAAGCTGGTTCAGCACTCACCCATCAGCAGAAACATGTTTCCTGCCTCCAGAGGGTCCAAGCCTTTAATAATCTTATATGTCTCAATCAGATCCCCTCTCAGTCTTCTAAACTCAAGGGTATACAAGCCCAGTCGCTCCAATCTTTCAGCGTAAGGTAATCCCGCCATTCCAGGAATTGACCTCGTGAGCCTATGCTGCACTCCCTCAATAGCCAAAATGTCTTTCCTCACATTTGGAGACCAGAACTGCACACAATACTCCAGGTGTGGTCTCACCAGGGCCCTGTACAGCTGCCGAAGAACCTCTTTGCTTCTATACTCAATCCCTCTTATTGTGAAGGCCAGCATGATATTAGCCTTCTTCACTACCTGCTGTACCTGCATGCTTACCTTCATTGACTGGTATACAAGAACACCCAGATCTCTTTGCACTGCCCCTTTACCTAAATTGATTCCATTTAGGTAGTAATCTGCCTTCCTGTTCTTGCCAAAGTGGATAACCATACATTTATCCACATTAAACTGCATCTGCCATGCATGTGACCACTCACCTAACCTGTCCAGGTCACCCTGTAATCTCCTAACATCCTCCTCACATTTCACCCTGCCACCCAGCTTAGTATCATCAGCAAATTTGCTAATGTTATTACTAATACCATCTTCTATATCATTAACATATATTGTAAAAAGCTGCGGTCCCAGTACTGATCCCTG
>NC_057716.1:91417424-91429451 GCF_004010195.1 Chiloscyllium plagiosum
TACCTCATTTTTTTCTCTGCGTATTTCCTTCTTAGTAATCCTCTGTTGTTCTTTAAAAGCCTCCCAGTCCTCCGTTTTCCCACTTAACTTTGCTATGTTTTTTTTTCTCTTTTAACTTTATATGTTTCTTAACTTCCCTCGTCAGCCACGGCCACCCATGCCTCCTCCTAGGATCTTTCTTCCTTTTTGGAATGAACTGATCCTGCATCTTCTGCATTATACACATCGTCTCCTAGTTACCAGTAGCTCTCCAGTGCCTGAGTTTTACAATCCATTTGCACCTTCACCTCTCTGAGTCCGAATCGCTCCATCCCTTCTATCGCACCTGACCTCCCCCTACCTTCAGCAGCATGGCCCCCACCTGGAGATCCTCGAAGAAAACCTCTCACCCTCACAGCTCATCTCTCTGCACCTTCAAGTCGGCTGCAAAATCTTACCAGACCCATGGCATCACCCAGTAAAGTTGCTTCATTCATAAAAAGAAATCTTGCCACAGCCAGCCCAAGCTTCACGAAAGGGAGGCCTTCAGGATAAACTGGAAAATTCCAATTCCTGAGAAACTCAGTGATCTTGCTTTATGTCACTGGCATTGACCTTCGAGTGGCTAGGAAACAGGAGGAGTCACAGAGTTTTCTGTTTATCTTCCAGAGTGTCTCTCTGCTGCCCTCTGGAGCCAATTCATGCCAATACAGACACAGCACTTTTGCAATACGTCGGCTGTTGGTACTTGCTCATACAGTACAGTGCAATAGTCAACAATGTTTAGCAAGTTTGTAGCACATTTGAATTCAGTCTTAAAAACAATGTTGTTGTGCATTGAATAAAATAGTGATGCTTCATTGAATTTGACTGTCACAGTAATGATGTAATTTATATATCTACGTATTCCATACAATGCTTCAAACAGCAGGCTCCTCCAGTTGACAATCAGATAGGTGATGTGCAACCTGAGAGTTTAACATGAGCATGCGGGTGAATTTCAAGCATCAGGAACAGACAGAAAGATTAGAGGAACTTTAAAACACCCTGTGTCCAAAAACTGACAAACTTTCAAATTTGAGATTGATGTAGTACATACTTGTGTTCATATTAGAAAGAAACATACAAGAATAATGACACCAGAAAGGAGATGATATATTTATCGGGAAAGGCTGAAGAAGCAGGAGGCCCTTTCACCTCAACAGGCAGGCTGTGGGTGGGATCACTTTAACTGAGGTCTTTAAAATGATGAAGATGTTGGAGAGGTTATAAACAAGCGAAATACATCTACGCACGCACAAACTAGACAAACATAAATATAAGAAAGACATAAATATAAGACAGCACATTCAGTAAGAACACTCAACCCACTACGAGTAGTTGAGATGAACTGCATAGATGCATTTAAGAGGGAAGCTGGACCAGTCTATGGAGGCATAAAGAAACAGACAGCTATATTGATAAAGTTATATGTGGAGCTTAAACACTGACAATTGACCAGTTTGACCATATTACCTGTTTATGTACTCTAGATATTTTTGATCAAACTGTTTAAATGTTATGACACCCGCTGGAGCAGGTGGGACCTGAAAGCTTTTTCCCCTGATGTGGGGGAGCCCAGAACTAGAGGGCAAAGGTTTAAGGTGAGAGGGGAAAGATATAAGGGGCACCTTTTTCCACACAGAGGGTGGTGCATGTATGGAATGAGCTGCCAGAGGAAGTGGCGGAGGCTGGAACAATTGCAACAGTTAAAAGGCATCTGGATGGGTATATGAATAGCAACGGTTTAGATGGATATGGGGCAGGCGCTGGCAGATGGGACTAGATTAGGTTGGGATATCTGGTCAGCATGGACGAGTTGGACCGAAGGATCTGTTTCCGTGCTGTACATCTCTATGACTTGAACCCAGAACACTGCCCAGAGGTTAGGACACTTCCACTGTCCATGAGAGATTCTTCACAGAACTGAGATCCAGATTCATTAGCTAATTTTAAGGAGGAAGAAGATATTGCCCAATTATCCTGTTGAGAGATTTTAATACACGCCTCTGGAGCAAGTGAGACTTGAATCCAGGGTCTCCTTGTCCTAACATTTGGACATTATTACTACACAAGAACTCTTGCTGGTGTACTGTAGATGGTGTGTAATGTCTACACCTCTTCAACAATGCCTTCAGTATCTCCCTGGACCTTCTCCTAATTCAATTAAACTCGACGTCCTTTCCTCCCTACCTCATTAAAGCACTATGAATTGTTAAAGTGCCACTACGGCAGAGGCTGGTGGTGGTTGCTTAAGGTACTTGGCACATACACCAGAGATGGCCAAGCCTTGTGTATGAATCTAAAGCCAGGATGAAGTATATCACATTATTACAAAGAGCCTTCATTTTACACATTAAAACAACTCCGCAAATCAAAGCCTGGCAAGAGTCAATAAGAGAAGTACAGGGACAGGACTGGGTGAATCCTTTAGTATCCCACAGAGACACAGCCTCCAAAAATAAACATTATTAATGGTCTCGGATTCTACATGAGTGAGTTAATTGTTAGATATGAACTCCTTCATACCACCTGCGGTGATAGCGTAAACAACCTCAAATACATTGCTGAAACCACAATGTAGCAACTCAACAGTATCATTACAGCAATACCAACTGTTCACTGCCTTTCTGTGAAAGATTACCTATTAACACTCAACATCTAAGCTTATCGCAGCTTAATAGAACTGAGCTAAAATCCAGTTATTTCTAAACAGCAGAAGTTAAGATAAGCAGCAGCTCATAATATCACTGAAATAGCACAAAACACTTTGCACATACAGAAGTAGGTTCATTTTGGGGCCGGTTCTACAATGAGGTAACCACCCAGAGAACAACAATTCGAGTTAGACTGAGGCGTCAGAATGTCTCAGAGTTAGCGTCTGCATGAGATCAAAGAGTAATGACAGTGCAATTAACAAGCCCTTTAATTGGTCAGAATTACAGATTGCACACATCAAAAATATCAACAAGGGCTGTACCGGGTATATTTAAAATCATTAGGCATCATCGGGAGGTAGCAAACTGGCGACATGAGATTGCCCAAAATTACACTGTTACACTCGACAATACTGATGAAGAAAATGCAATTTGACAAGAAATGAGTGACAACAAAGCTCAATCACCAAGGTGGCGATGTGCCAATGGAGAGGGTAACATTTCATACCAAAAACTGAAATCATACTTTCAGGGGGTCCCGGTTCCGAAGAAAGTGCTGGGTCTTTGAAATGAAGAAACTGTTTAAGTTTGGATTTTCTGATGGGCTGACAATCATTTCTGCAGCGTAGATGGACACTCCATATAGGGGAAGCCAGAGTGTAGTTACACGGAAATTAAAGATTCTGCTGAGCATTTCCCTCAACAGTGGAAAATCCCAAAAGTATGAACTAAAAAATCAGGGCATCCAAAGGGTTCCACTGCAACTGGGCACACGGTTACACCGGAAAGGTTAAACTGTTATCTCTCCATCCCCGAGACTCCCAGCCTCATTCCTGATAAAGGACTTTTGCCCGAAAAATCAATTTTCATGCTCCTTGGATGTTACCTGACCTACTGTGCTTTCCCAGCACGACACTCTGACTGTAATCTCCAGCATCTGTAGTACTTACTTTCACTTTAGACTGTTAAATACCTATTTCTAACTCTTAACTGGAGCCCACCTTCCCACACACATTCCCAACTACACCCTCAGGATCTGGCTCCCCTCTGCTGAAGCTGACCTGAGAGAGAACCACTGCCCTAGACCTGAACCACTCTCCAGGGATTGGTCCCAACAACGCTGGGACTTTTTCCCTGCAGCAGCAGAGGTTGAAGGGTGAGTTATAGAGGTTTATAAAATCATGAGAGGCATAGATTAGATAAATAGCTAACATCTTTTCGCAATGGTAGGCAAATTCAAACCAGGGAGCATAGATTTAAGGTGAGAGGAGAATGATTTAAAATGAATGAGAGGGGCAACCTTTTTCCACATGGAGGGTGAGTTGTACATGGAATGAATTGCCAGAGGAAATGGTAGATGCAGGTATAGTTACAACACTTAAAAGACATTGGACAGATACATGGATTAGAAAGGTTTATAGGCCAAATGCAGATAAATGGGACCAGTTTGGGAAATCTGGCGGGCATGGATGAATTGGACTGAAGGGTCCATTTCTGCACTGCACGATTCGAAAACCCTGCAACACAGTATGACCCACAAAATGCTTAACGTCCCCTGAAACAGAATTAAAGAAGGTTTGGCAGAGCACAGAAGGGCTTAAATTGTCCAGAAGTGGCAACTTAGTGATTTTTGTCTTAATTTCAGCAATTCAACATTTTGGAGATGGTTCAGGAGGTTCCACGATGAGAAAGCACAGATCCAAGTCAATGTCAATATATGGTAGCTGCCTTTACAGACAGACTGACCAATTAGACCTCTGAGGTAACAGAAGAAAAGCTGTTCCCTGGATTCAGAAATAAAACATTTTCTGATCTGGTCACTAGCTGATTGATATGCACCAAAGAAATCGCAGAAAGAAAAAAATTCCAGAAAGTTTAGATTAGATTAGATTACTTACAGTGTGGAAACAGGCCCTTCGGCCCAACAAGTGCACACCGACCCGCCGAAGCGCAACCCACCCAGACCCATTCCCCTACATTTACCCCTTCACCTAACACTACGGGCAATTTAGCATGGCCAATTCATCTAACCTGCACATTTTTGGACTGTGGAAGGAAACCGGAGCACCCGGAGGAAACCCATGCAGATATGGGGAGAATGTGCAAACTCCAACTGAGGCGGGAATTGAACCCAGGTCTCTGGCGCTGTGAGGCAGCAGTGCTAACCACTGTGCCACCCATGTTAGCTCTCTGCCACAACTCAGCTTCTTTAAACTGATATTTCCTCCAAATGGTCCTGGTCACGTGGCTATACCTGCCCTGATCTACTCTGATCACTAGTCCCAGCACAAGTTGACACAGTTCGAGTGGCACCATGACCTTGTTTCAGAATTGGGCAATCACTTCGAAACCTAGGAGAGCACAGGAGACTGGGGAGTAGCCTGTGCAAACTAGAGAGTCCTCTACAATCCATCCTCCTTCCCAAACCTCCTTTACAGGTTACTGCAACGCTCATTGAACAATAAATGATGGTAAGAGTGCAGCCAATTTACTAGACTGTCAAGTGGAAGGTATACAGGACCATTGTCACTGTGGTAATGCCCTTACTCTTGGGTCAGGTTCAAGTCCCTTTATCTGACTGAACAGGTTGATGTAAGAATGTTTAGAAGGGTACTCTGGTGTAGTGGTACTGTCCCGATGTCTGGGCAAGAAGGGACAGGTTTGAGTCCCAAGTGCCACTAAGGTGTATTCTAATACATCCAAACAGGTTAATGAAAAAAAATATTTTATTGAATAGCAAGAGGGTCAAATTGCAAACATAGCCTGGGATTGAAACTGGAGGCTCTCACTTATCTACGATGCTAGCAAAACATGGAGACAGGAATTGCTGATATTTCAATGGTACAGCTTAACTGCAATAACACAGGAAAGGTGCCTCAGTCTAAAGCAGATTACCGTCCCCTTCCATTTTAACAGCATCAAGCTCTTCAATGATTGGTCACAGAACAGCTGATTAACCTCTTTGTCCAGGATAACACAAATACATGAGCAACTGATCAGCTTCCCAGAGGAAAGCATGGGAATTGCATCCAATTTGAAATTGGTACTTTCAGCAGCAAAGGAGGGAGAAATGGCACAAAGCAAAAGTTCACTCAGGGTAGTTCATTAAAACTGCTATTATTTCTACCTCAGCTGCAACTTTCAACTCCACTCCAGCCTCAGCTCATCAGCTGCTGAAACAGTTACCAGCTTTCCCCCCCCACCCAGCCCCTGTCCTAAGGTGGTGTTCTTGAGCCATAAAACAGAATTTTTAAAAATTGAGCAAGTTTGAGGGTAAAGCTGTGCAGCTACAAATCACGCAAGTGAAAAGCCGGAGATGGCTAAATGGCAGAAATGGAATTACTATGAGACATGAGCAGCATAACACAGAGTCATAACAAAAGAAATTCAAAGAGATGTTGAACATTTATGGGGCCCAACAAGGGTGGATTTGATTTACCCTCAGCTCCTGAATCACTGACTCACTCTCCCCATCATTGTTTTTCATTGTCATTTATCCATCTCCTGCTTTAAAGTGCAGCACCAATACAGGATACCTGGTGTATCTCCCCTTCTCATTGCCTTTTTTTTTTCAAACTTCCTTCAATAATCTTTTTTCTTGACATTAAGCAATGTTCTGTTATAATTTTGATATGAGTTTGATATCACTCTTCGTGCTAAGAAGGTATCAAAGAGTCTAGCGAGAAAACAGCAAATAGATACGAAGTTGGATGATCCGCCAGGATCATATTGAATCAAATTTAAGGAAGGCAACGGCCCAGTGATATCACTGGACTGTAAATCCACAAATCCAGGTAATGTTCTGGGACCTAGGTTCGAATCCAGCCATGACAGATGGTGGAATTTGAATTCAATAAAACTCTAGGAAATAAGAGTCTAATGATAGTCGTGGATAAATGATGGATTCATTGTCAATTGTCAGAAAACTCCATCTGGTTCACTAATATTCTTTAGGGAAGGAAGCAGCCATCCTTACACAGTCTGTCCTATATGTAATTCCAAACCCACAGCGATGTGGTTAATTCTTAACTATCTTATAGTACCAAACAAGCACCTGATGAAGGAGCAGCGCTCCGAAAGCTAGTGCTTCCAAATAAACCTGTGACTATAACCTGGTGTTGTGTGATTTTTATCCTATGGGAATTAGGGATGGGCAATAATGCTGACCTGGACAGTGATGCCCAGATCCCATGAATGAATTAAATTAATGATAGAGCAGGCTCGAAGGCAGAATGGCTGACTCCTGCTCCTATTTTCTATTTTTCTCAGAGTTCCATCTGATTACTGTTAGGATGGGATTGCTGTAGGATTTGAGACCAGAAGACAGTCCCAATCTTGCTGCCTACCATCAGATGTAATGGAATTACAGGCTGACAATTTGGCTGCATCACGAACACACCTTCGGTAGCCCAGGACTTAAAAACCTGTAGCTTATGGCTCAGAAGCAAGGACACTACCCACAGTTCTGGAAGACCCTGTGTGGCCTCGCTCCTTGTAGCACCTACAAACTCAAGCTTATCAAAAATTCAGTTCTCAGTACCAAAGAGGAGCTGTTGTTGGACTGGGGTGGACAAAGTTAAAAATCATACAACACCATGTTATAGTCCAACAGGTTTATTTGGAAGCACTAGCTTTTGGAGCTCTGCTCCTTCATCAGGTGGTTGTGGAGCAGGATCCGAAAGCTAGTGCTTCCAAATAAACATGTTGGACTATAACATGGTGTTGTGTGATTTTTAACTTTGTCCCCCTCAGCCAAAGCAGCACCAAGCTTCATTCTGCTGTCACCATGGTGCTTGCTGACCTACAGGGCTCCCTCTCTGGTGACACTTCAAATGTAAAATTCTTCTCCTTGCTCTCAAATTGTGCTTGTTCTCACCTTGTCGGATTCCTAAATTTCATCAGCTCTCCAAGTCTTCTGCATTCTTCCAATTTTGGTCTCTTTTACGTCCCTGGTCTTAATCACTCTATCACTGCTAGCCATTCTTTCAGCTGCCATTGCCCTGACTTCTGGAATACCCTCCGGACACCTCTCTTTGTTTCAAGTCAATGCTGAAGACAACCTCTGGCCAAGCTCTTGCTCACTTGCCCTAATAGTGCATTATGGTACTGAACACCTAATTCTCTTCAAGAATCATTCCCACGAAGTGGCTTGAGACACATGCACTACTTCAAAAAGGTGCCATATAAAGGAACAAACTGTGCTCTTCCCAAATCAGCTAATCACAGGTACAGCCAAAATGTGGATTTTCACATCTAATGTTTTAGTTAGGATGTAGTGCTTAAAATTTAATCTCAACTCAAAAAACAAATGTAAAATAAAACAAGGAGCTGTGGTTGCTGAAGATCTGAAACAAAAACTCACTTTGAAAAGGATGGACCAACTAGATTTACTCAAACGTATTAAGGATAGTCAACATGGCTTTATGTGGGAGAAGTCTTGTCTCTCAAATTTAATAGAGTGTTATGAGGAAATGATGAAGATGATTGATGAGGGAAGAACAGTAGATGTATCATAGGGATTTTAATAAATCATTTGACAAGTTCCTTCATGGGAGGTTGGTCCAAAAGATCAAATCACATGGGATCCACAGTGAGTTGTTGGCAAGTTACATACAATATTGGCTTGGTCACAGAAGACAGTTGCAGAGGGGTGTTTTTTTGAATATGACCAGTGGTGTTCCATAAGGATCAGTGCTGGGACCTATGTTGTATAATGATTTATATGAAAATTGTAGGTGAGCTAATTAGGAAGTTGAAGATGATGTGAAAATTGTTGGAGCTGTCGATAGTGAGGAAGATTGCCAAAGAATACAACAAGATATAGATCACTTGGGAAGTTGGGCGAGAGAAATGACAAATGGAGTTTAATCTCGATAAGTGTGAAGTGATGCATTTTGGGAGATCAAATGAAAGAGGGAAGTATACAGTAAATGTTTTTAGAATCCCGAAATGGCAGGACCCTTAGGAGCATTGATATACAGAGAGATCTTGGGGTATAAGTCCATAACTCCCTGAAAGTGGCAACAGAAATGGATATGGTGGTAAAGGCGGCACATGGCATACTTGCTTTCATCAGTTGGGACATTGAGATAAAAGTTGGCAACTCATGGTAGCTCTACAAAGCTTTAACTAGGCCACATTTGGAGTTTTGACTCTATCAGGATGTTGCATGGATTGGAGTGTATTAGCTATGAGGAGAGGTTGGACAAACTTGAATTGTTTTCACTACAGCATCGGAGGCTGAGGAGTGACCTGATAGAAGTATGCAAAATTATGACCGGTATGGATAGGGTGGATAGTCTTTTTCCCAGGGTGGAAATGTCAAATACTAGAAGGCATAGGTTTAAGGTGAGAGGGGGATGTTTAAAGATGTGTGAGGTCCGTTTTGTTTGGTAGAGTGGTAGGTGCTTGGAATGCATTGCCAGGGGAGGTGATTGAAGCAGTGTTTAGAGGTATTAAGACAGACAATAACAGGCAGGGAAGAGAGAGAGAGAGACAGATTACATGCAGACAGATGGGATTAGTTTAGAATGGCATCATGGTTGGCACAAACCTGGTAGACCAAAGGGCCTGCTCTTGTGCTTCTGCAAACGGAAATTGCTGAAGAAACTCAACAGATCTGGCAGCATCTGTGGGAGAAAGCAGATTTAACATTTTGAGTCCAGTGACCCTTCTGAACTCTGCTTTCTCCCCATAGGTGCTGTCAGACTTGTTGAATTTCCTCAGTAGTTTCTGTTTTTGTTTCAAAAACCAAACGGTCAGCTCTGAAACGTACACAACTAAACTTTTGATTTGAAACAGTGCGATTTCCAACCTATTCCAACAGAGGGAGCACATTCACCATAAATAGCGGACTTCAGGCAAAGCTGGCTGACGGCCAACAATCTAACTATCAATTAAGCTTAAAAGATAGAAGAGTTTATTTAAACATAATCGTGTTAAGTACAGGGACTTAAAATGGGTTCTGTAGTCAGGTGGAGGCATGAATAAAAATCGACCAGATTTTTTATCCTGGATCAAGAAAGGTCAGTGAAATCCTGTCCACACCCCTACATGAAGAATGATAAGTCCGGAAAAATACAGAGTAGAGGCGCCAGTCCTCCAGGATTGCTCGGAGTGCCCAGGAATTAGAAATTAATGGTTTCAACCAAACCCAGAGAAAAATCATTCAGCAATTTTGTCTTTATCATTTTCTTTGAACACTGGCTTATATTAGTGGTTTATATTGACAAAAGCTTAAAACGGGTTTCTAGATTGGGTGGCGCCTAGGGGAGGTGGTGATGCAGCCTTTTAAGTGACAATGAATCTGAGTTTTATTTTACAATCCAATCGTGGGATGTGGGCATAGTTGCTCACATTTGCTCCCATCTGGAATTGCCTAGAAGAAGGTGGTGGTGAGCTGCCTTCTTGAACTGCAGCAGTCCGTGGCTGGGGCAGGTACATGCACAATGCCGTGATTAAGGAAGTTCCATGATTTTGACGCAAGTGACACTGAAGGAATGGCGATATCTTTCCAAGTCAGGATGGTGCATGGTTTGGACAGGAGCTTGGCCATGATGGTGTTAGAAACATAGAAAACAGGAGCAGAAGTAGACTATTTAGCCCTTTAAGCCTGCCCCTCCATTTGTTATGATCGTGGCCAATCATCCAACTCAATGGGCTGTTCCAGTGAGAATTCAGAGCCAGTGTGTTCCTCTCAGAGTGAAGGGCAAGGGCAACAAGTCCAGGGAACATTGGATGTCAAGGGACATTGATAAAGAAAAAGAAGAAAGCGTATGTCAGGATCAGCACTTTAAAAACAGGGGAGGGCCTTCAAAAATAATGAGTATGGGGAGGACATGCTTAAAAAATAAATTACAAAGGACAAAGAGAGATAGCTTGTTCCATTTCCAAGGAGAGTCAGTGTTCACTGAGGAGAGGAACATGATGAATCTTGAGATTAGAGATAGAAGTTTGATTAGTCTGGATCACATTGGCATAAGTAGGGAAGATGTGTTAGGTATGTTAGAGGTTATTAAGGTGGACAAATCCCCAGGACCGGATGGGATCTATCCCAGGTTGCTGAGGGAGGCGAGAGAGGAATTAGCTGGGGTCCTGACAGATACCTTTGTGGCATCCTTAAATACAGGTGAGGGACCGGAGGACTGGACGGTTTCTCATGTTGTCCCCCTGTACAAGAAGGGAAGCAGGGATATTCTGTGTAACTACAGACCAATGAGCCTGACGTCGATGGTGGGGAAGTTGCTGGAGAGGGTACTGACAGATAGGAGCTATTTATATTTAGAAAAAAATGAGCTTATCAGTGATAGGCAACATGGTTTTGTGTGGGGGAGATCATGCCTTACCAACTTAATAGAGTTCTTCGAGGAAGTGACCAAGTGTTTAGATAAAGGAAGGGCTTTTGATGTCTTATACATGGACTTTAGTAAGGCATTTGATAAGGTTCCCCATTGTAGACTAATGGAGAAAGTGAAGTCACATGGAGTGCAGGGTGTTCTAGCTAGGTGGGTAAAGAACTGGTGAGCAACAGGAGACAGAGAGTAGTAGTTGAAGGGAGATTCTCGAAATAGAGAAAGGTGACAGTGGTGTTCCACAGGGGTCGGTATTGGGGCCACTGTTGTTTATAATATACATAAATGATCTAGAAGAGGGCACTGTTGGTATGATCAGCAAGTTTGCAGATAACACAAAGATTAGTGGAGTGCAGAAAGCATAAGGGACTGTCAGAGGATACAGGAGGATATACAGAGACTGGAGAGTTGGGCGGAAAAGTGGCAGATGGCTTTCAATCCAGACAAATGTGAGGTGATGCATTTAGGCAAGTCTAATTCTAGAGCGAATTATAATGAATGGAAGAGCCTTGGGAAAAGTTGATAGGCCGAGAGATCTGGGAGTGCAATTGTACTCTGAAGGCTGCTGCACAGGTGGATAGAGTGGTCAAGGCATATAGACAATAGACAATAGATGCAGGAGTAGGCCATTCAGCCCTTTGAGCCTGCACCGCCATTCAACATAATCATGGCTGATCATTCCTAAACAGTATCCTGTTCCTGCCTTATCTCCATAACCCTTGATTCCACTATCTTTGAGAACTCTATCCAACTCCTTCTTAAATGAATCCAGTGAGTGGGCCTCCACTGCCCCCTGTGGCAGAGCATTCCACACAGCCACCACTCTCTGGGTGAAGAAGTTTCTCCTGAGCTCTGTCCTAAATGGTCTACCCCGTATTTTTAAGCTGTGTCCTCTGGTTCGGCACTCACCCATCAGTGGAAATATGTTTCCTACTGCCAGAGTGTCCAATCCTTTCATAATCTTATACGTCTCAATCAAATCCCCTCTCAATCTTCGAAAC
>NC_057716.1:91430135-91472501 GCF_004010195.1 Chiloscyllium plagiosum
CACACTTTCAAAGTGAGAGGTGGAAAGTTTAAGGGGGATACACACGGCAAGTACTTCACACAGAGGGTGGTGGGTGTTTGGAACGCGTTGCCAGCAGAGGTGGTAGAGGCAGGCATGGGAGATTAATTTAAGATACGTCTGAACAGATGCATGAGTAGGTGGGGAGCAGCGGGATACAAATGCTGAGGAATTGACCGACAGGTTTAGACAGTACATTTGGATCGGCTCAGGCTTGGAGGGCCGAAGGGCCTGTTCCTGGGCTGTAAATTTTCTTTGTTCTTTATTCTACTGCCATCTTGTGGTAAAACAGATTACAAACAAGCCCCAACCTTAGCAACCAGGAGGGATTTGCAATCTATTGACTGTACATGAATATAAATCTCTGTTAAACAAGGGATTTGAGGAAAAAGCCATAGGGATATGTTGTATCTGAATAGGTGCTTTAGAAAAAGTACAGAAATTCACAAGTGTCCGATAAAACACCGTACGACGGTTGGTCTAAGCAGATTTGATATGGCGGTAGGGAAAGTGGCTGAACAACATCTCAAGTGGCAAGAGTTACTGTGAGCAGTAGCACTCACTGCTCCTGAAACACTATTTCATGCACAGTCATGGAATCTGTCAATGCATTAGTTTGAGAGTATTAATGAACCATTATTCAAGCTGATCTCATTATGTTCAAATATTCACCTTCACATGAAAGAAATAGAGTGACATTCAAGTGTGGAAGAGTAAGGCTTTGATTTAGATCAAAAACCCTCTTACATTGCCCAAGGTCTGTGTGATTAGAATTAGCTGATTGTTCTGGAGGAAAGATTCTCTCAGAGTCAGTCAACAAATACGATGCAGACAAATTACTTGGCTGTTTATAACAATGGCACAATTGGGAGCTTGCTGTGCACAAGTGCTTGTTTCATACATCAACATGTTCATTTGGTGAATTTGGCAGCAAAACAAAATCCACAGAATCTCTTGACAATCAATAGCAAAGTACAAGCCTGTTTCCACATTTTCATGTCCAGTAGTCGAAAAGTGTGGCGCTGGAAAAGCACAGCAGGTCAGGCAGCATCCAATGAGCAGGAGAAGGGCTTATGCCCGAAACGTCAATTCTCCTGCTCATTGGATGCTGCCTGACCTGCTGTGCTTTTCCTGCGCCACACTTTTCAAGTCTGATCTCCAGCATCTGCTGTCCTCACTTTCTCCAGCAGCCAATATCCCAGAGATGAAAATCAGACCTTAAATACAAAACACCAATAGGCATTTCTTACTCTCAATCAGCTTTGAATTGGTTGTCCTCAGAATGCAAAGGGTGCTGGGAAAATGCAAGTTTGATCTTTCCTTCTTACCTTCAGAGCTGGCAAGTCACTGGGCGTATCTGTGGGAACTGAAGTCAAGGGGATTGTTGGAATCTCAGAGTTTGCAGCAGATTCCTTCTCAATCAGATCATCACTGGCAAGAAACAAGGAACACACATTGTGCCACAATCACAACTCAAACAGCTAGCCTAATAAAGCATGTAACTTTCGCAATCCTTTTGTTATTTTGCCAGGGAGATGATGGCCTAGTGGTATTGTCACTAGACTATAAATCTAGAGACCCAGGTAATTATCTGGGGACCCAAGTTCAAATCCCACAATGGCAGATGGCGGAATTTGAAATCAATAATTAGTAAAACAAAAAATTCTGGAATTAAGAGTTTACTGAGGCCCATGAAACGGTTGCTGATTGTGGAAGAAAAACCTATCTGGAAAGGAAAGGAAACTGCTGTTCTTCCCTGGTCTGGCCGACATGTGACTCCAGACCTGCAACAATGTGGCTGACTCTCAATTGCCCAATTGCCCTCTGGGTAATTAGGGATGGACAAGGAATGCTGCCCTATCCAGCGATGGCCACAACCTCATGAATGAATGAAAAAAAAAAATCCATACAGCAAATTTTAACCAGCACTCTTGATATACATCAAATATTGTGATCTACCTTGAAGGCAGCACGTTGGCTCAGTGGTCAGCAATGCTGCCTCCTAACACCAGGGACCTGGGTTCGATTCTCACCTCAGGCGACTGTCTGTGTGGATTTTGCACATTCTCCCTGTGCCTGCATGGGTTTCCTCCCAGTGCTCCAATTTCTTCCCACAATCCAAAGATGTGCAAGTCAGGTGAACTGGCCGTGCTAAAGTGCACATAGTATTCAGGGGTGTGTAGGTTAGGTGCATTAGTCAGGGGTAAATGTAGAGTAATGGGTTTGGGTGGGTTACTCTTCAGAGGGTTGGTGTGGACTTGTTGGGTCAAATTGCCTGCTCCCATACTGTAGGGATTCTATATCAGTGTATATTTATGCTGTAAATACAGTATACTGCAGTCATGCATAACTCTTGAATATCCAGAATACTCCTGGCTCTACAAGTGCCAGTTAATAAAAGGTTTGCTGTATTTTCTTTCAATGGTTGTCTATAGCCATGTGATGAACTATAATTACTTGTTTTATGTTTTCATCTCTGGGGAAACTGATTAATTAGTTCATTTCAAAATCACAATTAAAATAGATCCTGAGATCCTATTCTTAAATTTTGGGGGCTTTGAAGGCAATTGTATTCATACAGGTTTTTAAAAACTGAAATGAAATGGTGGTTTGATATGCTGATGATTGAGCATTGCATCAGTGCAATGATCAAATAGGCTATTCAACACTTCAAATCCATCCCCCCATCCACTAGAGTAAATGCAAAGAAATATTTGAATTCCATTGCATTCTCCATTATGCAACATCCATGCAGCAACACTTTCTTATGCCGTATAAATTATTGTTCCCTTTATTTTCTCAAACAGATGAACAAAAACTGCCTCCTCTTCAAACAAGCGACCTGAAGATTCTCTCTCTATTCCTCACCACATTCTCAATAATGATTGGGCACAGCAACTATCGTTGATTGTTGTGAAATTATTTTATTCAACTTATTTTTCGAAGCAACCTGTTCAGAGATGTTATTACACACCACTGGAGCCGGTGGTACTTAAACCCATGCCTCCTGGTCCAGGGGCAGGGACACTACCACTGTGCCAGAAGGCACTCCAATGCAAGTGCAGAGGAGTGACATGAGGAGCCACTGCTGGCAGCAAAGGCTTACTGCACCCGGTATTCCAAGGCAGCCTCCCATCCTAGTACTAACCAGGCCTGAGTCTGCTCAGTTTCCAAGATCAGACGTTTTCAGTAAAAACCCATCTTATCAAATGGAAGAGCAGGCATGAGAGGATCAGCAGCTGACTCCAGCTCCAAAATCTTCCATTGGGATTGTTACATAGGGTTTTATTCCTTCCTGCAAGTACTTTGTGATCACTTGCGGTCCACTATTGCCCTTTTGTAAAATGGCAACTGGGCAAAACCACCTGCTCACTTCACAAATGCTTCAACCTCAAATGTAGTCCTGTGAGAGTTGTAGCCCTAAACGTACTTACAGATTGAAAGGGGTGCTGACTGGTATGGGTTTTAGTGGACCTCTGGCACCTGGGCACTCTGGGATCTTGCTCATCAATAAAAAGGTATCGGTGATTCCTGGTCCCCTGTTTGAAATACAAAAGACAGTGGCCATATTATACGTAGGACTCTTACAGGCTGCTAGAATCAGCAACACTTTCTCATGCCGTATAAATTATTGTTCCCTTAGAAATCCAGTGCTGTGCTCACTGTTTGACCATACCACAATTTTAAAAAGTCTCATCTTCATTTTCAGTTTCGTCCCATGACCTCACTCCTTCCCATCTCTAATCCCCTGCAGCCTTACAATTGTCCAAAATATCCGCATTCCTCCAACTGCAGCCTCCTGGACATCTCCGATTTTGATTTCCTATCATTGCTGATTGTGCCTTCAGCTGCCTTGACCTTAAGCTCTGGGATTCACTCCCTAATCCACTCTGACTCCCTACCTTTCCAGCTTTCTTGAAGAAGTTCCTGAAATCTGGTCTTTTTGAGCAAGTATTTGGTGACCTGCTTTAATAACTCATGTGGCTCGGTGTCAAATCTGGTCGATGATATGATTGTAATGAGCACCAAGTTGGTCTACTCTGTTTCCGTTCACAGAATCCCGACAGTGTGGAAGCAGGCCATTCAGCCCATTGAGTCCACACCTACCTTCCGAAGAGCATCCCACCCAGACCCACCTAGCTCCCGTAACCCTGCATATCCCATGACTAATCCACCTAACCTGCATATCTCTGGAGTGTGGGAGGAAACCAGAGCACCTGTGGGAGGAAACACGAAGAGAACATGCAAAATCCACGCAGATTGTCACCCAAAGTTGGAATTGAACCTGGGTTCCTGGTGCTTGGAGGCAGCAGTGCTTACTACTGTGCCACCATGCCACCCCAGTTGGGGCAGAAGACCAGGTTGTTGGTGCTTTGTTGTTGGATTGTTCACCAGTAGCCACCAACAAATGTGCCAGTGACCCCTGGTGACAGACAGAAGGCTAAATGTACATTATCATCGACAGGTTTCAAATAGGAATTGACACCACACCTCACACCAATGTAGTCTGTCTTCCTTGAATGTCTAAACTCTGTCAAGGTTCTGTGGATTTCCTCAGTACCTGACTAACATCACCCAGATAGCAAATCTCTGACAGATTATTGAACTGGAGGGAGTTTTTAGATTTTGGATTTAATCCAGACAATTGTTTCAATAGTTGTTGGGTAGATATTATGGTCACAAACCAAACCAATTGACCCTTCTATAAACGGAGGACAACCGCATCTCCCTCACCGACATGTCATTCAAAACCAACTAACTCAGAAAATCGCTGGAGCTTTCCTGACCCATACCAGTCAGCTGATCTTTGGCTAAACTCACTGAGACACTAAGATAGATATACATTAAAATGTTAATAATGTCTAAAAATTGTCACTTTTAGTTAACAGCTTAAATTGAAAGATTCAAAAAATTAGTTTGAAGATTACAGAAATTAGATGGACTTTAGCTCCTTACAAACCAATTGTACTTCAAGTATGGAATAATTAAACAGAACCAATGGGGAGAGGTGGTGATTCCCTGGAGAAAGTGAGGTCTGCAGATGCTGGAGATCAAAGTTGAAACTTTATTGCTGGAACAGCACAGCAGGTCAGGCAGCATCCAGGGAACAGGAGATTCGACGTTTCGGGCACAGGCCCTTCTTCAGGAATGAGCAGAGAGTGTTCAGCAGGAGAAGATAAAAGGTAGGGAGGAGCAGGAGAAGATAAAAGGTAGGGAGGAGGAGCAGGAGAAGATAAAAGGTAGGGAATGCACCTACCTTTTATCTTCTCCTGCTGAACACTCTCTGCTCATTCCTGAAGAAGGGCCTGTGCCCGAAACGTCGAATCTCCTGTTCCCTGGATGCTGCCTAACCTGCTGTGCTGTTCCAGTAATAAAGTTTCATCAGTGGTGATTCCCTGTCACACTCATGCGTCACCTAGTGGTAAGGCCAAGAACTACAGCGAGAAGGAAATGCATTGAGATAGGAAACGTGACAGTTTTCAGATAGTGTAAAGCACTGGATGGCGAATGAATAATGCCATAGATTTAGCGACTCTTAGGTGCAGCACAACAAATACGATGACCAGTCTGTCTGTATTGTTTGAGAGCTGTGTGGTGGAATGGCTGTGGAACGTTGGCCAGGAGCATAGGAGAACTCTTATTTATTTTAACAGTTGTATTTGTTGATCTCTTCCATTTTAGGAATGAAATCGATTTAGTATCTCTGCTAAAAGAGGGAATTTCTGACAACGCCAATTCCCTCCATACTGCACTGAGGCCTAAGTTATGTGCTAACACAGGAACATAAAAGGAGGTGCAGACTATTTCCCTGTTGAGCCTGTGCCACCATTCAATATGACCATGGCTCATTATCCACCTCAACATCACTTTCCCACATTATCTTCACATCTTTTGTGTCACGAGTCTCCAGAAATCCATGGACTGAGCATCCACAACCCAGTGGAAAAGAGGATCCCAAAGATTCATCACCCTCTGAAGAGGGTCTGGATAAGCTAAAGTTGTTTTCTTGAGAGCAGAGGTTAAGGTGTAGAAGATGATGGCAGAGACAGGGTGAACAAGAAGTAACTGTTTCTCTTAGTCGAAGGGTCAATAACAGGGAGATATAATTTTAAAGCGATTAAAACAGGAGATTTAGAGGGGTAATGAGGAAAATCTTTTCACCCAGATGGTGGTGGGGCCTGGCATGCACTGCCTGGAAGAGTAGTTGAGGCAGGAAACCTTACAGCCTTTACAAAGTACTTGGATGAGCACTTGAAGTGTCATAACATTCAGGGCTTCGAGTTTAGTGCAAATCTGGGATTAAACGTAGGTAGTAATGTATTTTTAGCAGGCAGGCTCTGGTACTGTATGATTTAATGAGTCTGAGTGAAGGAATTCTACCTCCTCTCGGTCTTTTTTAGATTCCCTACAATGTGGAAACAGGCCCTTCGGCCCAACCAGTCCACAGCAACCCTCCAAACAGTAACCCACCCAGACCCATTTCCCTCTGACTAATGCACCTAACACTACGGGCAATTTAGCACGGCCAATTCACCTGACCTGCACATCTTTGGACTGTGGGAGGAAACCGGAGCACCCGGAAGAAACCCACTCAGACAAGGGGAGAATGTGCAAACTCCACACAGACAGTCGCCAGAGCTGGAATTGAACCTGGGACCCTGGTGCTGTGAGTCAGCATTGCTAACCACTGAGCCACCATGCCACCCTGAACGGCATTAGTAAAAGCATTATTCTGAAACAAATTCACTAACAATTTGTATGGACTTAGCACTTCATTGGAGCATTCTTGAACAAAGATGCCAGCTAATCACATGTGGGAATATTAAGTCCGATAACCAGAGGCTTGGCTAAAGGAGGAGGTTTCAAGGAGGATCCTAAAAGGAGGATCGTGAGGTGTAGGTGAGCTCATGGGCCTAGGCAACTGTAAGCCGGGCCACCAAGTTGAGAGCAGGGATGCTCAAGTGACCAGTATTGGATTAACACACATACCCAAGGATGGTGGAACTTGATGAGAATACAGAGACAGGCCACAAAGGCATATGCAAAGCAGAATGGGAATTTATAATCAAGATGTTACTGGATCACAATCCAATATTGGTTTGTAAGGACATACACAGGAGTGACAGAGACTTGCCACGTGTGAATACACAAACAGCAGAGTTCCTATGACCGTAGGTTTATGCACCAGGTACTGTGGGAGATGTCTCTGGAATAGC
The DNA here is from genome assembly GCF_004010195.1 of Chiloscyllium plagiosum. Taxonomy (NCBI): domain Eukaryota; kingdom Metazoa; phylum Chordata; class Chondrichthyes; order Orectolobiformes; family Hemiscylliidae; genus Chiloscyllium; species Chiloscyllium plagiosum. Next base: position 91,437,371 of record NC_057716.1, read on the forward strand.
CAAGTCTAAAAGTAACAAAGGCATTAATGAGGGCCCCAGCAGTAGATAAACTGTGATAAAAGAGAGAGTTGGGTGATGTTATGGAATTGCGAATAGGCAACAATAAAGTATAATCATGGGAGATAACCTATTGGGCTATGTCAGCCTGTAAAATTTGGCAGGAGAGTTTGAGAAGGGTATGCATTTATAAGAGTACCTTTCAGAAACACCTGGTGTCCCAAAGTTTACAGCCAATAAAGTACTTTGTAAACCATAGTAATGTGGGAACAGTAAAGCAGGAAACATTTGCACAAACCAAATTTCCCACAAACAGCAACATGCTAATGATTGGATAATCTGTCTTTTGCAATGTTGATTGAGGGATATACTCCAGGAATACAGCCCCTGCTGTTCTCCCCCAAGCATGCATTTGGGCATTGGTTTAACAGCTGAAAGACAGCACTTCTGATAGCGCAGCACTCCCTCGGTATAGTTTGACCTGGTATAGGGTTGCCATTTGAAGGTGAATGGATGTTGAAATGAAAGGCGTAGACCCCTAATGCCCACGTGGCTAAGGAATCTACACACGTGTCCAAGTAAATATGTGGCTAACATTGTGCAAGAGCAGGTTTCATTTGATTGATGACAGTCAAATAAACTGCTACCAGTCATAATCTAGGGCTGCAGGCACACAACAGTCCTTGGGAGGGAGCTACAGAGAGTTGCCACAGTCTGTGTAAAAGTCCCAAGGGAGAATCAGTGTGGAAAAGAAAACGGTTGACAGTAAAGGTCATGTTCTGGCTCTCACCCGAAGACAGTGTCAAACAGATTGGAGTTTCTCTCGTTCAGTCTGGTAGCATCTCTCAGACCCTGAGGAGGAAGATACGAGACTTCATTAAGAAAGATTCTGAACACCGTTATTACCAGATACAAAATAAACACACTGCACCTAAAGTCAACTGGGCATTGCCGCAGGTTACCATTCGTTTTGCACTTTTCAAGACAAGCACAACAATGTCACATTTTAAACCATCCCAACAATCACTTGAAATTGCAGCTTACAGCAGAACCTCATTCAAAACATCCCAATCAATCTCAATTTGTGTGAGCTAAGTATAATTTAACATATTAGCACTTCCAATTCCCTCATGAGCACTGCGAAATGTCACTGATTTCCTGTGTTACATACAGTCCAGTCCATGCATTGCAAACCTGTTAAATCCAATTTATTAACATTCCTCGTTTCAAGTTTTCAGCTGATTTGGGCTGTGATTTTCTCTGACATTATGTATTTAGGCCAGTGTTCCAGGTTCCCACAGCTTGGAATCCAGTCCTTAGCACTGGCATTGTATCTGTGATCAGTGCTGGGCAGGAATTGGGTCAGTTGTTGTGTTAACAGATTCACGGAGGCACCATGTCATGAGCAAAGCCACTAATTCAGATAGGAAAACTTACATTTTATTCAACATCTTTTACAACTTCAGGTCACCCCAAAAGGTCAATTAAGTACTTTAGTTTGGCCAACATCACAAAGTAGGAATTGTGAATGGCAATTTGGGGACAGGGAGGCTCCAGAGTGGCAGTGTAACAACTTGTTGAGTGTCTTTGACCTTTAAGACAGAGGAGAATTCCCCTGCCCTTCTTAGAATAAAAAACACCCAGCTGAGAGGGCAGATGAGCACTTGGCTTAATGCCCTTTCTGAAAAACTGCACGTCCAACACTCCCTCAGTCCTGCATAGGAATGTCAGGCTAGACGTGAACCCACAATCTTCAGACCCAGAAAAGGACCATTCATGAGCCAAGCAGTAGTAGTCACCACAGTCCCAGATGATCATAGATCTCATGAGAGAGAGAGAGATGACTGGTGGTGGTTAAACTTGAGGGTCATCACACCTTGGGCACAGGGTGAGATTAAGAAGGAGGGATATTCACAGTAACCTCAGCTGCTGCGGGAATTGAACCTGCGCTGTTAGCATAACTCCATATCACAAACCAACTGAGCTAACCAGGCTATTGGAGCTCAGCACTAGATTTGGGGTTAAAGTCTTTAAAGGCTGACTGTAGAAAGCTGTTCTAGTCCATCAGTGGCTCAAACCCTTGGCTGTAATTTCTCACAAAGATCATGACTAACAATAATGACAGATAGCTATTATCTAAAAATGACAGTAAGGACAGTAAGTCTCACCTGCAAGCTGACTGTAATAAAAAGTGCAGCTAGGACAGCTCTTGAAACGACATGTAAATCTAACTGTATTCAGCTGTTCATTGCTTTAAGAAAAATAAGTTCTGACAGATTTTTCAATTATTTTCCTCTATTTTGAAAACTTGGTCATTTGCCAGCAATTGAGATAGTTAATTATGGAAAAAAAAGTCTTGTAACTGCTTTACCTTCATAGGAACCTCTGGCTGTGCTTTCACAATGTTACTTTTCACATTCTCAGGAATGGCAGAGCAAAGAGTATCAGCTGCGTTCTTGAGGTTCTTGTCCAACAACTTCAAAGTTTCCTCCTGATACAGACAGCATTTTAAAGATCAAGATGCCTTTCCAGAAACATACACTGAGTGGACTCTCAGTACTGGAGGCAACCTCATTTAACATAAAAATAGATGCCATCAGTCAATTAAGAATTTGAATTCAATGAAAACAAAAATCTGGAATTAAGAATCTACTCACCCCCATGACATCATTGTCGATTGTCATTAAAACCCCTCTTGCTTACTAATGTCCTTCAGGGAAGGAAATTGCCATCCTCACCTGGTCTGACCTACACACAACTCCAGACCCACAGCAATGTGACTGACTCTCAGTTGCCCTCTGAAATGGCCTAGCAAGCCATTCAGTTGTACCAATCGCTACAAGTCTCAAAGAAATGAAACTTGACGGATCACCTGGCATCGACTTGAACAGCGGAAAAAACAATGGCAGAAACAGCTCTATCAACCCTACAAAGTCCTCATGAACATTTGGGGACTAGTGCCAACATTGGGAGAGCTGTCACACAGACTAATCAAGCAACAGCCTGACATGGTCATACTCACGGAATCACAGCTTACAGACAATGTCCCAGACACCATCACCATCTCTGGACATGTCCTGTCCCACAGGTAGGTCAGACACAGTGGTATACAGTTGGGAGGGAGTTGCTCTGAGGGTCTTCAACATTGACTCTGGATACCATGAAGTCTCATGGCTTCAGATTAAACATGGGCAAGGAAATATCCTGCTGAATACCACATACTGTCCTCCCTCAGCTGATGAATCGGTACTCCTCCATGTTGAACAACACTTAGAACAAAGCACTGAGGACGGCAAGGGCACAAAATGTATTTTGAGTGGGCAATTTCAATGTCAACCACAAGTGTGGCTCAGCAGCAGTACTACATATCAACCTGGTCAGGTCTTAAAGGACATAGCTGCTAGACTGGGTCTGCAGCAGGTGGCGAAAGAACCAATGTTAACATACTTAACCTCATCCATACAAATCTGCCAGTTGCAGATGTATCTATCGATTAAAGTATTGGTAAGGGTGACCATCACATAATCCTTGTGGAGACCAAGTCCTGCCTTCACACTGAGAACAATCTCCATCGTGTTGTGTGGCACTACCACAATGTTAAATGGGAGAACAGATCTAGCAACTCAAGACTGGGCATCCTTGATGCGCTGTGGGCCATTAACAGCAGCAGAATTGTACTTCAGCACAATCCGTAACATCATGGCCCGGCATTTCCCCACTCAACCTTTACTGTCATGCCAGGGGATCAACCCTGGCTCAATGGAGATGCCAGGAGCAGCATCAGGTATACCTGAAGATGAGGTGTCAACCTGGTGAAGCTACCAAAGAGGACTACTTGCATGCCAAACAGTAGAAGCAGCAAGTGATAGAGCTAAGTGACCTCAAAACCAAAGGATCAGATCTAGGCTCTGCAGCCCTGCCACCTCCAGTCATGAATGGTGGTGGATAATTAAACAATTCACTAGAACAGAAACCTCGTTGGATGTATGGGAGAATGTGAAAATAAAGCACAGGCTCTGCAACATAAAGATTCTCCACAGTGCCCATTTGGCCCTAGAATGACTAGCAATATTTAAGAAAGGAGCATCCCCAAGATGTTCTAAATATAAAACAGACACCGGTACACTCACACTGCGTCTACTCGTGTCATAAGATCTGTAGGTATTGGGATGTCATAGCGTATGTGTTGGAGAGGATCTTGGGGACGGACATTAAGATGGACCCGGTATCCTTCCTTCTGGGATTGCCGAATCTGCCTTTGCTAGGTGAGCATGGAAAGAGACAATTGAACATTCTCACGTATTGTGCAAGGAAGAACGTTCTAATGAGCTGAATCTTGGAAAACCCCCTGGGTCTTATGGGATGGCATAAGTTAGTGGCAGAGCATGTCTCCCAGACTTTCTTGGTGGTGCACTAGAAAACAAAGCTTTTATTTTATAAGACATGGCGGCCCTTTTTGAATCATATAGACGTGGATTCGTCACCCATACTGATTAAGGCCTTTGCATAGCCACAAAAACTGGATTGGCGGTCCAGGGACCCTGACAGGAAGAAGTCTGAATAAATATGGGTATATTAACTGATGCTCCCGTTGAGGAGAGCTTCAATGGAGCATTGAGTGGTGTAAACTAAACAAAGCTAGTTTAGTTCAATTCAAGGTAATTTAATTTATTATGTTTAATTATTTATTGCATTGTAATGTGGGAAGATTGTTCTGTGTCTTTGTGATAGTTTACAGAACAAACCAAAACTAAGGTAGTAGGTAGTTTATTGTTACTGTTGTACCATAAGATTGTTATATTATCTTTTGCACTCTTATAATTTTGTAAAAACCTTTCTCAATTAAAAAAAAGCTGTTGGAGGCACTGGATATTGCAACATTCAGGCAATCGTACTGAAGACTTCCCGTTCCCCTAGCCAATCCGTTCCAGTACAGTTACATCACTGGCATCCATCTACCTGACAATGTAGAAAATTGGGGAGAAAGTGAGGACTGCAGATGCTGGAGATCGGAACTGAAAATGTGTTGCTGGAAAAGCGCAGCAGGTCAGGCAGCATCCAAGGAGCAGGAGAATCGATGTTTCGGACATGAGCCCTTCTTCAGGAATGAGGAAAGTTCCCCCCCCCCCCCAAGTATGTTCCTTTCGTAAATAACAGGACAATTCCAACCCAGCCAATTACCACCCCACCAGCCTACTGCTGATCATCAGGAAAGTGATGAAAAATGTCATCAACAGTGCTATCAAGCAGCACCTGACAAGTGGCAAGTAGCATTTGTGCCACAAGAATGCCAAGCTATGACCATCACCAATAAGAGACAATCTTGCCATCGTCCCTTGACATTCAATGATGTTACCATCATTGAATTCCCTCACTATCAACATCCTAGGATTTATCATTGATCAGGAACATAACTGGACTCACCACGTAAATGCAGCGGCTACAAGAACAGGTCAGAAGTTAAGAATACCGCGACGAATAACTCACCACCTAACTCACGAAAGCCTGTCCATCAACTATAAGGCTGGTGTCAAAAGTGTGATGGATTACTCCCAACTTTCCTGGATGAGGTTAAAAATCACACGACGCTCCGAAAGCTAGTGTGCTTCCAATTAAACCTGTTGGACTATAACCTGGTGTTGTGTGATTTTTAACTTTGTACACCCCAGTCCAACACCGGCATCTCCAAATCATTCCTGGATGAGTGCAGCCTCAACAACACTCAAGAAACTGGACACCATCCAGAACAAAGCAGCCCGCTTGGTCGGCACTGCATCCACTCCTGCCACCACTGACACTCAGTAGCAGCAGTGTACTATCTACAAGGTCAGATTGGAGTAGTGTGCGCGGGTTTGGGCCCCATATCTCAGGAGGGATGTACTGGCCCTGAAGCGTGTTCAGTGGAGCTTCACAAGAATGATCCCAGGAATGAAAAGTTTAACATATGAGGAACTTTTGAGGACGCTGGGTTTATACTCAATGGAGTTCAGAATTGAAACTTACAGAATACTGAATAGCCGGGACAGAGTGGATGTTGGGAAGAGTTTGCATTGTAGGAGAGTCTAGGTCCCGAGGGCATGGCCTTAGAGTAAAGGAAGACCTTTTAGAATGGAGATAAGGAGAAACTTCTTCAGCCAGAGAGTGGTGAATCTATGGAATTCATTGCAACAGAAGGGTGGGAGGCCAGGTCATAGTTTATAGATAGGTTCTTGAGTATCAAGAGGATTAAAGGTTATGACAAGAAAGCAGGAGAATGGGGTTGAGAAACCTACCAGCCATGATTGAATGGCGGAGCAGACTCAATGAACTAAATGGCCTAACTTCCGCTCCTCGAAGAACATAGAGGCTCTAACAGGGAGAAAACAGAGGATTTGTACTAAGTGAATTGCTCATTGGGAAAGCAAGTGCAAACGTAGTGGACCCAATGGCCTCCTTTTGTGTGATAATATCATTTCAGAGTTCACCATCACCAGTACCTTTGTACACTTCAACAACAGAAAAGGGATGTTCATTTGATATGGGAAACTCATCTGAAACCATTCTTACCTGGCCATTCACATTCAGAGTGAGGTTTATGTGGGGGTTGGTCCCAGGAGCAGGACTGCTCTCTATGTGGAGCTGTTTCAGTTTTGCTACGACTTCATCCAGTGCTGAAACAAGGAACGAGGCAAGAGAGATCAGAATCTGTTAAACAACTAAGGTTTGAGTACCCATTGCAAATGTTTTTCATACATGGAGTAAAAACAGTAGCATCCCCCTCTCCCATTGAGGAATTATCACTAGACTCTTGATCCAGAGACCAGGTCATGTTCTGGGGACCCAGGGGTTCAAATTCCGTAGCTGGTCGCATTTAAGTTTAAAACAAATTCTGTAATTAAGAGTCTAATGATGATCATGAACCCATCGTCAAATGTCGTAAAAATCAATCTGGCTCACCGATGCCCTTTAGGGAAGGACACTGTAATCCTTCCCCAAACTGGCCTATACGTGACTCCAGACCACAACAATCTGGTTGACTTTCAACTGCTTTCTGTGCAATAAATGCTGGCCTAGCCAGAAGCGCTACATGTGAATGAATTAAAAAAAAAGAAAATCTGGCCAGATTTGGAACAGCTGAGGGGCTACAGCGTTTGAGGTGGTTACAGAGATATGGAGGGGGTGGGGGGACAGCAAGGCTACGCAAGGATTTGTGGGCACAAAGATGGAGTCTTCTGTCTAAATTAGGTGCAAGTTACCAAACAAAGAAATAAAAGGAAAAATAAGTAAGATTATTTGCATTTCAACATTTGCCTATGCTTTGGAGGGAAGTTGAAAGTCCTAGAGGTCTCAAGGAGATTGACCAGAGCTTGGCAGGAGGTCTTCAAGAACCCTTCTTGGAGTGGAGCAAGATTGGCCACTTGTAATGGAACAATGTGCAAATATCATTTATGGCATTGTACACATCAATTAGGACAAGCATCACCACTGCCCTATTATCACATCAGCAGGCAGAGTGATCACCTCTCACCTGCTGAATCTGGTTTGTCACGTGCACTCTCGTTTGTTTCAGCCAAGGTCAAACTTTGAACCGAAGTGTCTGAAATCCCTGCCGCTGTCATAGAAACAGGCACTGCTATGACTTCATCCACACAGGTCTCCAAGAGCTCTTTGGTATCCAATAAATCTGCTATTTGCGCACTGTGAATGGCGAAAAAAAAAACAAAATAAAAATCAGCATCACTTGAAACATGGTTTCAGTATTCAAACATTCAGGAAAACTTCTTTAGTATGTTGAATGAACACCCACATGCAGATTAGCTACAGAAGGAAAAGAAAGCAACACCACCAGATTCTCAGCCAGCCTATTACAAGATTAATGCTTCTGTTAACCCTTTGAGTCCTGACTGAAACTTTAACGTTTCAGCAAGGCTTCCTTCCAAGCTGCAGTAACTGTTCTCCTACAGTACTCAAAGGGTTAGCAATTGTTAAAGGGGCACTGCCTCCACAAGCCTATCATAAAGGAGTTACCTCAATGTTTAGCTGGTGTCAAATGCAGCAGTAACACACCTACCATGTGTGCACATTGCAGTTGACCTGCTGACAATGAATGCAATCAAGTTACAAAACTGGCAGACCATTACCCCCTCACCCACCCTCCTGAAGACTGTGCCCTTTTAAACATTGATTCAAGAGTCAACTTGCTGATTTCGTCGCACTGGCATCATTGACATTCCCAGTCTGGTACTGGAAACACTGGGAGCAAAGATTAATCAAATCATCACGGCCAACAATTCGGGATTTCAAAGAACGCAAAGCAAAAAGAATGTAACCTTTGAACCACCGGTAGGAATCGCATCTAACTTGAGAAGTTAATTTTAGGCCACCAGAAACTGCCGCTTCCCACAATCGGTTTGTTCATTTCAGTGCTGAAAATCAAAGAACTGAAGCAATTTTGGGCATAAGCCTAAGGCAGCCGCAGGTAGATGCAGTCATTAATTAGTCTCAATTTTCAGTGAAGTTGTTCCAGACTTTATTAGCCACATCACACGACCAATCTGGTCATAGCAAACATTCAACAAAAGCACAGCTTCATGGCCAGAAAACCAAATTGCTCCGACAGATTAGACGGGTCTCAGCAATCTATACCTTAGAACAATTTCTGTGCAGTTATACAAACCACTTTACCTGGCTCAATTGCAACAGATGCTGGATCAGACTTTCAACAACCTTTAAAACACTTTTAAAAATGAGATTAGTGTTTCGACATTTCTACAAAACTACTAGGAAGCACAATGTATCAGTCCATTAACACAGCACCCGATGGTAGGATATAATGAGAAGACTGTTCTGATTTTCACAGGAGACTTGAGGAAGCACCAGGATAGGATCAGAGGAAGATTATGAATTAAAGTCAAGCAGAAAAGCAACCCCTGCCAAAGTACAAAATGCAAACCATGAGGAGTTATAGGTAGGCAAAAAGGTTTCACACCTGGTTGGTGTCGAGTTCTTGAGTTGGCGAACAAAATGGGCACTCATCCACCACCTCGAAAAAGAACAGGCTGGGAAGCAGCAGTAAATAATCTGGGAAAGGATTCTGATTGGATTCCAACAAAATTGTTAAACACATACCCAGCCTCTCAGGTCTTTCACTCAGGTACAGAAGGGCCATTGGCAGGGTGTGATGAGATGGCTAGACTATGCAACTGGAATCGACCTTTAGGAATTTGAGTTAGATAAATGAAAATCATCTCTTCAGCTGAAAGTATTCAACCAGTTTGTAATCTAATGCAACCAAACATTGTATACATTGCTTGTTCACTTGTTTGTTTATAAATATCTGCTTGACTTGACTTCCAGAAGATTTTCAGCATCAGGGTTTCAGGCTTCCCACTTCCAGAAAGCAATCTGGTCTCCCACCTATTGGAAGGATATTGTGAAACTTGAAAGGATTCAGAAAAGATTTACAAGGATGTTGCCAGGGTTGAAGGATTTGGGCTATAGGGGGATGCTGAACAGGCTGGGGCTGTTTTTCCTGGAGCATCAGAGGCTGAAGGTGACCTTATAGAGGTTTATAAAATCATGAGGGGTACGAATAGGGCAAATAGACAAGGTCTTTTCCCCGGGGTGGGGGAGTCCAGAACTGGAGGATGTAGGTTTAGGGCAAGAGGGGAAAGATTTAAAAAGGACCTAAGGAGCAACTTGTTCACGCAGAGGGTGGTACATATATGAAATGAGCTGCCAGAGAAAATGGTGGAAGATGGTTAAAATTACAACATTGAAAAGGCATCTGGATGGGTATATGAAAAGAAAGGGTTTAGAGGGATGTGGGCCAAGTACTGCAAATGGGACTAGATCAGGTTAGGATATCTGGTCGGCATGGATGAGTTGGACCAAAGGGTCTGTTTGAGTGCTATACATCTCTATGACTAAAGTGTCAAAAATAAACCCAATTCCATTTCCAACCCAAAATGTGTGTACAGCTCTGAAGTACTGTTTAAAAACTTATCTTCAGTTATATATTATCAAGACTGCCATCATTCTATTGCTGTGAAAATCTAGTTTCATAATTCACAGGTTTTAGGAAATAACTTTTATAGTTGGACTTTCTTAAAATCAAAATGAATGTCAACATTTTGGCCATTTGATCAGAGTAAAGACCACAGAGATTTCTTCTAAAAGGTCAACTGGAGGGCAGTAGACAGAGGGGTTGACCATGGTATAGTTGGATGATGACTGTCACAGAATTGTTGTTGTTGCAAATGAACTGTGTTACAGTGGAGTACCACAGACAAAATCCTCTGGCAGGAGTAGCTATAAGCATTTGCAGATAAACCAAAATATCTGATAAGAAACAGGTTAAACACAGCTCTGATGTCACTGCAAATCAAACAAGCCTTACTTGGTTACAGTTAAAAGGAAACCTGTACTCAGTCAATAAGATCAGAGTTGATAGTGAGAAACTCCAACAATAATATCCTATTATTGAGTTTTTGATGGAGAGTCATTTTGACTGACACCTACAATCACTCCAGAATAGTATCAGGTTCTGATACTCCAGTATCAGAATTGTTAGTGGCACTTTATTTAATTTATTTTCATACATCGTAGCAATTGGAATTTTGTGGTGCAGTAGTCTCCAACTTTACAGATACAAGTCCCATCTGCTCCAATGGTTTGTCATGATATGTTAATTTAAAATATCCATATGGTAAAATAGTTTATTTTGGTTTAAAAGTGAAGTCTTACAGCTGAATTATTTTAGTTCGTCACTGGTTACTCAAACTGTTCTTTAAGCACTGCTGTACAGTAACTCTAATTTCTAATCGTCTCTTAATGGAATCATTGTTTTTGGGATATTTTTCTCAACCAATTCTAACCCTATGCAACAACTTCATAGCCAGTTAAACACAGTATCATTGAAAATTTTAGTTGCGTTGTAAATAACATATCCAATATTAAAGAGGAACAATTATTCAGTGCAATCATTCAATACATTAACCAAAACATGAAAGTGCTGCAAGCAATACAACTTGGATGATTTGCTTAAGAAAGCAAAGCAATCCAAGAAACAGAAAAAAAATTCTGCTCTGTTCAGTGCACATTCATACTTTTTCCAAGTTTATCCATCACAACCAAATTCCTGCTTGTGGAATCCTGAGTGGAAACATCAGTAAGTAGCCACCTACTCCAGTCCCTGGGAAGTCACCTTAACCCATTTTCCACTCATTTTTAAAAAACCTTTCAAGATTGAGATATTTGTTCTCAAGCACAGATATCAAAAAACCTTACACACATGGAGATAACTACAGACTTGACATTAGAGGGCCACTTTCATGGACCACATCTTCTGATTAATAATATCAAACGATAAAATCAATTTCAAATAACACAATATTTGTTGTTTTGACTACTAATAACAGTCCATGGGGGTTGCTAAAGATTTGTTCAGGATAGTTTATCCATTGAATCCATTAAAAAATATACTCTTAATGATCAGCCCTTGAAAGAGAAGGACTGGCTAATATTTCACACAGCAGCCTTTAAGAATTGGGCAGCGGAAGGGAGGGGGGAAACTGGAACAAGAAGGAGTCACAGAGAAAATGGTTCCTTCAGAGCAGAAAGGCAACAGGGACATAACAGTTCCAATGAAGGATCATGACTATAAGTGTTAATAGGGGCATGTTTTCCACCTGGTCCTCTAGTTCCTTTGAGGTTGTGAGCTACAGAAACTCACCAAGGCTCCTTCGACAATACCTTCCATGACCACTACCATCTAGAAGTACAAGAGTAGCAGAGATTGATGGGGATCACCATTTGCAACTTCCCCTCCAGATCATTCACTGGTGGGGCAGCACGGTGGCTCAGTGGTTAGCACTGCTGCCTCACAGCACCAGGGGCCTGGTTTCGATTCCACCCACTTCCTCCCAAATTCCAAAGATATCAGGCTAGGTGGATTAGCCATGGGAAATATAGGGATACAGGAGTAAGGGGAGGGGGGTGGGTCTGGGTAGAATGCTCTTCAGAGGGCTTGTGTGGACTTGATGGGCTGAATGGTCTGCTTTCATACTGTAGGGGTTCTATGTCATTGACTTTTTTTTTAAGATTATTTACAGTGTGGAAACTGGCCACACTGACCCTCCGAAGAGTAACCCACCCAGACCCATTTCCTTACATTTACCCCTTCACCTAACACTACAGGCAATTTAGCATGGCAAATTCACCTGACCTGCACATCTTTGGACTGTGGGAGGAAACTGGAGCACCCAGAGGAAACCCATGCAGACACGGGGAGAATGTGCAAACTTCACACAGACAGTTGCCTGAGGCAGGAATTGAACCCGGGTCTCTGGCGCTGTGAGGCAGCAGTGCTAACCACTGTGCTGCCCACTTGGAAATATATTGCCGTTCCTTCAGTGTCATTGGATCAAGATCCTGGAATTACTCCACTGACAGCATTGTGGGTCTACCTACAGCACAATGGATTGCAGCAGTTCAAGGGGGCAGCTCATTCCACTTTCTTAAGGGCAGGCAATAAATGCTGGATCAGTCAATGACATCTACATTCTGTGAATGAACTGGAAAGGAAAACAAACACTGGACCATTCATCACTCAAACATACATTCCTGAGGGAACCTGACACGCTTGCAAACCTTTCTGCTCACAGAACACTCAGATTCTCACCTTTGGAGTTCTATCGGGGCAGCAGTGCAATGATGAACCTGTCCACAAGGTGAAGTCAGCCAGGTGGCTCCTAGCTGAAGAAACCTAACTGTTCAAATTCTTGAATGGAGGAAACATATATATCACCATTTACTGCGCCCAAGAACACAATTACTCATGACGTTTTAGCTTGGCTGAAATGGAACAGCACTTAAGATGAATACAAGCGGAAAATAAAACATTAATAGATTTTATTTCGCCTCTGTTCAAACATTTTCTAAAATAAACCTCTGCAAACAGAAGTGGACCGGCAAAATAAAACCTAACTGCAAGGGACCAGGCAAGTTGTGTTTTAACGTAATGTTGATGTTGTGAGATGTCAGCAGAGGGATTCGGTTATATTTATCTATTGATGCCCGGCTGAACTGATTAATAAGAAACTTTCCAAACCAATTTTTTTCAAAATGTTGTAAGACTCCTTGGGTAGCATTGTAGAACTGAGAGCGCTAGGGGTTCAGGTACATAATTCTTTGAAAGTTGCATCACAGGCAGACTGGGTGGTTAAGAAGGCATTTAGCATGCTTGCCTTCATTGCTCAGACCACAGTGTATAACTTGGGACATTATGTTAGGTTGCACAGGATATTGGTGAGGCCTCTTCTGGAATATTGTGTCACTATTATAGGAAGGACATTGTTAAGCTGGAGAGGAGTCAGAAAGATTTTACCAGGCTGTTACCGGGAATGGAGAGTTTGAGATATAAAAAAGACCAGATAGGCTGGGACTTTTTTCACTGGAGACGCAGAAGGCTGTGGGGTGACCTTCTTGAGGTTTATGAAATCATGAGGGGCACAGATCAGGTGAATGACAAGGATCTTTTCCAGAAGTTGGGGGAGTGCAAAACTAGGGGGTATATTTTTTAAGGTGAGAGGAGAAAGATTTAAGCAGGACATGAGGGGCAACCGTTTTTTAAAAAACTCAGAGTGGTTCATGTGTGGAATGAACTGCCAGAGAAAGTGATGGATGCAGTTACAGTTAGAACATTTAAAAGACATTTGTATATGTTCATGAATAGGAAAGGTTTCAAGGGATATGGCCAAACACAGCAAGCGGGACTAGTTTAGTTTGGTGATGAGGTTGGTGTAGACTAGTTGGACCAAAGGCTGTGATCCTATGCTGTATGAGTCTATATATTTTAAAAACAAATTTGCTGCATTTTGTACACAGTTCAAAACACCTCATGACGGGATGACTGTCTGGTGTTTAAATCAGACTGAAGCAATGGGATGTGCAAGATTTTCTCCCTCACGCCAAGGTATGGCCAAGAAGAGAAGATTTTCCTGCAGATATTCAATGGGAATTTCCAGATGAAATCCTTATGAAAATGCTTTCAATCACACATGCAATGCCTCTGAAGGCATGCAAACTGATGCGTGCCCTATTTTTAGTGAATCTGCTGAATCGGTGTTGCATCCTATGAATACTATTATCAAAATCCATTCACTACCTTCACTCCCTGCTAAAGTGGTTGATCTTTGCAGACTATGGGAAGTGCATTGTTCAAGAGGACATTTTGTGTGTGACCTTCTACAGTTTAAATCAAATACAATTCAATAGAAGGGACAAAGGAGCAAAAGAATATCATATTATTGTTAACTTTTTTAAAATGCATTCATGGGATACTCGCATCCCATGGCTGGGTCAGCATTTATTGCCCATCCTTAGTTGCCCTTGAGAAGGTACAGTGAGCTGCCTTCTTGAACTGCTGCAGTTCATTTGGTGCACATAGACTCACAATGCTCTTAGGGAGGGAGTTCCAGGTTTCTGACTCAGTGACAGTGAAGATATTGCAATGTATTTCCAAGTCAGGATGGGGAGTGCCTTGGAGGGGAACAAGCAGGTTGTCGTGTTCCCATGTACCTGCTGCCCTTGCCATTCTTGATAGAAGAGCTTGTGGATTTGTGAGGTGCTGTCAAAGGAGCTCAGATGAATTCCTGCAGAGCAACTTATAATCATTACCCACTGCGGCTACTGAGCATCGGTGATGGAGGGAGTGAATGCTTTTAGACTTGGTGCCAATCAAGTGGGCTGATTTGTCCTGGATGGTGTCCTGAGCTGCACCTATCCAGGCATGTGGGGAGTATTCCGTCACACTCCTGACTTGTGCCTGGTAGATGGTGGACAGGTTTTGGGGAGTCTGAAGGTGAGGTATTTGCTTCAGGATTCCTAGTCTCTGACCTACTCTTGAAGCCACAGTATTTCTATATTGATAAATGTTCTTTTTTGTTCAAATGTTCTCAAACTGATGTCCCCAATGTAATCTCCCCCATTATGACACTGACTACACTTAAACTTCTTAATTGGAAAAGCATCTCACAGACTGGAGGCCTATGACCAGTGGAGTGGCACAAGGATCGGTGCTGGGTCTACTACCTTTCACCATTTATGGAAGGTCTGCATGGTGGCTCAGTGATTAGCACTGCTGCCTCACAGCGCCAGAGACCTGGGTTCGATTCCAGCCTCAGGCAACTGGCTGCGTGGAGTTTGCATATTCTCACTGTGTCTGCTCCTCGTTTTCCCTGATGTGCAGGTCAGGTGAATTGGCCATGCTAAATTGCCCATAGTGTTAGGTACATTAATCAGGGGTAAATGTAGGAGGATGGGTCTGGGTGGGTTACTCTTTGGAGGGTTGGTGTCGACTTGTTGAGTCGATGGGCCTGTTTCCACACTGTAAGGAATCTAATCTAAATGATTTGGATGTGAGCATAAGAGGTGTAATTAGTAAGTTTGCAGACGACACCAAAATTAGAGGTGAAATGGACAGTGAAGAGGGTTACCTCAGATTAAAACAGGATCTGGACCAGATGGGCCAAAGAATGTGGTGTTGTCTGGACCATTACATCTTATTGTTAGAGCTAACAATCCACATGGAGAACTTTCAAAAGACCTGCACTTACATAATGTTTTTCATAATCTTACAATGTCCCAAAGCAAGCTTTCAGCCAATGATGAACTTTTTGAAGGTGTGGTAATGCAGGAATATTGTTAGGAATGTCACTGTGGAAAATTCTCCTGAAAAGTCAAGGGAAACAGGCTAGAATTCCAATTGGGTTCTATTTCTACCCTAAAGTAAGTCCATCGGTGCAATAAGCACTAGATTTAAATGAAACGAAGCAGATTGTTCTGTCTTGGCAAAGAGTAAAAGTTGCTTCTGGAGAGGGAAGGTTGAGTTTCTATTAGAAGGGCTGAGGTCAGATCAGTCAGTAACCAGCTCATATGATCTGGCTTTTGCTATAAAACTTCAATGTGTGTGTGCTTACGACAACCAGTGTTGAGCAGGTGCAAGCCCCTTACAATCTAGCCCTTAGAGCTCAGGTGACTCCATCCAATGTTTAATTAAAACCTCTTGCTTGCTGGTTTGGGCATGTTGAATTTGTCAGGCCTCTTGGAATTTTAACTGTTAGAATTAACATTCCTGAGATACATGCAAATCAATGGTAAGCAGTCAGCTGAAAAATAAGCTAATGCTTATGTTTTCCTGCTCTAAAGCTGAAAAAGAAATACAGCACAGTAATTGAATATGGTTGCAAAACACACTTTATAGACATTAGACAAACTCATCACACTGCCTCAATATTAGAAACTGAACTAAAGTCAACAAAGTAATAATTACAATTCCTAAAACCTTTAAAAATACTTATTATGAAGAGCTAAATAGGATCAAGAACAACATTTGATTAGTAAATACGAGGCACAGTTAATAAGACCTTAGTTAATAATGTACCCAATTTGTGCATCACCCAGATCATGTACAAATAAACCACAACAATGTATTTCTCCACCTTTCTTCAAACCCTGACTTGCTTTTATAAAATGTGAAGCACCATAAACAGCTGCATGTCCAGATTCATGTCCAACAGGGAGAGCAGCAGGTCCTCTGACAGAGCACACAGTTGGGGTCAGTTAGCTGTTTGGCTCTCAGGGTAAATCACCACCAGTTGCCTCTCTTTCTCTCTCTAAAGAGAGAGCTTTACAGTCTGGTGGCACAGTGCTGTGACCTACACACTGCAACATCCAAGATGCAGCCTCATTACTTGATGCCCCTTTAAAAAAAATCAATAAACAAAGGGTTTGAGGATGAAGGAAGGGAAGAAAGCACCATTCATGTTCTGCTTTACTGCTTCACCTGAAAAATGGCAGATAGTCACAATTTCCTGAAATTCAAGTGACAGGAAAGCATTGCTTTGGAAGAAAACAACTGTAGACGTTTTAAAGTCGAAAGAGCTGCACATGTTGGAAATCAGAAACAAACACAGAAACTGCTGGAAAAGCTCAGTAGGTCTGGCAGCATCTATGGAGAGAAATCAGAGTTTGTGTTTCAGGTCCAGTGACCCTTCTTCAGTCCTGATTTCTCTCCACAGATGCTGTCAGACCTGCTGAGCTTTTCCAGCAAATCCCCCACCTCCCCCAAACAAGCCCACAACCCACTCCCCACTCCCGGCATCTCTCCCTGCCACCACAGGAAGTGCAAAACCTGGGCCTACACCTCTGTCCAAGGATCCAAGGGATCCTTCCACATCCGACAGAAATTCATCTGTTCCTCTTCCAATGTCATCTATTGTATCTATTGCACCCGATATGGTCTCCTCTACGGTCTCCTCTACATCGGAGAGATAGGACACTTTCTTGAGGATCGTTTCAGAGAACATCTCTGGGACACCCGCACCCACCAATCCCACCACCCCCTGGCTGAACACTTCAACTCCCCATTTCACTCAGTCAAGGACATGCAGGTCCTGGGCCTCCTCCACCATCAAACTGATACCACCCGACGCCTAGAGGAAGAACACCTCATATATTCTGCCTTGGGACCCTGCAATCACACGGGATTTCAACAGTTTCCACATTTCCCCTCCCCCACATTATCCCAGTCCCAAGCCTACAACTCGGCACCGTCCTCCTGACCTGTCCATCAACTTTCCCATCTATCCACTCCACCCTCCTCCCCACCCTATCATCTTCCCTCACCTTCATCTATCTATTGCAATCTCAACTATCTTCCCCCCAACCCCACACCCCTTCCCATTTATCTCTCATCCCAGGCCCACAAGCCACATTCCTGATGAAGGGCTTATGTCCAAAACGTTGATTCACCTGCTCCTCGGATGCTGCCTGACCTGCTGTGCTTTTCCAGCACCACCCTCTCGACTCTGATCCATCTGCAATTCTCACTTTCTCCTGGGAGTGGGTGAGAACAAGAGGCACAGACACTGCTGAACATTGGGCCATCAAACTGTAATTTTCAGGAAACCATACCTTTGAAAACCCAGGGCTAACACAAGACTGTTATTGAAGTTATAATTTTATTTTCTGTACAGCCCGCCTGCTCAATACCAGAGTTAAAACATGTCTAACTGTTATTCCCCCACCACCCGCTCCACCCTCTCCACTTCACCCCGGGAGGCATCCCATGGACATTTAAGATTAAAAATTGAAATTTTTTTTCCCCCCGAAATCCCAAAAAAATTTTGTGGTTGGAGTGTAGGTCTGCACAAATCACCAAACATGGGAGGGCACATGAAAATTAATTGTGGAGCGAAATAATTCTCTAAACAAGTCTGGAGTTTGATGGAGGAAAGTGCATTTTCTACAGGGAGAGAAAATAAAGCATTTAATTCTGACAAAACCACTTACATCCTCTCACCTGGTTTGAATGCTGGTTGACAAAATGGAAATGCATATAGCATTTATTTTTAAAGAGAGGAGCATGTTACCAGGAGATTCCAATGAACAACGTACTTTCCAACCCCGCACCCCCACAGATCCTCCTGTACCCACTCTCTTGTACAAGGCACTTGGCATATCGTCACTGGACAAGTCCTCTCCCCTCTCCCCCCACCCCCTCAGTTTGTAGTCGTTGTGTACTTATCACTGAGGAGCAACAGCTCAAAATGTCCTCTCCTTCAGCTGGCAATACAAAGGCTGGCACTGTTTTTTTTACTGCTCTGCTGCGTTCTTCAGATTGTACTCATAGATAAAGTTGGTGTAGTTTCTGTCCGAGGCAGTGGGCACAGCTTGCGAGTTCCACGATCGTCCTGTGGGTTGTGAGCCATCATCCTGGGCTGGCCTGGGCCATGGAGCAGAGTTAGTGAGTTAGCCGTGGGCACACCATGGTTGGAATTGGAAACAAGAGGCTGCAAGCAGCTACAGGAGGGTGGCAACAGTGCAAGGTTGCAGACAGCGGAAATGAAAAGATTTTAAAAGCATTGAGGTCCCCTTTAACAGCTTTGTACACCCTTATTTCAGTATTTATCTTCACTTGCAACTCTCTCAATTCAAAGGCTACTCAGTGTGTAATGAACTGACATTCTATAGTATTTAAATGGTAAGTATTGAAAAATTGATAGCTACTTTTAAAAGGAACCTAATGTTAGTTCAAGCAATCTCTCTCTCTCTCTCTTCACAGGTCCTCTTTCTTTAAAATGGTCCATCTAACCTACTTGCACTGACCATGTTAGTGGCTATCTATTAAGTCTCTTTCTTTAGCTTGGTGCTCATATTTTTTAGTCTGACTGTGAAGTATCAGGCTGTTTAACTATGTTATTCAGAAGCTATGCAAATCCAGGTGTGTACACCACTTTCTAAAAGGTTTACAGAAGAGTTTTCAGAAACTCTGTGCCAGCAGCCCAACCCTTCCAGGAGAGTTCCCCCACCCTTGGTTAATATTCAAACCCAAACTGCTTTTCCCATCATTCAGCACTTCACAATTTCCTGTTTCGGCCACTAGGTGGGAGTGCTGCATTAAAGCAATGCATTATAATGCGCACACACGTGTGTGTGTGTGCGTGTGTGAGAGAGAGAGAGAGAGAGAGGAGGGGCGTGTGTAAGTAGGTGGTGGGATGAGATTACGTGGGGGAGATGAGTGTGTGTGTGTGCGCGGCGAGAATGAGCATGAGGAGGGTGAGAGTGGGGGATGGGGAGGGGGTCAGGGAAGGATGAGTGTGAGGGGTGGTGAGGGTGAGAGTGAGAGGTGGTGAGGGTGAGTGTGAGGGGTGGTGAGGGTGACTGTGGTGGTGTTGGTGGGGAGCTGACGTGTGAGAAGACAAGGAACTTGACCACAGACCAAACATTCTTCAACTACGGCCACTGATGGCTGACCACATGCAACATCAATGACAGTTATCATCGAGGCAAGTGAACACTCTCCTCAACCAGGAAAAGAACACAGAGAAATTAATCATTTGACTAAGTCTGATCATTTGTCTGAACTCGAAGTTCCAACAACAAACCATCATGCACAGAAGATTTGATTCAATGAGCACAGTCAAATAGATTGTGGCTTTTTCCAAACATCATTAATGAAGAGACAGGCTCCTAATAACCTTTGCTCAGTGGTAGCATGCTTGCAGAATAAGCAATGAAGCCTATCAACATCACTATGGTACCAGCTCATTGGGTGGTTCTGAAAGAACATTTCAAAATTTAAAAAAAAAGCAAAGGATCATAGTTAAAATTAAAATTAAGCTCTGATCAAGAGTCATTGAGACTCAAAACATTAGCTTGCTGTCTCTCTATGAATGCTGCCTGACCCGCAGTGATCTCCAGCATTTGCTGTTTTCATTACAGATTCCAGCATCTGCAGTAATTTGCTCCTATATTTAAAAAATAATCTTCGTGGACAATATTTACCCTTCAACTATCATCATTAAAACAGAATAACTGCTCCTACTTGCAATAATGCTGCTGCTTGGACTGCTACATTTCCTACATTACAAAAATGATTGCATCTCACACATACTTTGTTGGCTCCAACAAACCTTGGATGGTCTTGGAACCACGAAAAGTACTGTTAGAGATAACAATCACAATCATGGGCTGGTTCCAGAACAAGAGGAGGCCATTAGGCCCATTGTGTTCATACTAACCCGCTCCACAACAGTAACTCAGCTGGCTCCACTCACCTGCTCTTTCTTGGAAACTTTTCTCTCTCCAGGTGCAAGTCCCTCATCGAGTCACAGAGACGTACAGCACGGAAACAGACCCTTCGGTCCAACCCGTCCATGCCGACCAGGTATCCCAACCCAATCTAGTCCCACCTGCCAGCATCCGGCCCATATCCCTCCAAACCCTTCCTATTCATATACCCATCCAAATGCCTCTTAAATGTTGCAATTGTACCAGCCTCCACCACCTCCTCTGGCAGCTCATTCCATACACGTACCACCCTCTGTGTGAAACAGTTGCCCCTTAGGTCTATTTTATATCTTTCCCCTAAGCCTATGCCCTCTAGTTCTGGACTCCCCGACCCCAGGAAAAAGACTTTGCCTATTTACCCTATCCATGCCCCTCATAATTTTGTAAACCTCTCTAAGGTCACCCCTCAGCCTCCGACGCTCCAGAGAAAACAGCCCCAGCCTGTCAGCCTCTCCCTATAGCTCAAATCCTCCAACCCTGGTAACATCTTTGTAAATCTTTTCTGAACCCTTTCAAGTTTCACAACATTTTTCCGAAAGGAAGGAGACCAGAATTGCATGCAATATTCCAACAGTGGTGTAACCTTTTTGAAAACAGTGATTGACTTGGTCTCTACCATTACGTCAAGCAGTCCATACCAGATCCTAACTACTCACTGCATGAAGATGTTTTCTCCTTGTTTCACCTCCAATTCTTTTTAATAATTACTTCAAATTGAAATCCACAGTTCATGAGCTTTCCAATGAAAACAGATTCTCCCTTTCCATCTCTCCCTTCCAAACAATCTACTCCACCGTCTCTACATGACCAGAAAATTCACTTAGCCCCAAAAGTACAGCCCTCAATCAAACTGTCCACCAGAGCATGTTTTCTTTCAAATCTTTCACTGACAGATACAGCCTACTTTTTCAAAAAAGCAGTTTAAGGTTTAAAAAACACTCGAATCATGACACACAGATCTTATTCAACATTCAAGAGCATTATTGAGTCATAGAGATGTACAGCACAGTAACAGACCTTTTGGTCCAACTTGTCCACACTGTCCAGATATCCCAAACTAATCTAGTTCCGTTTGCCAGCATGTGGCCCACATCCCTCTAAGCCCTTCCTATTCATATACTCATCCAGATGTAGTTTAAATGTTGTAATTGTACCAGCCTCCACCACTTCCTCTGGGAGCTCATTCCATACATGCACCATCTTTTTCATGAAAAAGTTGCCCCATAGGACCCTTTTAAATCTTTCCCCTCTCACCTTAAACCTATGCCCTCTAGTTTTCGATTCTCCTACCCTGGTCTATTCACCCTATTCATGCCCTTCATGTTTACCCACTGCATCAATTCCTGAAGCCCACACCGCTAGTTCAGGTTTTGCAATAGTCCAAGGTGAACAGACCTTCCTGCCTGTGTGAATCAGGCCACATGCCCTTTCTCCTACTGTCAAAAACTGCAAGACTCCTATTCCCGGGTCCCATCTGACATTATTAAACAACCACAGAGTCACAAAGACTCTGAAATCCGGCCCAGAGTCTCCCATTTGCTTTTGGTTTATTTTACATTAATCTGTATGCGTCTGTGGGGGAAAATGCAGAAATTTGTCCAGTGCCCGACAACACAATTGAATGCAAGAGACATCAATGCTTTCAAAATAACACAGGCAAGAAAATAAAGACTTCAAGTACATCAGCGAAGGGCAATGATAGAAGTCGAGAATGAGAAACAGTGCAGTGAGAGATACGCAACATTCGGAAAACTCAGGATGACAACAATTTGATCTTTTTCCTAATAATGACATTGTAGTAAAGCTGCTCTCGCTGACTTTAAAACGCCTGGCTGCAAACTCTGCCAGTCAGTCTTCAGCACTGCCTCAAAGTAAAAAGGCCACATTGACTTCATGCAGTTGTTAATTCAGAGCAGAGCAAAGCAGCAACATGCAGTGTTAACAACAGTGCTTCAGCACTTCCTTGAAGCTGTCTCACTCACTCCTTCCTTTCACCCCTGAGCAGAAGAATACTCATGGGACATACTCTCCACAGAAGAGGTAAGATAACATCCCACATCAATTCCCTTATTTTAATAAGTTGCCGGACTGTCAGTAACTTCGCTCAAATACATACAAATATTGGTTATTATCTATTTGTACTAACCATCGTTATGGGCCAAGTGCTAGAAAATGGGATTAGTATAGTTAGGTGATTGTTTTTGACTACTTGGATGGGCCGAAGGGCTTTTTCCTGCACTATAGATCTCTATGACTATTGCTATTAGCTATCTCTGTTCACAATATTGGGTTCTGTGAGATAGTGAATAGATAGGAACCGAATGCACTGCAGATACTGCAAATCAGAAACAAAACAGAAGTTGCTGTAAAAGCTCAGCAGGTCTGGCAGCATCTGTACAGAGAAATCAAAGTTAATGTTTCGGGTCCACTGATCCATTCTGAAGGAGGGTCACTATACCAGAGATGTTAACTTTGATGTCTCTTCACAGATGCAGCCACACCTGCAGTGCTTTTCCGAGGATTAGGTAGGGATTGGAATGAAGTTTCAGCTGTGTAAGAATGTCTCAACTCAAGTTGGAAGTTTAATTTTAAATTCTTTACAATAGTGACAATTTGTATTAGTTGCAACAATATTAATGCATTTATTTAATTTACAAAGGGGAACAGATCTTTGAAAGATCTGTTTAGATTCCCTACAGTGTGGAAACAGGCCCGTCAGCCCAATAAGTCCACACCGACCCTCCGAAGAGCATCCCACCCAAACCCATTCCCCTACATTTACCCCTGACTAATGCACCTAACACTACGGGCAATTTTGAATGGCCAATTCACCTAACCTGCACATCTTTGTGACTGTGGGAGGAAACCGGAGCACCCAGAGGAAACCCACGCAGACACGGGGAGAATGTGCAAACTCCACACAGGCAGTTGCCCGAGGTGGGAATTGAACCCGGGTCTCTGGTGCTGTGAGGCAGCAGTGCTAACCACTGAGCCACTGTGCCGCTCCTTCATTTTTTACTTTTGTCTTGCTGAGAAATGAGGATAGCTAGGAATATCATTGAATCCCTGCACAGCAGAAAGAGGCCATTCGGCCCATCAGATCTGCACCAACCTTCTAAACAGCATCCCACCCTATCCCTGTAAACCCGCATTTACTATGGTTTACCAACCTAGCCTGCACATCTTTGGACTGTGGGAGAAAATCGAAGCACCTGGAGGAAACTCTCATAGACACAGGGAGAACGTGCAGACTCCACACAGTCACCCAACGTGGAATCGAACCTTGGTCCCTGGCACTGACAGGTAGCCAGTGGAGAGGTTGTAACTTATGGGCATATTTTAGCTTTCCCATTCTCAGTTAGGCCATGCCCTTACTGCAATTAGATTTTTACTGGACAGCACTGTTTTTAAGAGCTTCAGAGAGATGGTGATCTGTTCCTAACACCCATTTGTTATTAGCTGTGTCAATGGCAACAGAGAGTGGAGTGTTGAACCAAATATCACACAAGTGCGAGGACTTGATGACAGACAGCACTAGAAACAACTTTGTCAGATTCCTGAATTGCAGGACTTGGAACGTGCCACCAAGGAAGAGCAACCTTACCAGTGTATGGCTGCTTACTTTAGAAGGGCAGGTGGGTCGAGTTGAATACACAAGAGGAAGCATTACACATGGCAACTGGAGAGAATGGGCTTGATGGATCAAAGGCCAAGCATTTGTAGATCACCATGGCTACTTAATGTTCAACTCTCTTGCAGTCAAACAGTTAACAAAGCAAGTTTGATTCCTCATTTCCTTCTCCAGTCACTGCTGGCAATTTTCTTAATCTCAAATTACAAAGGATGAAGTTCAATTTGTTCTTAACCGCCAATTTACTGCTAAATGTTAAGTTTTGCCAGACCAGAAAATATCCTCAGAACAGCTCACAACAATCTGCAACCAAACCTAGTGAATTCTACCAAACCAAATGTTAAAAATACCCTTCCATCCTCTTTACTTAGAATCTCACAGCACAAAGGCCATTTGTCCCATCATATATGTGTTGGCCTCGAGTTTGATATTTGCCCTCAACTCTGAAATTAGTTTTCTTCAAAGGCAAATAATTACAAGTACATCTCCATGCTTTCTTCACCTCTCACTGATTTTGGTTTATGTTTCGTTTCATTTCTTTTTAAATCTGTAATGAAGCTGAATCCTTACAAAAGGTAGAAAGTGAGGCCTGCAGATGCTGGAGATCAGAGTCGAGAGTGTGGTGCTGGAAAAGCACAGCAGGTCAGGCAGCATCTGAGGAGCTGGTGAATCGCGTTTCAGGCATAAACCCTTCATCAGGGATCATGATGCTGCCTGACCTGCTTTTCCAGCACCACACTCTTGACCCCTTATAGAAGGTGCCCAGATGTTTAAGACAAGGGACACAAACCCAAAGCATTAAATTCTATGGCCTCAAGCCTCCCATTGAATGGTGGCAAATCAAATGGGCTTATTGACTAAACCAAGTTGCTCACACTGTTATCGTTGACCCAGCAGACATTGAGTTTATGTGATAACGTTCAAATATATTCCAATCCAAAGTGTAGTTTAAGTAAGTGTTAGAACAAGAACAAAATTGCAAAACAGGCAGGGGAAAAACACAGAGTGGTGGTGGTGTAGGGGTGGGTGTGTGTGTGTTTGTTTTTCACCTGGAATGAGATGTGTGTCATATATTATGATGGGCCTATAACTCTCCAGAATATAAGAATGGAAATGTATAAAATTCTTGGAAGAGGCTTTATGGGAACCTAGCTCTAGGGTAATGGTCACAGGATAAGGAGTCGGCCATTTTTGCACTGAGCTGAGGAGAAATTTCTTCACTCAGAAGGTTGTGAATATTTGGAGCCCTCTACCCCTTTTGGCGTTCAGTTATTGAGTATATTCAAGATTCAGCTCGATAGGTTCTCAAGCATTAAGGAATAATGGGACTTGACATGAAAGTGGAGTTGATGTAAACGTTCAGTCAGGAACGGCGTAAACACCAAGGGTTTATAACCACTCCAGCTCTGGTTTCTCATGTTCAAATCTCTCACTCATTCACTTATACACACACACACAAAAGTTAATTCGGGGATTTGCGAAAGCAAGAGTGAGCACTTTCTCTCTCTCTTCATGACCAGAAAGTAAGGCATGCAGAAAATAGTCCTTCAGATTCATTCGGTTATGGTCAATGCACCCCAAAGCCCAGCCGGATCTCATGCAACAGCAATCAGCTCAAAAGAGGAAAAACTACCACCCACCACCACTGGGAGAAACAACCGCATTCAACGGTTCCGCACTACGTCAAGCACCGGAGTTCCACCACCTTGAGCATATACAGTCCAGAGACTGAGCAGATCAGAGATGAGACAAAAATTCAGAGAAACTATTTGATTCAATTGCTTTGATTGGGAGCTGCAGACCACAGCAAACACAGCAGCAGGCAATGCCAAAACGGAGGCCAGCAATGCTTTTAGTGACAGGTAGGCAGACAATGACCTTGATGAGAGCCCACCTTCTGACACTTGCTTTAAGTATCATAAAGTCAGAAGTTGCACGACACCAAGCTATAGTCCAACAGGCTTATTTAAAATCACAAGCTTTCAGAGTGCTGCTTTCCGATGAAGGAGCAGCGCTACAAAAGCTTGTGATTTTAAATAAATCTGTTGGTCCAGAACCTGCTGTCATGTGACTTCTGACCAGTCCAACACCAGCATCTCTACATGCTTAAAAATCACTAACTGCACAAAAACCAAGACAAAAAGGGACTGTGGAACCTCATTGTTACCGACTCTTAGATGTTAACATTGCTGCTGTCTTCAGGGGTTATCTTTCTCAGATGGGACTTCGTCCACTGAGATTAATGGTGCTTCCACAGAAGGGGAGCCAGTAGCACTGAGGTTCCATGTATTTGTCTGCCTTCAGGCCATTCCTCCAAAACCACTTCTTTGAACCAGGATTCATCTTCCCCAAGGAGACAGTGAGGA
This sequence comes from Chiloscyllium plagiosum, assembly GCF_004010195.1. Lineage (NCBI taxonomy): Eukaryota > Metazoa > Chordata > Chondrichthyes > Orectolobiformes > Hemiscylliidae > Chiloscyllium > Chiloscyllium plagiosum. The sequence goes on from NC_057716.1 coordinate 91,463,978, forward strand.
CTGCAGAATGCTGGAGGTCAGAATTTAGAGTGTGTTGCTGGAAAAGCACAGCAGGTCAGGCAGCATCCGAGGAGCAGGAAAATCGACATTTCAGGCCTGATGAAGGGCTTCTGCCTGAAACGTCGATGTTCCTACTCCTCAGATGCTGCCTGACCTGTCTTTTTCCAGCAACACACTCTCAACTTCATCTTCCCCAAGCCTTGCTGAAGACCTGCAAACAGCTTTCCCGTTGACATTTCACAACATATACACAGGCTTGGTTATTGTTTTAATTACTGATAACAGGGACCAAGCTCTGTTATGCATTTGAATGGTGGACAGATGGACTTGTCTAGTCAGGTTCAGATAGACAATAGACTTTCCAGCCCTGAGCTCTGGGGGTTAGGAAACAATCAATTCAGCCCATATTGGTTTTTGGACTGGTCTGGTACACATTTACCCAGTAAGAGCTTCCACTGTATAACAAAAGCCTTACCTCACAGAGGCATTTCTGATGCAAACATTTTTGTATTTGAAGGTCTTTGTTGGTAAAGACAACTTTCAAAGTGATGTTTCTTCTCATTAAAAGAGCATTCAATTTGGAAAAGGAAAGCATTTCTGTAGCTGAGATTGTGGACTGCCCGGACTTGCAGTCACAAAGGAAATTGGCTTGAATTGTTTCAATATGTACAACTTGCATGGAAAACAGCTCCTTGTGCTGGTGATGGGGGTGATGGGGGTGCTGGGAGTGGGTGGGTGGGGGGGGATCTGAAAGCTTTTTGAAAAATAAAAAAAAAACATTGAACTTGCAGGGATCTTGGGAATTCACTGCCATCGTCAACATTAGAAATCTGCGACTTGCAAATTCTAGATGACAAAAGTCCCATTAATAACCTGCCACATCAATGTAAGGTGATACAAGGTCTCTTCATTCTTCAAAGCAATACACTAGCCATTTGGGTTCAAATGTTTTGCTAGCCATTGAAGATGACACTCACCAATATGAAACATTATATTTGACTTTTGAATTTCTAGTATGCCACAAAGACGCAACGAAAATTGTCAATCGTAAATCACATTCACAAAGTTTGCACAGTGAAATCATTGCCTTACATTGTCCTAAAAGTTATACAATCACATTACTATGGTTAATGCCTATTAAGGGCCAATCACTCTTACCTCCTCTTCTCAGATTGGTTGAGGCCTGGGCTTCTGGGAAGGTTCTCTATTTCAATCGGTCCAGCAGCACTGGGTAACGATGCTGCAACAGGAATGGCTGATCTCACCATCGCAGTCTTCAGAGAGAAAAATGAAAGCAATTGACTACATACAACATAGGACCAAACTACAAACACACGAGGGAAGTATGTTCCTGGCCCCATGACACAGAGGTCAGAGGCACAGCTGGAAACACACGAGGATGGTCCCCAAAGCATTCCCACTCTCAGGGAACTTTACCAGAGATTCCCACCAGTGAGACGCCAGTTAAGGTTAAGAACCCACTGAGGTACAATGTTACAGCATTATCAGAAATTTCCAACCTGCAGAGAGGCACCTTGACAGCTGAAGAGGCATGGAGACAGATGTTCCTTGTGGATCTAAGGCCACAAATGTGGTCTCACTGAATCCAGCGGATCCAGGGTCCTGGCCCAGCTGAGAGTTGTTGCTGCCTGTACTCTGTGCCAGCCAATGACACCGCACTCGCATAAAGGTGCCTGCACAGGTGCCTACCTACCTCAGCAGTGACCATCTCCTCCTCCTCTGACCAGCTGGTGCTACTGCCGGGCTGGCAGCCATGGGAGCCCACAGACCTTGCCCAACAGGATGCCAAGCAGACAGGCACCTCTTGGAGGCCACCTCCTGGATGCTTGTGCTGCTGATCTCAGTGCAGGGCTCCAAGACCTCATTTGCTCCTATAGCCTTCAGGGGAATCCAACCTTTCCTCTTCACATTGTAACAATACAACTCACCCCTGCCAATACTCGTGCCCTAATATGCTCAGCTATTTCCACAGGCGTTCAACGTTATTTTCAAAATTATAGCTTCCCATCACGCCATAACAGTTCAAAAAGGCTTCAAGAATATTTGCCAAGTCATCCTGGGGTTATTTTGCATCAGTGTCCAACATAGGACTAAAACTTTATGCTCATTTACAATGAGAGAATGAAGTACAAATCAGCCTTGATTTAACTGAATGGCAAAATAAGACAAATGTTACGATCTCACTATAAAGGAAGCACTGCCCAAGGTGGGCTATGCTGAGATTGAACTGTTGATTTGATTCGATTTATTATTGTCACATGTATCTAAGTGCAGTGAAAAGTTTGCTTTTTGTGCTGTACAGAAACAAAGATCATAGGATGATAGAACAGAGCGAGGAATACAAAGTTGCAGCTACAAAGCTGGTGCACAAGAAGCAAGATTAACACCAGATTTGAAATTTGAGATGTCCATCAGTTATTTGGGTGGAACTGAGAAATAAGAAAGGGATGACCATTTTACTGGGATTGTACAATAGACCGCCCTATAGTCAGCAGAAAATTGAGGAGCAAATTTGTAAGGAGATCCCCATCATCTGTGAGAATAACAGGGTGATTATGATAGGGGATTTTAAATTTCCCAAACATCAACTGTGACTGCCATAATGTTAAGGCCTTGGATGGAGAGGAATTTGTTAAGTGTGCATAAGAAAATATGTGAATGTACAGAAGTGGTGCAAAACCTGACCTACCCATGGGAAATAAGGCTGAGATGCCAGTGAGGGAACTAGTGACCATATTTCTACTAGTTTTAAATTAGTGATGGAAAAGGATAGACATGACCTAAAAGTTAAATTCTAAAATGGAGAAAGGCCAATTTTGACAGTAAGAGGCAAGAACTTTCAAAAGTCAATTGGGGGTCGATGTTAACATGTAAAGGGCCTGCTGGGAAACGGAAAGCATTTAAAAATGGGATAATGAGAGTCCAGAGACAGTTTGTTCCTGTTAGGATGAAGGGCAGGGCTGATAAGTGAGGGGAATCCTGGATGACTGGAGAAATTGAGGTTTTATTCAGAAAGAAAGAAGCATATATCAGGTATAGACACCAGGGAATGAGTGAATCCTGAGAAGAGTATGAAACAGTATGAATATACTTACGAGGAAAATCTGGAGGGCAAAAAAGACATGAAATAGCTTTAGCAAATAGGGTGAAGGAGAATCCAATAGGATTCTACAAATACATTAAGTGCAAAAGGGTAATTTGTGAGAGATCAGAAAGACCATCGATGTATGGAACTGCAGGAGATGGGTGAGACACTAAATGAATATTTTGCATCAGTATTACTGTGGAGAAGGAGATGGAAGATATGGAATGTAGGGAAATAAATAGCAACATCTTGACATCAACCAACAGGTGCTGGATGTCTTAAAACGCATAAAGGTAGATAAATCCTTGGGACCTGCTCAGGTGTACCTGGGAACTCTGTGGGAAGTGACTGTTGGGCTCCTTGTCGAGATATTTGTATCACTGATAGCCATAGGTGAAGTGCCAGAAGACTAGAGGTTGGCCAATATCGTGCCAATATTTAAGAAAGGTAATAAGAAAAAGCCAGGGAACTGTAGACCGGTGAGCCTGACATTAGTGGTGGGCAAGTTGTTGGAGGGAATCTTGAGGGACAGATACCTACTCGAGAAGGACTGATTAGGAATAGTAAACATGGCTTGTTGTGTGGGAGATCATATTGCACAAACCTAATAGAGTTTTTGGAAGAAGTAACGAAGAGGATTGATGATGGCAGAGCAGTGGATGTGATCTTAATGGCTTTCAGTAAGGCGTTCGTGTAGAGTAGTTAGCAAGGTTAGATCACATGGAGTAAAGGTAGAACTAGCTATTTGGATACAAGACAAAGGTAGAAGACAGAGGGTGGTGGTGGAGGATTGCCTTTCAGATGGGAGGTCTGCGACCAGTGGAGTGCCACAAGGATCGGTGCTGGGTCCACTACTTTTCGTCATTTATATAAATGATTCAGATGTGAACATTGGAGATATCGTGAGTACGTTTGCAGATGACACTAAAATTGGAGGTGTAGTGGACAGCAAAGAAGATTACCTTTGGGTACAAAAGGATCTTGATCAGATGGGCCAATGGGCAGAGGAGTGGCAGATGGAGTTTAATTCTGCTAAATGCAAGGTGCTGCATTTTGGAAAGGCAAATCAGCGCAGGAATTACACACTTAATGGTAAGGTCCTGGAGAGGGTTGCTGAACATAAAGACCTTGGAGTCCAGGTTCATAGTTCTTTGAAAGTTGAGCATAGATAGATAGGATAGTGAAGAAGGCATTTAGTATGCTTGTCTTTATTGGTCAGAGCATTGAGTATAGGAGGTGGGAGGTCATGTTGCAGCTGTACAGGATATTGGTTAGGCCACTTTTGGAATATTGTGTGCAATTCTGGTCTCCCTCCTATAGAAAGGATGTTGTGAAACTTGAAAAGGTTCAGGAAAGATTTACAAGGATATTGCCAGGGTTGGAGGATTTGAGCTATAGGGAGAGGCTGAATAGGCTGGGGCTTTTTTTCCTGGAGCGCCAGAGGCTGAGGGGTGACCTTACTGAGATTTATAAAATCATGTGAGTGCCTGGCTAGGATGAATACTCAATGTCTTTTCTCTGGGTTAGGGAGTCCAAAACTAGAGGCATAGGTTTATGTTGAGAGGGTAAAAGATATAAAAGGGACCTAAGGGACAACATTTTCACGCGGAGGGTGGTGCATGTATGGAATGAGCTGCCAGTGGAAGTGGTGAAGGCTGGTACAATTACGACATTTAAAAGGCATCTGGATGGGTATAAATGCCAGCAAATTGGACAAGATTTATTTTGGATGCCTGGCTGGGATGGATGAGTTGGATCTGTTTCCGTGCTGTATGTCTCTGTGACTCTCTGACAGCAGGGGAGAAGCTGTTCTTAAAATTTGTGATGCGTCTGTAATCTTTTGTATCTTTTACCTGAAGGAAGAGGTCGGAAGTGATCGCAACCACGGTGGGAGGGGTCTTTGATTATGTTGGCTAACGTCTAAGGCACCAAGAAATGTAGATGGAGTGAATGGATGGAAGGTTGGCTTATGTGTATATTTTGGGACATTGATTGGATCTACTGTTTTATTCTGACATGTCAAAGCAATGTCCACATCATTAATTTACTGCAAACTGAGTCTGCACTTTGAATTTCCCAAGAGTAAATTGAATGTTTACTCACAAACAAAACCATTGCAGGCCTCCAGGAAGCAGCAGAGGAGTACAACTTCTGGATAGCAGTTTTAGTGCTGGCCTAGGAATGAGGGGCTGAACCACCTCTGGAACAGTGTAATTCAACTAATGCAGAGAGTCTGTCACTGCCACTGGATACTGAAGCTGAGAGACCGTCATCTAGTAATTAAGCACAATCAGACAGAGACCCACTCTCTCATTTTCAAAGGTTTCTGCTCTCGCTTCCATTAAAGACATTTACAAAAGAATTTAACATTTCCCCAGGGGTATGCAGTTGCCTGTGTTCCAGGGCCAACAACAAGACAGTGCATGATGTGCTATAGCCTCAGAGATCAAGGTAAACGGTGATAGAGATAGAGCCAGACGCACAACAATAACAGACACGTACCTGGGAAGCAGGTTTCTGGTTTGCTGCATTAATAGGAGAACTGGTTCAAAAAGACAACAGAGAAAAGAATCATCTCATTATTTTTTGAAATAAAAAGCAAGTGGTAAAATAGCATTTTAACTATGACTGTAGCCTTTTAATATATTGTGCACCAAATGCTTCAAACTTGTTGTTTTTCTTTTGTAGTGATCTCAATGGTTTAAAACAAATCATTTTGCTACATTAAGACAGTGGTAACCATGACTATTACAACAATTAAACTCAAATTCAACAAATCATAATTATAGAATCATAAATCTACAGTGTGGAGGCAGGCCATTCAGCCCATCGAGACCACATCGACCCTCTGAAGAGCATAGGAGAAAGTGCAGATGTTGGAGATCAGAGTTGAGGGTGGGGTGCTGGAAAAGCACTGCAGGTTAGGCAGCATCCAAGGAGCAGGAAAATTGATGTTTGGGGCAAGAGCCCTTCACCAGGAATGAGGGGCTGAAGAGCATGCCAACCAGACCAACCCCCGCTACCCCATCCCTGTAACCCTGCATTTCCCTTGGCCAATCCACCTAACGTGCACATCTTTGTTCTGTGGGGGGAAATGGATGCACGTGGAGGAAACCCACACAGACACAGGAAGAATGTGCACAGTCGTCTGGGGGTGGAACTAAATCCAGGTCCCTGGAACTCTGAGACACTGTGAGCCATCTTGCCACTCAGTGGCAATAGATCCATATCCTGAGTATTGTGTTTAAAGCCAGTAGAATGAAAGCCTCCACATCATCTTAACCACATCATCGTTCAGGCTGGCTTGGCATCTGCCTTGCAAAGGCCCCTCTGAAAAGGTTCAATGGGATCTTTCTTACCCCATGTTAGAGGAATAATACCTCTTCTGATCAAACATCCTACAGTCTTTAGGACTCAACATTGAGCTTAACAGTTACAGAGCATGAATACTCTGTTCCTTGTCTATCACTTACCCTCACACGCCCAGAGCCTGTCTCAAAATGTGCTGCTTTCGGTGCATCCAACCCATTTTGAATTACTTACTAACCCATTATCATTTATCGAGCTTCTCTACTTCCCTGTCCTACTATCAACAATCCCTTTGTTTGCCTGCCCTTTTCCCTTGGTCTCTTTGGACTTCCTCTCACCACTGAGCCCCACCCTCCCTCCACCCCTTCACCCTCCATCATCAGCATAAATACCACTATTTCCTAGTTACTTCTGGTTCTGAAGTGGTGTCATTGGACGCAAAATGTTAACTCTATTCTCTCTTTGCAGATGCAGCCAGATTTGCTCCATTTCTCCAGTACTTTCTGTTTCTGTTTGTTTCAGATCTCCAGCAGCAGCAGTTCTAGGTTTTATTCCACTCAGGGTCCTGACTCTCGCAGGACCTTGTGACATTAACAAGGTAAAAACAAGGACTGCAGATGCTGGAGACCAGAGTCTAGATTAGAGTTGTGAAGGGCTTTTGCCCGAAACGTCGATTTTCCTGCTCCTCGGATGCTGCCCTTCCTGCTGTGCTTTTCCAACACCACTCTAATCTAGACCTTGTGACATTGTACTGCTGTTTCACAGTCTTAACACCGCACTTGTGCAGGGGCTACACACTAGAGTTCAGAAGAGTAAAAAAAATGTTTGGAATTCTATTTTCAACCAACTTGCTATAAATTCACATCCCCATTTAGTTAGCTCAGAATGGGAGGCCCCTTTAAAAGCAGCACTTCAGCATAAACGCACTGAGCACCAAACAGGAGGAATTACTTCAGCACTGTGATAAATGAGAACAAATTGTATTCAGCAGGAGGAGGGGGAGTGGTTTATCCTCCTCCACAGGCAAACTGGGAAAACAAATGATGGATTTAAAGAAGCATGGAACTTTCTAGATTAAACAGTAGCACAAAAAAGGTCTTGCCAGACCTTCAAGCATGCACAATGAAACCACAGCATCGTAATATTTACCTCTTAGAATCATGGAATTATACAGTACAGTAAAGGCATTTTAGCCAATCACGTCCTATACCATCCAAAATACACCACTCCTTGCTCTAGTGCCACAGCCTTGAATGCTTGGACACTTCAAGTGCTCATCCAACTACTACCCTCCTAGGCAGTGCATTCATGACTCCTACCACCTTTCAGGTGAAACAACATTTCTGGAGATCCCCTCTAAACCGGCCTTTCACTTTAAAGAAGTATGCCTCTTGTCCTTTATCCTCTGGCTAAGGGGAACAGTTGCTTTCTATTGATCCTGTCCATGCCCTCTATAATCTTATTATACCTCACTCAGGTCCCTCCTCAACCTTCTCCGCTCCAGAAAAAAAAACAACCCGAGCTTGTCCTCATTGCTGAAATGCTCCATCCCAGCCAACATCCTGGCGAATCGCCTTCATACCTCCTCCAGTGCAATTACATCCTTCCAGAAGTTCATTAACAAGTACTCTAACTTGTCTTAAACAAGTACATTAGTAGAATCTAATGTACAGGACAGCAATGCCCACATGAAATATACAAGACAATCAGAAGATCCTTTTGAATCTCCACAACATTAGTTTCATGAGAATTGTGAAGTATGAAAGCCAGCAAGCCCACTTAATATAACATACACAGCAATTAGAAGTAATATAAACTGATATACAGCGGATCCAGACACTCTATACAATCAACACAGGAATTCTTGGACATCATCAGAAATATACACATAGACAAGGAAGAAACCATGGTCTCATGCGACGTTACGGCACTGTTCACGTCTATTGACAAAGCCCTAGCCAGAGAAACAATAGCCAACCTGCTGAACAGACATAACAGACAACAGGACGTTGAACCCATCAACAAAGATGGCATACTTAAACTACTGGACTTGTGCCTCACAACACACTTCACATTCAACAACCAAATATATGAACAAATCAACGGCAC
>NC_057716.1:91473297-91478652 GCF_004010195.1 Chiloscyllium plagiosum
AGCGCTTCACAGGAGGCTCCCAAGCACTGAGGATGTCACCTAGACAGGGGACGAACGTTTGCAACAAAAACTTCCAGCTCGGCGAACAAAACCACAGCAACGAGCACCCGAGCTACAAATCTTCTCACAAACTTTGAAAACTGATATACAGTCAAGTAAAGTTCTTCTCTTCAGACAAAACCAATTCTTTCATGCTTCAGAAAGGCCACAGAATCAGGAAACACACTCGACAATACAAATTTATTTACCCTCTTGTGGATTCAATCCGGTTAGCGAAATGCGATTTCAATCTGCACCTACCCGCTCCACCATCAAGAGTGTCCACTCCCTCCCACCTGTGTAATTATATCCGGACTCTGGCCTTGCTTCAGATCATCTGCTCAACTCCTCACAACACCCACTCGCACTGACTATTTTGATAGCAACCACCACCCCCTCGTGCCTTCTTATTTTCCACCCTCTCCTTAAAAAGAGTCATAGGAAAGGGAGAGCATGACTCCCAAATGTGCACCAAGTGCTATTCACCCAAGACTCACGTTCACTCAACTTGCATTGACCTGCAGGCTTCAAATGTTCCAATTTTAAAATTCTCACCCTGGTTTTCACAAATCCCTCCGCAGCCTCACTTATCTCTTCCTCAGTAACTTCCAAACTCTTTCAATTCTGAAGAATCTGCATTTTTAATCACGTCTCCACTGGGGATGACTTCATTTCTCAAGGACCTCGTCTCTGTGAACTTCAGCACTCATTTCTCCTTTAAAACATTTTCTTAATTCCTTACAACCTGTCTCTTGGATCCAAACTTTAGTTCACCTGCCCCAATATCTTCTTACATGGCTTGCCATCCATTTTTGTTTGATAAAACTCCAAGAAGCATCTTGTGACATTTTACAATGTCAAATGACAATATATTTTGGATGTGGGTTTGCTCGCTGAGCTGGAAGGTTCATTTCCAAATGATTCGTCACCCTACTAGGTAACATCTTTAGTGGGCCTCAGGTGAAGCACTGCTGAAAATTCCTGCTTCGCCTGACGCCCACTGAAGACGTTACCTAGTAGGGTACCTACCTGAAACGTCTGGAAATGAACCTTCCAGCTCAGCGAGCAAACCTACATCCAAAACCTCAACCTGAGCTACAAATCTCAAAACTTGCTATGACAATATATAAATGCAAATTGTTGTTGCTGGGTTAACAATCCTAGGTAAGGGCACTGGAATTGGTGTTGGTATATTGGAATTAAAATTACTATTTGTGGGTACTAGTGCAACTCACCAGTTACAATTCTGAAGCAATGTTGTCATGTGTGCCCATGATTCCTTGCCATGGACAGAACCAGAATTCGCTATAATGACCTCCAAGCTTACTAACATTGATTGTCAACGCTCATGAGCAGCAACAATCATATCCATGTTATTCTTATTGAGTCCATACAGCAAATAAATAATCTTACTTGTATCATATTGAATGCCAGAGGCCATTAAAATTACAATAAAAGTAATTCAAAACTATACTCTTGTCCTATAGTTAAAAAAAACAGAAAATGTTGGAAATACTGCACAGCATTTCCAGCATTTTGTGGTTTTATTTCAGATTTTCCAACATTTGCACCATTTTGCTCTTGATTTGTAGATTTTCCATGTGGTCTGCAAAAACAATAAATTAAAATCTTCTCAATAGATTCCACCTGGTCAGTGACTCTCAGTCACCTTTTGGCTTGAATTCAGAAAGATATTCACTTACCTTGTTTCCAAGTTTCTGTTGAAAGGATTCGCTGCAAGATTACATGAACAACAGCAATCAGTAGCTTTCCAGCAACAGTAATATTCAACACATTATTTTGGTACAGAAGGATAATATATCCAGCAATCCAAAGTCAGTTTGAAACTAATATAGATATATAACTGTGTATTCAGTTCAAACCATAGCCCACAGAATTTAAAATGCTGCTAATAATGCTGAAAATGCATACCCACTGCACTCAAACACCAACGACAATAGTACATCTGACTCTAAATAAGAGGTCTTGCCAACCCATTTACGTCCAACCTCCCTGAAGTAAACGCGTTCACATAGTATGTGCAAGGTCAGTGATTTTTATACTTTCCCAATAGCTCATCTTGCAACACTAGAACAGTCAACCACTAACCTCTACACACACAAAATCTTGAGAGATTGTCACCATGTAAGTGAACAGCTGTGTGTGTGGGAGATTCTTTCTTTATAAATGCTGACCCCATTCACAGGGGGGCCCCCAGCTTGAACTCGTAAGAGATGAGCATCAATAACTTGAAGGACAGCAGGTGGTGTGCATCTTGGGAGTGCAGGACAGCAGTAATTATGTGCATTAATTAAAGAAACATCATGATCTGAAATGCGCTGCTTGAAAAGATGATAGAGGAAAATTCAACAGTGACTTTGAAGAAAAACTTTGCTTAACTATGGAGAAAGAGCAGGGGAGTGAGACCAAAGGGATAGGAATGTCAAAGAGTTAGTGAAAGCCTAATAGTCTGAATATCATCTTCTATACTGCAAGATCCTATGACAGGACTGCAGAAATCTGCTGACCAATGTGGAGATGTTCCTCCTATCTACCCAGACCATTCTGAGACAATCCTGGTCAGAAACTAATCTGAAGATACAGCAGGTAATAAAGAAGGCAAATAGAATTTGGGCATTTTTAATTGAAGGAATAAAAATAGGGAAGTGTTACTGCAACTGTATAAGACATCAGTGAGATTGTATCTGGAGCACTACAATTTTGGTCCCCCTTCTTGAGGGAGGATATATTTGATTTGGAGGAAGTTCAGAAGAGATTCACTAAATTGATTTCAGAGATGAGGGGTTTACCTTATGAACATAGATTTCGCAGTTTAAGCCTATATTTGCTGGAGTTTAGCAGAATGAGGGGAGATCTAATGAGGTTTGGAAGATGCTAATGGGGATTGACAGAGTGGAAGGATCTTTCCTCGCATTGGGTAACCTAGACTGGGATGTCACAGTTTTAAGCGAAGGGGTGGCTGATTTAAAACAGCAGAGGAATTACTTCACTCAAAGGGTCATGAATATGTGGAATTCACCACCCAAGAGTATGGACACTGAGTCAATTTAAGGAGGAGACAGACAGATTTTTAATTGTTGAAGGGTTATGGAGAGCAGGAAGGAAAGTGGAGTTGAGATTAAGATGAGATCAGACATGATCCTATCAAATGGGGGAGGCAGGGTTGAGGGGCTGAACTGCCTGCTCTTATGTTCTCATGATAAAATATTTTGTCATCTTGCACAGAACAGAGACACTGGATGTGTTTGATCAGTCAAACACATATGTTTTAACTGCCTAAAAGTGAGGAATGTTCCATTGTTGTTTCTCCTAAAATTGGCCTGAGAGTTTTATCCCTCTCAAGATTTTGGATGCCCTGTTCACTGGGCAATGTCATGATCAGACACTAATTAACTAGAAGCCATTTCCAGGTCTCTCTTCACTCAGGGCCCACTTTAACAGTCACATAATTACCTCTCTGCTGAGTTGATCTTCTCGAGTAGCGTCTGCTGGGCCGCCGCTCGAAGGACACTTGCCGTCGTGGTTTACTGACTTTGGTGGTCTGGTATTCCGTTCTGCCACTGGAAATCAATCACTTCAGAAATTAATTCCTGAAATTGCCAGAGTGGGGTAGAAGTACAAAAATGTCTGGTTGCTTCTGATCACTGGAGTCATTCCGCTTTAATCACATTGGTCCCTCCAGCTATCAGCAGAAGCATCCAAGCAGAAAAAGCCCATTTTGTTTTTATTTTGTCAAAAGATATGTTAAACTTGAAGATTCACTCGTATTGCCAAGCTATAAATGTGTGGCTGGCACAACCAAACATTCTGGGTCATAAAGCCTTATGAATTAGGTTTCAAGTAAATGAAAGATCTCTTAGCTCTTCAGGTCAATGCATTTTCAATCTCTGATCTGTGCTGTCAGTTAGACAATGCCCAACTCAAGCTTAGAGAGAAAACACTCAGACAAAATGCATTTGGACATGAGGGTGGGACCTGTATTAAGGTCAGTTTTAACTCTTATCTTTTCAGTCCATGAATGTACAACCCAGTCATGTATCCATAGAACAGTCACCTGGGGGTAAGAGTGCCCACAGAACTGAACTCCAATAGGAGTCAAAACCGTTAAAGAAAATGGAAGGAAAGAGAATGTGAGGGAATAAAATTTACAAAAGACAGTCAAGGAAAAGATGGGCTGTTTGATAAGAAAAGTTAATGGATGTCATTAAAATGTTTATAAAGGGGTCATGTCGCTGCAGATTGAACATTATTACATTTCACCACTTTTCTTCAAGGGATTTGCTTCCTTAGACAAGGAAACATTTAACTCAAGTCAATTTTAGAAGTAACACAATCCAAATAATTAGTGTTATATAACACAAGACAACTCCAGAACAAAGTGGATCAAACTCTAATGCAGCTACCCTATGGTTATGTGAAGAGACAGTAGTGGGATAAATTTTCTATCTGCACTGGTACACAGATTACCCAATCATATACAGTTTGATACACTCACTCAAACCCCGTTATATTGCACTGTAGACCATTTAATCTGTATTAGTTTTTACGTTCCACAAGTCTCTTTAAAACCGTTTTCCTCTAATTATATCAGCCCACTCTTTCTGTTCCTTTCTCGCTCTCAATCTTTTATCTAACTTCCCTGTAAATGCAGCCACACTATTCATTTTAACTATTCCTTCTGATAGTAAGCTCCTCATTTTAACCAAACTTTGGGGAATGAAAATTCTTTCAATTCCACCCTGAATTTGTTATTAACTATTTTATATTCTGGATTCTGATTTTGGTCATCCATACATTTTATCCATCTATATCATAGACTCCCTACAGTGTGGAAACAGGCCCTTTGGCCCAACAAGTACATGCCAGCCCTCAGAGCAGTAACCCACCCAGACCCATTCTCCTACCCTATTATCCTATATTTACCCTTGACTAATGCACCTCACTTACACATCGCTGAACACTATGGGCAATTTAGCACGGCCAATTCATTTAACCTGCACATCTCTGAATTGTGGGAGGAAACCGGAACATCCGGAGGAAACCCACGCAGACACGGGGAGAACGTGCAAACTTCACACAGACAGCCGCCCGAGGCTGGAATCGAACCTGGGCCCCTGGTGCTGTGAGCTGAAAATGTGTTGCTGGAAAAGCGCAGCAGGTCAGGCAGCATCAAAGGAACAGGAGAATCAACATTTCGGGCATAAGCCCTTCTTCAGGAATGAGGAAAGTGTGTCCAGCAGGCTAAGATAAAAGATAGGGAGGAGGGACTTAGGGGAGGGGCGTTGGAATTGCGAT
>NC_057716.1:91479255-91500549 GCF_004010195.1 Chiloscyllium plagiosum
GTTTCGGGCATAAGCCCTTCTTCAGGAATGAGGCAAGTGTGTCCAGCAGGCTAAGATAAAAGGTATCTTAGCTGCAGGACACACTTTCCTCATTCCTGAAGAAGGGCGTATGCCCAAAACGTCGATTCTCCTGTTCCTTGGATGCTGCCTGACCTGCTGCGCTTTTCCAGCAACACATTTTCAGCTCTGATCTCCAGCATCTGCAGCCCTCACTTTCTCCTCCCTGGTGCTGTGAGGCAACAGTGCTAACTGCTGGGCCACTGTGTCACCCCATATCTACTTTTATCAAACATTGCTTTCTTTAAGACCTTTACTAAGACATGACACAAATTAACTCTTTTCCAAATGATAAAATCCAGCTTGTTCAATCCTTCCTGAAAATCATCACCCTAATAACCTCAGCATTAGACCAACGGTCCATTGATGTTTATGGTCTCATTAGAGAATTCAGAAAATAAAAAGCTACCACCTTCTCCGCCTTATACAACCCCATTTAGATTCTTGTTCCACATGTGACTTATTAACGTGCCAGGCGAATGAAGGGGACACAATACAAAATGGCGAAGAAGTGGGGATGCAACAGGATTGCCTCACACATCAATAATATGAAAAAAAGTGCTTCATCCAGACACAATAGTCACAGTCTAAACCATACCTACAGATGTTCGACCAAAACTTCTACATTTAGGTTCAACCTACTCAAAAAGGTTCTAAATATTCTAATCAGCAATGTTTGAGGATTGCAGTATCAATAAAGGCAATCAAGCAGAACTTGCTCATTTATTGCTCTCAGAATGAACAACTGCTCATCATGGATAGCATAATTAACAGCTTCCATAAAAGGCCCTCCCACTAACTAAGAGGGTGTAACAGTGACTGAGGAAGGATTTACACAGAGTCAACATGGATAGACAGGACAAAGTTCAACAATCAGGACTAAAACAGGCCCTCATATGAGCTGTCCATTATCTCGCTAGTGCCATAAACTTCCAAAGACAAATATGGGGAGGGTCAGCTACTTAAGGCTTGAAGTCCAGTCTGTGCAAAACCTAATGCCACATTCACCAGGAATCCCAACTTCAGGACATGTGTAGTCATTCACTGTAACACAGAGAATGAACCTGTACCTACTAACCAGGTACATTTGTTGGTGACATCTAGCAATTAACATATTAACTTCAATTTGCAAAGTAGACTCACAACGAGGATACCAGAAGTGTGAAATTATAACCAGTGCTAAAGACTGAAGAGGTCCAATCAAGACTCAGTGATCTGACAGGGAGTATTGAGGAGTCTGGACATATCTGATAGGGAAAGAAAAACTCTCCCTGCTCTTCTAAGGATTGATAATGAGAGGGACACAGATTTAAAGATTGATATATGAAACAAAAGCAATATAAGAAAGTATCTTTTCGACAGAGCCAGTGATTAAGGTCTGGAATGCACTGTTTGAGATAGTGTGATTCAAATGAAACTTTCAAAAGAAGAGGAGACTGTTACTTGAAAAGGAACAATGTGCAGGGTATGCAGCTATGTCAGGAGAATGGGAATAAGTCAAATACATATGCAGAGAAGAGGTACAGATAAGATGGACTGAATAGCCTCCCACTGCACTGTAACCATTCTGTGAAGTCTTCAAAATCACGACAGGGGTATAATAGATTGGATGCAGAGAAGCTGTTTTCACTTGTGGGAGAGTCTGAAGCAGGGGGTCACAAACAAATTTATTTTGTCAACTGAACAAAATTTTTTTTTACCTGGACAGTTGAACTTGCCATCGAGTGGCTCAGGTTAACAGCACGGTTGCATTTAAGGGGAAGCTAAATAAGTACCTGAGGGAGACAGGAAGGACAAGTTCTATTTACAGGGCAAGCTAAGGCAAGTTGTGAGGAGGTTTATGTAAACTGTAAACAGGCACAGACCAGAAGGTCTTTGTGTTGTAAATGTATATAATACCCACAACGTGAGCTGAATTTGTATTATCCTTCTGGAAATCCCAATTGATAACATGGATTTAAAGGTATACAGGAGAAAGTGAGGACTGCAGATACTGGAGAGTCAGAGTCGAAAAATGTGACGTTGGAAAAGCACAGCAGGTCAGGCAGCATCCGAGCAGCAGCAGAGTCAATGTTTCGGGCATAAACCCTCTATCAGGAGAGTGTGTGTGTGTGTGTGTGTGTGTGTGTGTGAGAGTGTGTGTGTGTGTGTGTGAGAGAGATGGTTGGGAGATAAATGGGGGTGGGGTGGGGCCTGGGGCAGGGAATGTGGCATGATGATAGATGAAGGCAGGGGAGTGTGGTAACTGTGATAGGTTGGTGGGGATAGGTGGGAAGGAAGATGTCCCCTCCATCCCCCACCTCCAACTCTCCCATTCGGCAACACCTCTTGAGCTGTTCCATCTGTCCATCTTCCTTCCCACCTATCTGCTCCACCCTCCGCTCTGACTTAACAGGCTCACACTCCACCTCATCCACCTAACACTCTCCCACCTACCTGTCCCCTGGCCTCACCCCACCCTCCCTTTTTATTTCTAAGCCCCCTTCCCCTCCCTCTACATTCCTGATGAATGGTTTATGCCCAAAACATCGACTCTCTTTCTCCTCAGATGGTGCAAGACCTGCTGCGCTATTTCCGGCACCACACTTTTCAAATTTAAAGGTATACACTCTGTTAAACCAACAGTCACATCATTTTATTATTCGAAGATCAGACCCCTATCTACAAGTGCTTTCTCGACATTAATGCGTTTTCAATGAGTTTCCATTTTTACTTCATCTGCTAATCACCTTCATAGACTCTTCCACCCTCCTGCAAACATGCTGTCGGGTAATTTAACAGATCCCTCAGTCTCTGACCACCTTACCTGTATCTGAACCTGGAGCCCATCCGCACAAAGGCTATCTGGTTCGACTTCTTCTGGACAGGTCCCCGCAGTCGGAAAAACGCATGGTGTTCCACAGCACATTTCCAGAGGTGTTTACAAGCCTTTGGGTGATCCAGTCGGAATACAAAGGTGTGTTCTTGTTCTTTCCCCTGGTGGGGGGGGGAAATAATTATGTTCAAGTCATTCACTTGCTGGTCTCACTGGGTTTTGTGCTGTTCTTTATCGTAATGGATGCCACATGCGACTTCTTAGCACACAAGGCAGCACAGCATTCCGAAATGTTTTTTTTTTGTTTTACCATGGTTACCATTCCCTCACTGTCCCAATGGAAAATAAAAATGCATTGCTCTGCACAATGCAGTTCCAGGAAGTCCCAGGTTTTCCTCCCACCCATTCGGGACTTTTACTGAATTCAAATTCCACCATCTGCCATGGCAGGATTCAAACTCAGACTCCTCAGGCCATTATCTGGGTCTCTGGATTAACAATATAACAACAATGCCACTCAACCATTGCCTCCCTATTCTAGACCTTCCCATGAAGGATGATAATTTGCAGCAGATCATGCCAAGTGACCAGAGACTACAGGGTGGATTTTATGCTCACCTGACCTTAAGGTAAAGTGAGGGCTCATATCCTGTGACCTGCCCACTGCTTATCCTGATCTGGGAGCTACTGAATGAGTAGGTCGCCACTCGCCCTTAGGTTATCTGAGGCCCTTGAGTTGCTAATTAATTGCCTCACCCCAGCCCCGGCCAGTGGCCACTATTTTGCCTGTGGGTGGAGACAGGCTGTTGTAGGAAAACTACATACTACTTGGAGAATGATTGGTGTAACGGTGGCTCAAAGTGCCATCTACAACCTCGATCAGAGAGCACCCCACCCCACCCCCTCACAAACATCCTAAGCATTATCAAATCCTCTAGCATCTTTGCCCCCTATTCTCCCCAGCCCTTCTGATCCCTACCCACCAACCTTCCAAATCCAGTCTTCACCATTTCTCCCACTCCACCGACCATGGCTCCACCTCTCCAACAATCTGGGCTTGGCCCCAGAAATACCCTGGATTTCCCCAGGTCCAGGTGCCCTTTTTGTTATGACTGCCTGCAGTACCAGCTATGGACTCTATTCTAGCCTGCTGCTGATGCCATGAATACAGATGATTGGCCAATAGTTCTTAGAGGGAGGACAACTCACTCTAAAGCAATGGTGAAATATTGCAGAGGGGATCTCCTCACTATGGTGGGTGGACTTGTCACCAATGTTTCTGCCAAGAGATGGAGACCCCCAAAAAATCCAGGTCTTAGAGAATCTACCAATAGGTCAATTTCACAGACAGATTACAAACCTGGCCTCATGAGATTTAAAAGCATCTGATAGCAATTTAAATTAATATCCTATTCACGCAAACTGGAAAAAGCAATGTTAGGAAGAGAATAGAATTTTTTTGTTAAACAGAGTATATTACCATCAAAGAAATAGTAAATTCCAGTTTTAAAAAATATTCCCTTTAATATCTCCCTTCAATAGTGTCTTTTTTCTATCAGAAATTATTTTGGCCACTGCAAATTAAAGAGAATTCCCACAAAGGCAAAAACTGCTACCTCAAGAACAAGGCAATTGGAATTTAGAGCAAGGCCCCAGCCTTTGTGCAGTTAAAGGGAAAATGTTGAGAAGGAGAGGTAAAACCAGAGATGAAGAGTAAAGAAAGGAAAAATTGGCATTTATAGAACCTCATTTCACTATCTCAGGGCCAGCCAACATGCGTTAAAGCCAATTTAAAACAAAGCAACAAGGGAAGCAAAAACTGTCAATTTACACACAGCAAGCTTCCACAGGCAGCAATGAGGTAAACAAATGGATAATCTACTTTAATTGCAATGGTTAGGAATAACATTCACCAAAACTCTTGACAATCCACTTATGTTTTGAAAAATGTTGTGGGATCTTTCACAGGATCTGGATTTAAAGTGTAATTTGAAAAGGAGGCATCTCTGACAGTGCAGCACTTCCTTAGCATTTCATTGAACTGACAACCTAACTTATGTGTTCAACTCTCTGGAGTTGGACTTGGGATCCAAAACCACTGAACGTGGAAAACAGTGATGAGCCAAGACTGTCACAATTAAATATGAGGCAGAATGAAGAGAAGAATAAACACAAGGAAACTGGGTCCTGACAAAACCTACACCCCAAAATGTCACTCTCTCCCCTAATTTGAAGTTGATTTACAGAATTATGAAAGCTTCTGTTTGGAAAATAAGTAAAAAGGGTTGGGAGATGGACACGTAGTTATCAGCCAGTTAGCTGAATATTTGCTATCACAAAAATTTTAAAGAGTTTATAAACATTTTAAGAGTAAAGCATTGAGAAACGTAATATAATCAGAGTGCATTTGGCTTCATAAAGGGGAGCTCAGGCATGAGGAATGTATTGTGATTCATTGAAAACATAACAAGCAATATATAGAAAAAGGAAACCAGCAGTTCTACTATATTTGTAATTACAAAAGTTGCTTGTTAATGTTCTGCTCACAAGGCAATTTAATAAGAGCCCATGGTGTTGGGGTCAGTATGAGCATAAATAGAGGACTGGCTAATTAATAGAAGATAGAGTTAGGATAAAGGGGCATTTTCAGGAATTGCAGCCTGTAACTGGTGAAATGTCAGAGGGATCAGTGCTGGATCCGCAATTATTTACAATATATATTAATGATTTGGATGAGGGAAGGAAATGTAATGTCGCCAAACGTTGGCAATGACACGAAAATAAGTAGGGGGGAATGTGATATAAGGTAATTGACCAAAACCTGAAATATTATGCAGGAAAATATGAAATTACGTAATGAAGCAGCAACAGTTTACAGCTGTAAATAATGTAAATGGGGGAAGTCAGCAAAAGGCTGCAGCATAAAGGGATTTGGTATTCTCATGCTTGAATCATAAAAAAAAACTAGCCTTCAAGTTCAGCAGGCAATGGGGAAAGTGAAGTGACTGTAGGGAGTAAAGTAAAAGTAGGGAGGTCCTGTTAAAAATAAACAAGGCAATACTTATATCGCACCTGGAATACTGTGAGCAGTTTTGATCTCATTATCTAAGATATTAGATGCAGTCCAGAAGTGGCTCATTAGCTGGAAGACATGGAGGAAATATCCTTATGAGAAGATGATGTGGAGGTGCCGGTGTTGGACTGGGGCAGACAAAGTTAAAAATCACACAAGACCAAGTTATTTGGAAGCACTAGCTTTTTGAGCACTGCTCCTTCATCAGGTAGCTGTGGAGCAGGATCATAAGAGACAGAATTTATAGCAAAAGATTACAATGTCATGTAGCTGAAATGATATATTAAACGAACCTAGATCGCTGTTAAGTCTTCCATCTTTTAGAATGGCTTGCAGGTTTTGGTTCATTATCATGTAAATTCCAGAACTTCTTTTAAGTCACATTCTCGAGATAACTTAAGGTTTTATGAAAAAAGGTGACATCTCAGCTCAGACAATGCATTAAAAGTGTGAGGTTAGAATTTATCTGTATCCCAATCTTGAGCCAGATTTGAGCCACAGTTGAATGGGGTGAAGGTGGAGTGCTCCGAAAGCCAGTGCTTCCAAATAAACTTGTTGGACTATAACTTGGTGTTGTGTGGTTTTTAACCTTATGAGGAGAGGTGGAGCAGGTTCAGCTTGTATTCTTTGGAGTTTAGAAGAATGAATGCAAAGAGACATCATTGAAATTCTTCGGGTCTTGATAAGATGGATGAGGACTGATTGCTCACCTGTGAAAGAATCTAGGACCAGATGGTAGAATCTCAGACTAAAGGGACACTCATTTAAGACACAGATGAAGAGGAATTCTTCTCTTCCAGGATAGTCAAATCTGTGGAATCCTTTACTGCAGAGCATTATTGAGGTTATGCCGTTACATATATTCAAGGCTGGGATATAGACTTGTAGTCAATAAGAGGAGCAAGGTTTATAGGGAAAAGGCAGGAAAAGTCGAGTTGAGGATTATCAGATCAGCCATGATCTCACTGAATGGCAGAATAGACTTGAAGAGCCAAATGACCTATTTCTGCCTTGATGTTTTATTAGTCATTCCACTTTAAGCCAATATTTAACACAATTATCAATGTCATTCACTATCCTCAGCCCCTTCAGCCATCAGTCCTATGAAAAGCCTCATGTAATTTATCTTTCATAATTCATAGAAAGGTATAACCTGGCTTTTCCCCTTCACTGTGTAGTTCCATAATTTTCAGCTTCTCTTTCTGACTTCCAGCATTTACAGTATTTATTTTCCTTAGGGGTTTGAAATATTTAGGCACTGGCATATTCAAATATGTAGTGGTATTGTGATGATGTTGCCCCTTTAACAAGGTTATGATGTCCTTGGTTTTTTTCAAGAGGGGTTGTAAAGTCAGTGGTGCCAAAATGGCTAACTGACACTGCTTAAGTCAACAATCAGAGGAGACTTTTAGGGTTTTTAAAAAACAATTGTACAATGAAAGGGGAGTGGCCACTTTTCCCAGTTCAGGTTTCTTCTAGCTTGGTTTAGTTTTAGCAAACAGTTAAAAACTACTGGGAAGCTTGAGAAGCAGCTACAGTGAAAAGAGGTTCCATGCTTCTACAGAAGTCTTGCCTGCCTGTAAGAAGCTGTGTATGAATTTACTTTTTGCCAAGGACTATGTTGATAGGATTTTGCTGGAATTGGAACAGCATCATTACGCTGCAATCGAGTTGGCTAGGTTTCAAATAAGTAAAGTTATTCTAAATTCTGTTTTTTGTTTCTGTTTCATCTGTCGTGTGTAAATACATTTTGTTTTGTTTAAAGCCAAGTGATTTGACCAGCTGCATCACTTCTGGAATATCTATCTCACATCTGACTAAAAACAATAAAATTTGAGGGTCTGGGCTACCTTCTTAAAACATTTTGAGGAGGTCTGACCTGGTCCATAACAGTGTCAATTCAGTGGTGAAAGGTAATCACTTACCAATTGAATTCTACAACATCTGTAACTTGGGAAGATGAGGTTTCAATAGGAAGTGCTTAATAACCTTAGCGTTCGATAGCTCATGGCATAACAGGGCCATTTGGAGTCATACAGATAAAGGAAGTTTCAGATCAAGGATTTAGTGCGTGCGTGTGCGTGTGCACGCGTGTGTGCTGCAATTAATCTCAGATTTTTTTTGTGCCATGAAGAGGAGGAGGAGGAGAAGGAGAAACACTTATGACTGTTGTTAGGGCGTCCCGACACTTATCGATCAAGGAAAAACTCAGCAATTCCTTGTGATGAAATTTCCTGCTAACTTACACTGCAGGCTTGATTAGTCTCAAGAGTGAGGCATTGGAATAATGGCAGCAACTGTTGAGCTAAAACTTCAGTGCAAGCTCTGACTTTTAGGAATGGGTGAGGATATAAAAGTAATGATGTCATTATTACTTTGGCCCCAAACCCAAAAATACACCTGATACACTGAGAAACACAATATTGTTCCTATCTTCATTTGTAAAAAGAAACTGTCTCGCATAAAACTACTCCAATCTTGTTCAGCACTGCTACCTTATCCTTTTCTGGCAATGCAATGGAAAGTCACCACAGCACTGCTATAGGTAGCTTTTAAGAACTCCGTAAGTTCTTAAAAGCATCTGAATCTCTAAATTTGTGAGGCATAATGTGTGTCTAAACTGTGCCATCATGGAAAACCCTCAAACCCTTGTGGAATCTTTCCAATCCAGCTTGGGTAGCTGCCCAGATAGAAAGACAGCCCACCATTTGGATACAAGACTGCAATAAACACTATCAGTGGAATTGGGCTCTCTGACAACACTGGATGAAAATATACTTAATCAATCACACAAACCTTCATATTTCAGCAGAATTTGGATACTGTTGTATAAGTTACTTCAGACGTGACCTTCAGGAGAAGGTCCAATTTGCTTATGTCACAGAGAATTACCTGCACATCAAAAAATAAATTTGCAGCATCTTTTGGAAAAAAACCCAGCTAATTCGGTCAACCGACCGGTTGATCTTCCCTAATTTTCAGATGCTGCTCACATACAGCATATCAATCATATTCAACCAGCTTAGTTAGTTTTTGGTCTACCACATCCTTGGGACAGAAGCCTCATCTAGCAACAAGCCTGCGAGTTGCAACTTCTGCAGGTCTCTCTCATGTGGGTTGGAAAAAAAAGGTCTTCCTCACAATTAAAAAAAGGATTCTCCATACCTTAGATAGGGGTTTACCTCAAGCAACCAGTTTTAGTTGTTGTGGTTCTGTTCGCCGAGCTGGGAATTTGTGTTGCAGACATTTCGTCCCCTGTCTAGTTTTAGTTTTAGTTGTGTAGTTCGTGTTGTGGGGTAAAATATCCTAAGCTGGAAATGTGTTGCTGGAAAAGCGCAGCAGGTCAGGCAGCATCCAGGGAACAGGAGAATCGACGTTTCGGGCATAAGCCCTTCTTCAGGAAGGGCTTATGCCCGAAACGTCGATTCTCCTGTTCCCTGGATGCTGCCTGACCTGCTGCGCTTTTCCAGCAACACATTTCCAGCTCTGATCTCCAGCATCTGCAGACCTCACTTTCTCCTAAAATATCCTAAGGCCAACCATGGGCGTGTAATCAAACAAGTCACTCACACCTAGTCTTCTAAGGATATATCAAAACAGCTGACCAAACTATTTGGTTTTAAGGACTGCCTTAAGAGAGAAATATACAGACGTGTAGTTTTAGGGAAGGAATTACAGAATTTAAGGCCTGGACAGCTGAAGGCATGATCAACAGTAACATTGCAATATTTAAACTGGGTATGGAGAATTGCTGAGATCTAGAGAATGTTGTAGGTGGCTCCAGAGATAGGCAGGAATGATGCCAGGGGGCAATTGTAAAACAAATGGTAAGAATTTAATACAAAAATGTAATTGATGAAGGTGAACCTAACTTGATGCGAAGAATGGCAAAGGGAGCAGAGACTTGGATGAGCTCAAAGCCAAAAGCCACAGTTGGAATTGCTGAGGCTCGAGGCGACAAAGGAGCAAAGATGTTCTAAACATATGCTTGCTTTTTCTAACAATTTACTTTTCTTTCTTGGCAGATTTTCTGCCCTTCTCTCAGAGTCTGTAGTTGGGCTGCAATTACGTGTGTTAATGCTGCAAGTGCTTAATGACTGTTAAGATGGAAGCCTCCCTTAGTTGCCTAATTACAGTAATCAGATTCTAAATGATCACACATTTCATGCTCATGTCTTCACCTGAAGGCACCAGTCTGGGCAATTGCTACCTTGCAATAGCTCACCCAAGTGGCCACCTTTCTTGTATGAATCGAGGAAATGAATATTCACCAGTAAGTCAGCCACAGGCAAGCACCACCTAGCCATTACTGAGATGCCAAGTCATGTGCTCACTTGGAATAATTCCACATGTTCACTTAAAGCAGACAACACATTTCATTAAAATCTGGAGCACACATATAATTTTGAACTTCCACAGCCTTGGAGTAGTAACCGGGTGGAGTGCCCGTCAGAGTGTGCGAGCAAGAGCAAGGGAGTGAGCTCGGGAAAGAGAGAGTGCGAGCAAGAGTGAGGAGGGCAAGAGCACGAGCGTGAAAGAAAGAACGAACAGAAGGAAACGAAGAGGAGAGAATGAAAGAGAGCGAACTAAACTATTCTGTCAAAGGATGCAAGAGAATGTAGATTTTCCATGATGGCACAGTTTAGACACACCTTATGCCTCACAAATTTAGAGATTCAAATGCAGGTGAGTTGACTGCATTCAGGTGTACAATGGTATGGACTTGAGGCACAGCAACAATGAGAATGCAAGTGAAAGTTGAAGAGCAAAAACAATGAAAGGGCTGCATTAGAATATAGTAGTCATGATTTGGAGTTGGACTGGGGTGTACAAAATTAAAAATCACACAACTCCAGGTTATAATCCAACAGGTTTAATTGGAAGCACTGGCTTTTGGAGCGCCACTCCTTCTACACACAACCACCTGATGAAGGAGTGGCACTCTTAAAGCTCGTGCTTCCAATTAAACCTGTTGGATTATAACCTGGAGTTGTGAGATTTTTTTTAACTTTGCATTAGAATAGAGGAACAAAAATACTTCAGGCTTTGGTAGAGCTTAAAAATGTTTCCGAGCCCAGCAGCAGCCTTTGCCATAGTTGAAGAATCAAGCTGTTGTGGATATTCCTAAACAATCTGTTATTCTGTTGCAGCACAGTAGCAATGTCCCTGCCTCTGAACCTCAAGATCTGAGTTCAAGGCCCACTTGTTCAGGTGTGAGCCACAGTTACAATAATCTTGGTATTGCTTATTCAAACAACTCTTTTACTTAGATTGGAGAAGGTGGATATCCCAATTCACACTGGAGCACTTCAGGTTTAAAGGAAACCCCAACACACAATGGGTGTGTCGCACGGTGGCTCAGTGGTTAGTACTGCTACCTCACAGCCCCAGGGATTTGGGTTTGATTCCTGCCTCGGGCGACCATCTGTGTGGAGTTTGCACATTCTGTGTCTGCATGGGTTTCCTGCAGGTGGTCCGGTTTCCTCCCACTATCCAAAGATGTGCTGGTCAGGTGAATCATGCCAAATTGTCCATAGCGTTAGGTGTACTTGTCAGGCGTAAATATAAGATAGGGGAATGGGTCTGGATGGGTTACTCTTCGTAGGGTTGGTTTGGACTCATTGGGCTGAAGGGCCTGTTTCCAAACTGTAGAGAATCTAATCTAATCTAACAACACATGCAAAGTGAAGCTAACAATAAGGAACATGTATGAACATGAATAAATAAATCATGATCTGCTACTGTGCGATGGGTCTTGAAAAGATGTTATGGACTAAGGTGTTCAACAGGAGAGGTGGTTGACAACAGGCTTGTCCTCCAATCCACACCATGACATCCCTGCAGTGGATCAGCTGTAGTCTCAATGAAACAGTGGAACAGACTTGATGGACTTAATGTCTCATGGTCTACTGCAATGCCCGAGAACCCATTTGCCATCCTTCATTGGATTGGCCAATTGGGTAAACCAGGGTGGACAATATAAATCACAGCCAAGTAGCTGTTGTCACAGGTTCTGATCCCATTTGAATCTGACATCCTGAATCCTGCAGCAAAATCCTGCCTACACCACAATTCCCAACATGCCTGGTGTGATGCAAGCTAGTCCTGACCAGATTGAGACAGTCACTGCTAAAACTCTGCCTTACCTGTTCATCGTCTTCCACTACCACAAGAGTTAGCTTGCTTTTCTTGAATTCCAGTTTGATGATCTTAGGCCTGAAAGTAAGGAGAATGAAACATGAGCCACATACAACGCCAAAATAACTGAAGCAGCAGGATGTCTCCCTCTCCAGATTGAAGCACAACTTTTCTAACACTTACTTATTGCTACTATAGCAATGGGACAGTGATCATTCTCAAATATAACACAGATGAAGCCACTATACGCCACACACAATTGACATATGCATTTAAAACATCAGCCCAAACATTTCAGCATATGTAACAGAACACCTCAACTGCATTGCAACACTCCAATCAAATAGCTGCTTTATTGGAACGTGGTTAGCTCTGATGGTTAGAGCGTGGTGTTAATAATACCAAAGTCATAGGTTCAATCTCAAGCTGCCCAATGTTGCTGGCTTCAACTCCAGACTTTATTTCTGGCAATGGCCTACTGTTATTTTCACTAGACTATCAATCAAGAGACCAGGTAATGATTGGGGTACCTGGGTTTGAATCTTGCCACAGTGGAATTTGAATTCAATAAAAATCTGGAATTAAGAGTCTAACAATGACAATTAAACCATTGTCATTTGCTGAAAAAAAAAACCCCGTCTGATAACCTTCAGGGAAAGAAATTGCTGCCCTTTATCTGGTCATACAAGTGACTCTATACTCATAGCAACATGGTTAACCCTTAACACCCCAACCCTAACCTGCTGAGTAATTAGGGGTGGGTAATAAATGTCCACAAGCTGTGAATACATTTAAACAATTAAATACTGACAGATAACCTTCAAAGCAATAGTATTCCTTGACCTGCCAAGTGCCTTCTTAAAAAGGTAGGCCCGTATCTTAGAAAATAGGAGAAAGGATAAGCCATAAGGCCCTTTGAGCCTGCTCTGCTATATAATATCATCATGACTGATCATCCAACTCTGCACCCTGTTTTCACTTAAGCTCCTTTGATTCCTTTAGTTGTAAGACACACATATTTCCTCCTTAATGGAAATATACAATATTTTGACATTGACTGCTTTCCAAGACAAAGAATTCCACAGGTTCACTCTCTGGCTGAAGAAATTTCACCTGATCTCACTGCTAAATGGCCGAACCCATTTCCTCAACTGTATTCCCCAATCCTGGTGAAATCTTTAACTTAGGTGCATTACGAAAGGACCATAAGACCATAAGACATAGGAGTGGAAGTAAGGCCATTCGGCCCATCGAGTCCACTCCGCCATTCAATCATGGCTGATGCGCATTTCAGCTCCACTTACCAGCGTTCTCCTCGTAGCCTTTAATTCCTCGAGACAACAAGAATCTATCAATCTCGGCCTTGAAGACATTTAGCGTCCCGGCTTCCACTGCACTCCGTGGCAATGAATTCCACAGGCCCACCACTCTCTGGCTGAAGAAATGTCTCCGCATTTCTGTTCTGAAATGACCCCCTCTAATTCTAAGGCTGTGTCCACGGGTCCTAGTCTCCTCGTTTAACTGAAACAATTTCCTAGCATCCACCTTTTCCAAGCCATGTATTATTTTGTACGTCTCTATTAAGTCTCCCCTTAATCTTCTAAACTCCAACGAATACAATCCAGTATCCTCAGCCATTCCTCATATGTTAGACCTGTCATTCCAGGGATCATCCGTGTGAATTTCCGCTGGACACGTTCCAGTGCCAGTATGTCCTTCCTGAGGTGTGGGGACCAAAACTGGACACAGTACTCCAAATGGGGCCTAACCAGAGCTTTATAAAGTCTTAGTAGTATATCTCTGCTTTTATATTCCAACCCTCTTGAGATAAGAGACTCTTGAGAAAGGAAGACTGAACTCACCAGAAAAAGAGTCCAATCTTTGTTTCACCTTCAAATACCAACACCCCTGTTGGGGTCAGGCCCAGGCTGTACTCATTTTCATCTCTTCCCTAATTATGAAAACAGGATTAAAAATTACAAAGAAGAAAAGGCAAGTCTGTATCTGTGATGGAAAAGAGTTATCAAAAATGGAATAACATCCCTGAAAAGGTTGATTAGAACACATCCTAACTCCACCCAAAATTAAACTCAGCTTAAACTTGAGGAATGTGGAAACTGAATCTTGATTAACAATAAAAGCAGAAAATGCTGGAGAAACACAGCATCTCTGAAGAGAAACAAAGTAAACACTTCTGAAGAGTCATATGGCACTCTAATGTTACTCTCTCCCCACAGGCTGGCTTAACTTCTCCAGCATTTTCAGCTTTTTATTTCACATTTCCCGCGTGCGTGGTTTTGTGTGGCCCTTTGTTCGTTCTGCTTGGAATTGCAGCAGAGTGGGGAGACTGGGTCCATTTCCGAACACCATTATGGGACCCTTGCTGCAAAAGCACACATTTGAGAATGAAGGCAGGAACAAGCTCAGCTGTGACATATGCCTGAAAAGGTTGCTGAACTGGAAACTTGGGCTGGATTTTCACCTCGAAGCCAGGACTTGGTGGGGTCAGGCCTGTTCCCCAATATTATGGTCCTGTCTCCTACCTTGCAGGGCCTGTCCTCAGTGTTGGCTGGTTAAGGGAGGGGCTGGATTGTGGGCTACTGTTACTCACAGCAATCCCAAGATGGTAAGGGGGCGTGGCGGGGGGGAGGGGGGGGGGGCAGCAGACAGAAGCTAAAACAAACAGGTTAAAAGGGCACCCCCACCCATTCTGTTCACTGGGACACCCACCCAGTTCTACAGATGACCACTCACACTTCGACCACCTCAGTATAGTAAAACCAGTCCCCCAACTTCATTTCTCTCTTCAAAGACGCTGCCTGAACCCTTTGCATATCTCCAGCACTGTTTGGATCTCATTTACATCCAATTTAGTTTAAATTCTGGAAAACAGTGAATACATCCATGACAGCAGCATTGTTTATCTTTCCAAATTCACACACTCCTTATTTTGATCCAACAAAACCAGAGAAAAACTCAGCAGGTCTGGCAGCATGTGTAGAGAGAAAGCAGAGTTAATATATTTAGATCCAGTGACCCTTTTATTCAGAACTCACTCACTTTGACCTTGTGCATGTCCACTCCGTACATCTCCAGCCATTTAGCTTTATTGAGATAATTTATTTCTGCTTGAGATGGTGACTGACCCCTGCAAAGAGAGAAGATTTCTTGTATAAAATTCCCCTGCTCACCACTATAGCAGGGTGGCTTAAAGCATTCTTTACTTAAAGCAAAGCACAGCACCTGTTTGGAGTTACAACAAACCTCTAACGAGAGAAGAGGCCATTTAACCTAAAAGCCCCACACCCTACATCCCCCAGGAAAAGGAGGCAATATCAGACCTGCATTCTTTCCATTTCTCAAAGATGGCAAGCTCCATTTCTTCGGTCTGATTTGGCACAAATCTGAACTCTGATACAAAGTCTGGGCCATGCTCAGAGAGGTCGCAGTCCCCCACCTCAGCTGTAATCAAACAAACCAGAGGAAAACAAAAATAGATTCAACTAACGAAATGAAGGTTTTGAACTACAGCATACCCCTACCTCAACTATGTACCCCATCAATAAGAAGGACATTTGCTATTTGATCTAAGAACTGACAATAGCACTCCAAAGTCAGATTACTAGGAAGAGCAAAGGTAAAAGCCTAATGAACACGAGTGGACACTGGCAACATCATGTCACTAGCTAGTCCAGTTGCCTTCGCGACACCCAAGTGAACTTAAGAAATAGAGGCCTGTTCTTCAAGCCGATTTAAGCTTCATTGTTGGCAGGTCAAATTTCAACAATTCCATACCTGGCAAAACTGTGAAGCACCTTGACCAGCTGTTCAAGGTAACAATAACTTCCCAAGGACAACTCAGGAGGAACATTAAACATCAGTCTTCAAATAGAAGGTTTTTTTAAAAATTCATTTGTGGGACTTGGGTGTTGCATGCAGGGGCAGCGTTTATTGCCTGTTCCTAGTTGTCGTTGAGAAGGTGGAGGTGAGCTGCCTTCCTGAATCGCTGCAAAACCACCTGCTGTGGGTTGACCCACAGAGCCATTAGGGAGGGAATTCTAGGATTCTGATCCAACAACAGTGAAGGAATGACGATATCTTTCTAAGTCAGGACGGCGAATGGCTTGGAGGGGAACTTGCTGTGTAAGTGTTCTCACGTATCTGCTGTGCTTGTCCTTCTAGATGGAAGTGGTCGTGGGTTTGGAAAGTACTGTCTGAGGATTTTTGTTGACTTTCTACAGGTCTTGACAGTAACATCACAAAACGATTTAGTTTTTTAAAAAAAAACAAGGTATAATGGGTCAGTCCAATCTTTTTCAACAAAATTCACTGTACAGAGAAATTCCAGTCATTTGAAAGTCATCCCAAATAATTCATAGGTACTTCCAGAATAATATATAACTACATTGTTCACTCCACTGTCTCTCAGATCCTCTCACCTTGGTTATAGAGCTTCGGAGGCAAGCCAGCACACATGATCTGGTTCTGCTCCAAAATGACCCACATCTGGAGCAGATGAGTACGCTTGGAAGGTACTGCAAGAAATCTCTCAATCCATACAACACTACAAAATTATAACCACCAGAAGCTCGAGAACATGATACCAGCTTGTTGATCCATCGGTCATAAGATACCATATTCACCATTTCCTGCTTTTGAAGTGAAAGGCAAAACACTCCAGATGTCATACTCATCAAACATCATCCCCAGAGTCTTTCTGAGGATTATCTTACCATTGGGTAACAGCAGGGCAGAAGCAGTAAAATAAGGTTCGACCCAATCTCAGCTTCATTTGAAAAATAAAATACACGTGACTTTTTAACCTTTATGCAAAAGCAAAATAATCAGAATACCTCACCCTGAATGGCGTAGGCTGACAGCTGGACAGATGTGTCAAAAGGGCATTCTAACCTGGATAATTGAAAAAGAAACAGGTTTAGTTTACAATAGTAAATACAAAATTAAGTCCTATCCAAGACACTAAATGGCACAACGCCATAAGGTGATGTGACTTGGTTCTGTGCCCACAATTCACCATCCAAATGCGATTCCAATCATTGTTTGGTTTCAAGACTGCAAGTGAAAAGTTACCCATTTTCCAACCCACAAGGTCAGGTTAACCTGTATAACATACCTTTACTTCTAAGTGAACAGGCTGATGGGATTGACACACAAACATCATAAACTAAAGGTATTGAATCACATTAGTTCAGGTTTTGAAGTATGCATTACTTTGTTTTTGGTAATGTATCATAGTACCAACCCTCAGCATGAATGTCTTAAATGCTGAACCACTTTTCTTTGAAGTACTTAAGCAGTATTTGTAGGAATGAGTGGTACCTGTCTATTTGTCTTATAACAGTAGAGATTCTCAAGCCTGCTCCACCATTCAATAGGACCATGGCTCCACTTTACTGTCTGTTCTCCACAATCCTTAAATCACACCTTTGTCAATCCAATGTATGTCTAACGCAGCCCTGAATATACACATTGATTCATATTCAGTGTTCTCTGTGCAGGCAAATTCCAAAAGCTTACACTATTTGGAGAGAAGAAATTTCTCCTCGCCATCCTAAATTACAATTATTTATTTTTATATCTGCCCTCTAGCTCATGAAACCCCAATGAAGGGAAGCATCCTCTGAGCATCTACCCTGTTAAACTAGCTAAAAGAAAGGTCAATATCCCACATGCCTCCCCATTACTTGCTGCACATACCTACTAAGGTTTTGTGTTTCATGTAACAAGAATATTCATGTTCCATTGTACCACAGCATGCTGCATTCTCTCCCCATGTAAATATATTCCACTTCTCTATTGTTCCTGGATGAGTCACACCTTCCAGAAACTCTCAGGCGAAAGCAGCAGCATCAATATCCTCTCAATTAATACAGCACGGGGTGGCACAGTGGCACATTGGTTAGCACTGCTGCCTCACAGCGCCAGGGACCTGGTTCAATTCCCACCTCGGGCAACTGTCTGTGTGGAGTTTGCACGTTCTCCCAGTGTCTGCGTGGGTTTCCCCCGGGTGCTCCGGTTTCTTCCCACAGTCCAAAAATGTGCAGGATGGGTGAATTGGCCATGCTAAATTTCCTGTAGTGTTAGGTGCATCAGTCAGAGGGGAATGGGTCTGGGTAGGATGCTCTTCGGGACTTGCTGGGCCAAAGGGCCTGTTTCCACACTGTAGGGAATCTAATCTAATCTAATCAAAGCACGCTGGCTTGGGATAAATCTAATCCTTTCTTCTTTCCTGCACTAAAAAATCTCCCAAACCACACCTTAAGAAATGCAATAGTGCAATGTGAAATAGGTTGCTTTGGCAGTAAAACTAAAAAAGGAGAATATTACTTAAATGGAGAATAACTGCAGAATTCCAACGGACAGAGGGAGCCAGGTGTTCTTGTGAAAAAGCCACAGAAGATTTATTGCTTCCTGTACTTGCATATTAAGAGGAATCAGGCTAGGCCCACAACTATTTACAATATATAATTAATGACTTGGATGTGGAAAGTGAAGGTACTTTCTCAAAGTTTGTGGATGACACAAAAACAGGTAGGGTTGCAAATGATGAAGATGACAGAGCCTGCAGTACGACAGACAGATTAAGCGAGCAGGCAAAAATTTAGCAGAGTGAATATAATGTGGGGAAATATAAGATTTGGCAGAAAGAAGAAGAGCTGAATATTATTTAAATTCTGCAGAAAGCTTTGGGATTGAGGGATTTAGAAGTCCTTTTCCATGAATTACAAAATGCTAATATTCCAGCCCAGTTTAGGGAAGACAATTGGATTACCTCAAAAGGGAATGGAGAATAAAAGTAGGAAGGTTGTGCTAAAATTATCCAGGGCACTGGAATACTGTGAACGGCTTTGGGCCCCTTATCCATGGAAAGATATACTGGCATCAGTGGCATCCCAGAGAAGGTTCACTCGGCTGACATGTGGTATAGAGGGACTGTCTTATGAGGAGAGGTTTGAGTAGATTGGGTCTGTACTCGGGATGCAGAAGAAAGAGAGACAACCTGATTGAAATATACAAAATTCTTACGGAACTTGACAGAGCAGATACAGAAAGTTTGTTTCCTCTTGTGGGAGAGTCTAGGACCAGAAGGCATAACCTCAGAATAAGAGGTCCCACATTTAAAACAGAGATGGGAAGGAATTTCTTCTCTCACAAGTAATGAAACTATGGAATTCCTACCATAAAGAACTGTCAAGGATGGGCCATTAAGTATCTTCAAGCCTGATACAGACAAACGTATAATGAGTAAGGGAATTGAGGGTTACAGGGAAAGTGGAGTTGATGGTTATCAGATCAGCCATGATCTCATTGAATGGGAAAGCAGACTTGATGGGCAGAATAGCATGCTTCCAATCCTGTATCTATGTATCAAAGGCAAGCAGAATGTTATCCTGTTTAAGAAAGGAATTCGTCATAAAAGGATGTTTTGCTTCAATAATGCAAGACATTGGCGAGTCTCCATCTCAATTACTGTGTGCAGTTTTAATCTCCTTAATGGGAGAAAATTAATTGCCTTGGAGGCCATTCAGAGAAAAGTTACCAGATTGATACCTAGAATGAGCAGTTTGTCTTCAAAGAACATAGAATATCGAACATTACAGTGCAGTACAGGCTCTTTGGCCCTCAGTGTTGCACTGACTTGTGAAACAAATCTAAAGCCCATCGAACCTACACTATTCCATTCTCGTCCATATGCTTTTCCAATGACCATTTAAATGTCCTTAAAGTTGGCGAATCTACTATTGTTGCAGGCAGGGCATTCCACGCCCCTACTACTCTGAGCAAAGAAACTACCTCTGACATCTGTCCTTTATCCATCACCCCTCAATTTAAAGCTAAGTCCCTCATGCTAGCCATCACCATCTGAAGAAAAAGGCTTTCACTGTCCACCCTATCTAATCCACTGATCATCTTGCTTGCCTCTATTAAGTCACCTCTCAACCTTCTTCTCTAACGAAAACAGCCTAAAGTCCCTCAGCCTTTCCTTATCAGACCTTCCCTCCACATCAGGCAACATCCCGGTAAATCTCCTCTGCACCCTTTCCAATGCTTCCAGATCTTCCTATAACGTGTTTTCAAAGAAAATGTTGGACAGACTGCGTTTTTTTTTGTTGCAGTTCAGAAGACTAGAGGGGGAAGTTTAAAAGATCTTAAGAGATCTTGCCAAAGTGGAGTGGGAAATATCATGTCCAACTGTGGACGAGTCCAGAACTAGGGGGCACAGTTTTGAAATTAGGGACTACCCTTTTACGAGAGGAGAAGATTTCCAAGGGGTGGAACTCCCTGCCTCGGGTGGCGGAGGAGTCATTGAGTATTTTAAGCCGAAATAGGTTCACTCCCCTCAAGTTCCTCGGAGGTCATTCAGGGTGGATGAGAATGTAGAATTTGAAACGAAATCAGATCATCCATGATCTTCATCAATGGCAGCGCAGGTTGAAAGGATGGCCTTTTCCTTTAAATTTGCATGTTCATATTTTACAGGCATCTAGCATAAGGACAGCAAAAGAAATTTACAACACGTTAAGAGCACATTACACTATTGATCATCAGTCTGGAGAACACCAATGTCACAGAATCTCATAACACAACATTGACAGATGGGGGTTGGGGCTTTCGGGGCAGACGGTGTAAGAAGGATTAAGGATTATACATCTTCACCTGAATAGAGGGTAAAGAGCTCACCTTGCACTTCCACAGGAAGAGGAACTGGCCATTCAGCCCCTCCAGCCTGTTCCACCTTTAGGTGAGGGAGAAAATACAATTCACACAACTCAGAAATAAGCCACTAGGTACAAATCCTACCTGAGTTCATCAAATCCACCAGCATATCCATCTATCACTTCCTTGCACCTCTCCAAACCCTGAAATGGATGCATGCTATCTGCCTCAACTATCCAAACAAGCTTCACATTCTAACTAGAGCTGAAAATGTGTTGCTGGAAAAGTGCAGCAGGTCAGGCAGCATCCAAGGAACAGGAGAATCGACGTTTCGGGCATAAGCCCTTCTTCAGGAATGAGGAAAGTGTGCCCAGCAGGCTAAGATAAAAGGTAGGGAGGAGGGACTTGGGGGAGGGGCGTTGGAAATGCGATAGGTGGAAGGAGGTCAAGGTGAGGGTGATAGGCCGGAGTGGGGTGGGGTGGGTCCAGCAGGCCAACACGTGGCCATGAGCTGTGCAGGCGCAGTGTCACG
>NC_057716.1:91501969-91525469 GCF_004010195.1 Chiloscyllium plagiosum
CCTTGGATGCTGCCTGACCTGCTGCGCTTTTCCAGCAACACATTTTCAGCTCTGATCTCCAGCATCTGCAGTCCTCACTTTCTCCTCACATTCTAACCACTCAGAGTGATAATAATTCCTCCGAATTCCAAAGAGGACCCATCTTGGACTCAAAACATTAACTGTTCCTCTCTTCACAGATGCTGCCAGACCTGCCTCCAGAGTTTCCCTAGCATTTGGTTTTATTTCAGATCTCCTGGTATCTACAAGATTTTGCTTTTGCTCTTCTGATTTTTCGCATTGGATTAGGGATAAAATTGCAACGTAATGTCAGTGCAGTCAAGGTCATTGAAAAGCTTATTTTCAGCTCCCCCCATCTTCTTTAAAGGCACGGACACATGCTGCAGTAGAGTTCTAGGAGTGCTGGCTCTCTCCAGTTCCTTGGCCAGTGGCCATCTATTGCCTCATAGCCAGGGATGCATTCCCATGCTAATTTCCCATGGGTGCAACCAACTGCAGAACCTGCTGCTGTTCTCATCCAGAACTCACTTCTATTCCATTTCTTACAGAGGTTAATGAAAAGTAACCAGGAGCACTGAACACACTCCCACCCCCTCCCCCACATCCGGCTCATTCCTCAACCAGCCTCTGACCAGGAATACTAAAGGTTAACCACAGACTGGGCTTTGAGCCAAAATATTTACAATTGGTGCTACTCGGCCTCTCACCAGTCGAGGTGTAAATAACTGCAAGCATTGCTAACCCATGAAAATACGTCATGTTAAAAGCCAATAACTTTAAATGTGTGTTAAAACAGACCGAATATAGTGTTTATAGTTTCAAACCTCCCTGGTACAAAGTAAGAGTTGGGTATTTTCAACTGTTAAAATTCACACAACACCAGGTTATAGTCCAACAGATTTATTTGGAAGCATTAGCTTTCGGCGCGCCACTCCTTCATCAGGTGAGTATGGAGAATAGGATTGTAACTGAAATTATATATTGAAAAAGACCCGGATTGTTTGTTAAGTCTTTCACCTTTTAGAATGATCATGTTAATTTCAATTTCATCACACTGTAAACTTTTGCTATAAATTCTGTGTCTTACAATCTTTTTTCCACAATCAGCTGATGAAGGAGCAGCGCGCCGAAAGCTAGTGCTTCCAAATAAATCTGTTGGACTATAACCTGGTGTTGTGTGACTTTTAACTTTGTATACCCCAGTCCAACGTCTCCAAATCATGTTTTCAACTGGTGCAGGAATGATGAACCGAAGGGCCTTTTTCTGTGCTGTAGACCTCGATGACTCAAATACTAAACAACACTTACTTGCCACTCAGGATGTCCTGCTTCAACTGAAGTACAAATAGGTACCTGTAGATAAACAAGGAAGCACAGTCAAAACTTTAACCAAACCCACTGGAAGGTCATCTTATAACCTTAAAAAAATACAGCAAGTTAAGGTCCAAAATGGCACTGACTGCATGAGGATGTTGGAATCAGATTCAATAATAAATCCCATAAAAGTAAATAGATAAATGCATATAGTGAACAAAGAACAAAGAACCTTACAGCACAGCAACAGGCCCTCCGGCTCACCAAGCCTGCGCCAATCCAGATCCTCTATCTAAACCTGTCACTTACTCTCTAAGGATCTGTATCCCTCTACTCCCTGCCACATTCATGTATCTGTCTAGATACATCTTATGGTTGGATTATTATTTCGAAGAGCTACCATGGAGAGGATGGGCTCTATAGGCCTTCTTCTGCACAGACTACAGACGCAAGACAAATTGACAGGCTGCATGCTTAACCCATGCCAAATGCTTAGGGAACAATTCTATATGCAACCTAAGATAAGGAAAGGTCACCCCTCAAAACGAGAAACTACAGGCTGATTTGCTCTTTGACAACCAGCAGGGAAAAGAAAATCCCAGAAACACCATCAAACACAGGAAGGACTTTAGTGCTTCAAATCGATGTCATGGTGGTTTGGTCACGTGACTGAAGGCAGCTTTATCAAGGGTCAGTGTGTGACAGTCTTAATGTCACCCAGGGGACAGAAGCAGGCAGAAAGGTCACGGAAACTAGCAATCCAAAACAGGCCAGGTCATCACGGTCAATCAATCCATTTCATGGCCTAGTTCCAATTATCTCAAGGACTAAAAGCAGACTATTTGGACTGGATGCCATTACAGCTTTAATAGTAGATGTATCCAGGTAAATAAACATGATCAGTGACTCAGTAAAAAACAGAAAATCGGTCAAGAGGTTCAAACCACATCAAATTAAACATAAACCGAATTGTTAAAAGGCATTTGCAACAATTTGAGCGACCCTCCACCCATTTGGATGAGTGCTGCAACCAGGCATATTTACCCTTCCAACACATCATTACCTCCCCTCCACTTGCACCCTCTACTGCTGCCCCTCAATGGTATCCTCACTGCTCCCGAAGACATTGCCTATGGATCTGTATCCTAACTCAAGCCAATGAAGGTCAGGCTTTACCCTCCCCACTTCTTCACTACCTTTGAACAAAGCACAATGTCCTATCACCTACAGCAGCACAGCCAAGCCCCCAAGCCCAATACTCACCTGGACTGGACACCTATGTGTGTCCAGTGAATGCAATTAAGGCCAAGATTCCTGGATGATTATGCCCTGCATTCTCAGTCAGGCCCATGTCAACCCCAGAAGAACAGAGGCCAAGTGAAGTTCATTCTACTGCTGCCGCTCAATCAACTCAGCTCCATTGAAAAGGGGACCAAACCCAATAGCTTCTTGGGGTGAGAGTATCAGAGACATCTCGAATATCACAGGTAGCAAAGCAGCCAAAAAGAGCATTACAGGCAGTGTTAATTTCCATTTGAGATTAGTTTTGGAGACAAAGATTACAAGTACTTTCCACGTCCTTGGAAATCTTTCCCTCTCATGAATGAAGCATCGCATTGTCAGGGACAGATATTTACATGGGAAAAAAATCTATCATGAACACCAAGAACGTTACCATTCCATTATCCCTCCCAGGTTTTGTTATTGCATGGAGATTTATATTTGTTCTGTGCAGGCCTACAGGTTCCAGCATGTATATTTTTAAAGAGGCACTGAACTGTAGCTAGCACTGAACATTCTTGCATACACACTATGGGGGAATTGCCATCTCGGGACTGAACACACATCTCCCTCTGGAAATGACCCTGCTGGAAATTAAAGGCACCAAGTCCCTCAATACCATAATTTCCTAAAGGCAGTTCTGCAAATGGGCCTTTTGCACACTGCTCCGGTTCCTACTGCAGACTTTACCAGACAGTAAGGCAAAAGTGAGGACTGCAGATGCTGGAAATCAGAGTCTAGATTAGAGTGGTGCTGGAAAAGCACAGCAGGTCAGGTAGCATCCGAGGAGCAGGAAAATCGATGTTTCGGGCAAAAGCCCTTCATCAGGACTGACTTTTGCCCGAAACGCGATTTTCCTGCTCCTCAGATGCTGCCTGATTTGCTGTGCTTTTCCAGCACAACCCTTTATCAGACAATACTCCAGTTACTGAACAGTGTACAACAGTCATCCAGAATTGAAACAGATCTCAGCAAGGGATCAGAAGACTCTCA
Source organism: Chiloscyllium plagiosum (assembly GCF_004010195.1). NCBI lineage: Eukaryota > Metazoa > Chordata > Chondrichthyes > Orectolobiformes > Hemiscylliidae > Chiloscyllium > Chiloscyllium plagiosum. Next base: position 91,505,558 of record NC_057716.1, read on the forward strand.
GCCTCGAATTGGTTGAAGCGGTCTCCAACCTGATTGCCCATGCTTTGTGGCAATCACAAGCGGGTTGGCCATTAGACATTCTGCATTTAGCACAGGTTGGAAAAAATGGGGAGAAAATGGATACAAGGGTTCCTATGGCTGATCAGTAGCCAGCTATTAGGAAAGTGAGAATCTGAGTGACTTGCCTTGGCGGCGAAGACTGTTTCAGAACATTGAGTATGACAGGAGTAATGGCTCAGCAATTTGCACCCCAACCACCAGAGTCTATGTCCTCTCAAGAGGAAGAGAAGCAAGAAAGTTTTTTATGGAAATAATTGGCAACTGTTGCCAAGTCATACCAAAAGGCCTTTAATCAGATACGATCACTGAAGTAAAAGCTACAAAAACAAAACCACACCTTACCTTGTTAACTCTTCACGAAGATTATTTGGTTCAGAGGAGTAAAACTTCACCCGCAAATGAAGGCAGTACGGCGAGCCAACTGCAAGGGGCATGTTAAAATTAAACAACTCCGCACATAAACCACAACAAAAATAATCCAACTTCTTAGACACTATTTCAAATCGGAGAAAATGCAACCACTCAATCTAATCGTCCGAACAGAGAGCAGAAAAGGAGTTTTAACATTCACCAACCTATTCCTTTCTACACACGGAAGGTCTCTGAGGTTTCTTTGTACAACCTCTGCAGAGCCAGCTGTAGCAGCGTGAAACTTTGTGGAATTTAAAATGCAAATAAGTCACAACAAAAAATAACTCACTTGGCCTTTTTCTGCAATGGGACCTGCTGGATCAGCATCACCTCATCAGAAGCAAGCCCTACCTTCAAAACTGCTCACAAGGGCTTTTGGTCAACTTGATCTTCCAGGAACGGCCATCAAATTGCTTTCACTTTTTAAAAACAATTTGGTGAATAAGTGCAACATAACTTGTGTGCTTCTGTCTAAAATGTTTTTTGATCTGTATATCCCTGCTTACTATGATCTGCCTATACTACTCATAAACAAAGCTTTTCACTGTACTGCAGTAGACTTGACAAAAAAAATCAAATCAAATAAAATGAATGGGAGATGTTTTCATTCTTGAGGTCCTCCTGGCTCAATTCCCAAATGATTAGGTTTGTTTACACTTCTCCTTTGCACTGATTCGTGCACCTTGCCCACTTTGAATTGATCAGAAGTCACAAGCACAGAACTAGGCCATTCAGTGCACTGAGTCTTCTCCACCATGCCATGCGTTCATGGTTGATCTGATAACCCTCCACCCCACTTTCATACCTTTTCTCTCATAATCTTAGATTCCCTTAGTGATTAAAAATCTATCTCAATCGTGAATATGTTTAACAACCCACCCTCAACAGCAATGCTTTCCATAGACTCACTACCCCAGAGAGAAGGAATTCCTCCTCACATCTCTTTTTGACATGTGTGACCCCTTCATCTGAGATCCTGCCATCTATTCCTCGACTTTCCCCACAAAAGGGGAATAATCTTTCTGCATCTACCCTGTCATGTCCCAAAGAGTCTTGTATGGTAAATAACGTCGCCTCACATTCTTCCCTCTCTCCTATCCCAGATTGGTCCAGACACCCCTCGCTCTTCCACCATTTCTCCAGCCATGTACTTCCTCAACACATTAGCATACAGGCACTAAATATAAAGATTAAAAAGAGGACCTTAAAGTTAGGAATGTCCTCCCTGACGCCTCAGTGTCTGGCTGAACGTCAAAAAAAAAACTTTGCCTTCCCCACATGGACCATAACGTCTGGCTATTTTACATTATCTCTCCTCTGAAAATGTTCTGGCCTTCTTAGTTACCTCTGGCATCAACACATATTGATAAATGTAGAAAGGCCTTTCTAACCACATTAATAATGAATCCCCACTCCATTTCCACACTTTCTGGTGCTTGTGACTTCATTTGTCCCACACTGCTACAGATGTGCTTTAGACTGCAACCCCCTGCCCTCATCTGGGTTATCTGGTAGTCATCAAAACTGGTTTGAAAGTGCTACTCTCCCAAAGAATTCAGCACAGTCCTGCCCCCTCCCCATGATTGGACAACCACCCACTTCCTATTCCATTGATTTATGCTGCAGAGTGAACACCAGGCACTCCCAAAAATACCCAGCTTCTTGCACATCTTACAGTGACCTCAGCCACCACTTGGCTTCAGGTCTGAACAGTCGGAGCTAATTCCTGAGCCCGGGGTGGCTGACGCACACAAAGTGTCCGAGAAGCACCAAATACCAAGAGAGTCCCTTGCGCAAGATTCCCTCACTCTCAGATCCTACTTCAGAGACTGAAACATTTGCAATAGCTTTGGGGAAAAAAAAAAACTTACTTTTCACTTGCTTCTTAATGCTCTTGGTGTTATCCAACCAATGCTGCAACATAAAATACAGATAGACATAGATTATGTTCAACAAGAGCCAGCAGACCGTGTAGAAGCAGTGAGCACCCCTGACTTACTCTCCCATCATACAGAGGCGTTAGGGACCTGGTACCAGACCAATCTTGCTTCTTCTCATGAACGAAGCAGCGAAACGATTCAATGCACTCACACAATGACAACATTTTCAGATTCTGAAGTAAACATATGATATACTGAACACAATTACTCAGTTTTAAATAGCTGTTAGAGCCCATCATAACTGACTGGGACAATGAGCTGAAGGAAATAGATCATGTGGGGGGGGTGGTAGGAATGTGGAAGTCTGCTTAATTCTGGCATAGTCAGTGGCACAGGAGTAACATTAAAACACTTTCAGACAATTAAATGACAGACACCCTTCCCTTCAGTCCACTGCTCTATCATTTTGTGATGCAGAAGATGATCCTGAAAGGTTAAGTCTTTTCTCCTCTCTTTCCACATAAGCGCTGTCTGCCCTGCTCAGTGTTCCCAGCATTTTATGTTTTTATTGCATCTTGCCAGCGCCCGCAACATTTTACTTTTGCCTCACAAGTGGCTTCGCATTTCTGATGACGATAGGACAGGAGCTGGAAAATAGTTTGCCTGCTTTTGTTTTAGCTTCTCAAATGGCCTGTCTGCTCAAGGTCAGCATTTTGACATTTAAAAAGGAAGAAAACGAGTTTAAAATAAAGCAGATCGAAATTGGTGCACAATATGAACCTTTCCAATCTGTTGATGAAAATAAGAATTGGAATGGGTGCTGCATGAGCAGGATAATTCTCTGTATCAGTTCACTTCCCAAATTATGGGGAAAAGATATTCGCAGTGAATCTTGGAAACAGGTACTATTCCACCTAGGAGGGACAGTGTTTAAGAACTTTGTGCATAATGCTAACCAAGGCAGGGAACTCATAGTAGTTGTAAAAGTTCAATCAAGGGTCTGGTAAATTATCTCTAAAACTATTAATTTGTTACTATTTGTTCAAGGCCTGAGGAGAAAGAGAGAAAAGAGAGAAAAGGGAGAAAAGGGAGAAAAGGGAGAAAAGGGAGAAAAGGGAGAAAAGGGAGAAAAAACAGCAGCAAAAATGATACAGGTTATTAAACTGTCCATTTCCTTTATCATCTCCCTTTTTTGCTGTTCAGGGACAAATACCGTTGCTTAGAACCAAAGTTGATCCCAGTAAAACCATCAGATAGCAATAAAAAGATTGTGTCAACATTTCACATCACGTGGCTATTTTTAAAAGGAATGCAGCACTGCTTGCAGCATTTCAAAGTGAAATCAACCTTTGGAAACAGATCTACTTCCAAAAATGTTTCAATAACTCATCAAAATAAAAATCAGTCTGCCTGCAAAAGCTCACATCAATCAGATTTAAGTAACACTCACCAATCATCCAATGTCAAGTGAACACTTCAAATTAGAAGTGAATTCTGGTTTGGAGTTATAAACTATGAACTGTAACCCTGTGCCCAAGGGGAAAGGGTGTTCCAGAACCAGACATGACCTTATTCCTCTGCATCCCCTCCCCGCCCACTCATCCCAGGCCTGTTTTCTTTCAGCTCCTCCGCATTCCAACGCTGGACATGCAAAAGCTCTTAGCCAAGGAACAAATGTGCGTTTTGTTTAAAAAGCTACTGAAAGCTCAAATCATCAGCTTTCAATATTCTTACATGAAACAGCTCCGTGCATTATCCAAGCAAAACAGAGACCCAATATCTAAATATCCTCCTCAACACTGGCTGGAAAGTTAAATTGCTTACACAGAAAATCTGCAATTCCTTCAGAGAGAGAAAGAAAAGTGAGTTTTGCTTCACATATTCATTTTTATTCACTTGTGTGATGTGGGCATCGCTGGCTGGCCAGCATTTATTGCCTGTCTCTAAGTGTCTTTGAGAAGGTGGTGGTCAGCTGCCACTTTTAAATATGGCAGTCTATTTAGTGTGGGTAGACCCACAATGAGTTTAGGGAGGGGCTTGCAGGATTTTGACCTAGTAGCAGCGAAGACATCATAATATATTTCCAAGTCAAGATGGTGAGTGGCTTGAAGGGGAACTTGCTGGTAATGTTGTTCCCATGTATCTGTTGTCTTTCTTCTTCAAGGTGGAAGTGGTCACGGGTTTGGAAGGTGCTGTCTGAGGATCTTTGACGAATTTCTACAGTGCATCTTGTAGATGGTATACACTGCTGCTACTGTGCATCAGTGGTGGAGGGAACGGATGTTTGTAGATGGTGTCAAGCACCATCTACACCATCTCCTGAGTCTTGTTGAAGCTGCACTCATCCAGGCAAGTGCAGAGTATTCCATCACGTTCATGACTTGTGCCTTGTAGATGGTGGACAGGCTTTGGGGGAATCAAAAGGTGAGCCCATCAGCACAGCATTCCTAGCCTCAGACTTGCTTTTGTAGCCACTGTATTAAGCTTCTGCTCAATGGTAACCCCGAGGATATTGATAGTGGGGGATTCAGTGATGGTAATACCAGTGAATGTGAAGGGTGATGGTTAGATTGCCTCTTATTGGAGATGGGCAGCATGCATGGCTCAGTGATGAGCACTGCTGCCTCACAGCGCCAGAGACCCGGGTTCAATTCCTGCCTCGGGCTACTGTCTGTGTGGACATTGCACATTCTCCCAGTATCTGAGTGGGTTTCCTCCGGGTGCTCTGATTGCTTCCCACAATCCAAAGATGTGCAGTTCAGGTGAATTGGCGATGCTAAATTGCCCATCGTGTTAGGTGCATTAGTCAGAGGGAAATGGGCCAGGGTGGGTTACTCTTCGGAGGGTTGGTGTGGACTTGTTGGGCCAAAGAGCCTGTTTCCATACTGTAGGGAAACTAACCTAATGGATAAAGCCTGGCATTTGTGTGACATGAATGTTACTTGCCACTTGCCAGACCAAGTCTTGATATTGCCCAGGATATTGTTGCATTTGAACATGGTATTTGATGAGTCATGAATGGTGCGGACCACTGCAATCATCCCGACATTTGACCTTATGATGGAGGGAAGATTATTGATGAAGCAGCTGAAGATGATTGAGCCTAGCACACTATCCTGAGGAACTCCTGCAGATATGTCCTGGACCTGAGATGACTGACCTCCAGCAACTTATGACCATCTTTCTACGTGCCAGCTGAGAGTTTGTCCCCTGATACCCATTGATTCCAGTTTTGCTAGAGCTCCCTGATGCCATACTTGGGTGAATGAGCCTTAATGTCAAGGGCTGTCACTCTCACCTCACTTCTGGAATTCAGCTCATTTGTCCACGTTTGAACCAATGCTGTAATAAGGTCAGTAGCTGAGTGGCCCTGGTGGAACCCAAGCCCGACATCACTGAGCAGGTTATTACTGAGCAGGTGCTGCTTGTAGCACTGCTGATGACACCTTCCATCACTTGACTGATTTTTTGAGAATAGACTGATGGGACAGTAATTGGCTGAATTGGATTTCTCCTGCTATTTATGTACTGGACATATTTGGACAATTTTCCACATTGCCAGGTAGATACCAATGTTTTAGCAGTATCAGAACACAGCATAGCACTGAAAGCCTTACCTGTATCAGGAACATAGAAGCACTCAAACCTGGCATCTGAGCATTCAATTAAATCTTTCACAGATCAAATGCATTAAAAGGAAACATCAGGAATTTAGATGGAAGTAGGTTTTCGTTATTTTCCACTTCTTCTGTGCTTACTAAGTACTGTTTGGGTTCTCACAAGGGGAGGAACTTTATTCCCTGTAGGTAGAAATGAAGGGTGGCACCATTTTTGGGTCCTGCACTCAACTGCAATGTGCCACTGAGGAGACCTTTCCTCAGCCACCTCCATCTCTGGAAGTGCTGTCCACTTGCTGCTCTGCAGGCACTAGCCCAACTATCAGGGCCTACAGTTTTGGGAGGACAGTGACAGCCTCACCGGCAGAGGCAAGCACTGCCACTGCAGGAGGGCAAATGTGTTGATGCATCAATCACGCTTCCCTTGAAGGGGCTTCAATGTTTACAAATACACAGGCTACAGAACTGCCCAGCCCACCCTGTGGATGGGAATTCCCTTGGACGACCTTCAACCACAGCTGGAGCCCAGTGATTCCTGTTGAGATTGGGTTGGCTGGGTGGGTGGGGGAAGAGTTGTTAGGATCTGCAAAATCTCAACCTCACCACAAGCCACCTCTAGGTAGCTGCCAACTTGTTGATGATAGGGGGCAGTGATTGTTCCCAAAGGCAACCCAGCCTGCCAAGATCACCAAGTTGATGAAAGTGAGTACTTGCAGATGCTGGAGATCAGAGTCAAGCTTAGAGTAGTGCCGGAAAAGCACAGCAGGTCAGGCAGCATCCAAGGAGCAGGAAAATCGATGTTTCAGGCAAAGGCCCCCCTGCCTGACCTCCTGTGCTTTTCCAGCACTACTCTAAAGATCACCAAGTTGACACAACGTGTTGCGCAGCTGACTCAACACGTGTTTTGAAAATTCCTCTCAGTATTCCTCTCTCTGCCTCCGCAGAAACTACCTGAAGAGTGAGAGTTAACCAAATCCAAATCCAACCTTTCTCCAGATAGGAGAAGAGATAATGTGAAAAATGTGATTATCCAAAAGAGTTTTTGGGCTATTCCTTGAAAATAAGGAAATAAATCTGAGCTTCCAATACGGAGAATGCTCAACAAATAAATTACAAAACGCTGACTAAATAATCATTTTCATTTCACTAACTGCCATATATCTACGTAGACAAGACAAATACTTTAAGCATCTTACCGCTACTTGGGCAGAATCCATGAACCTAAGGCCAAAATAGTCTTTCTCAATGATGTCGAGATGGTACATGATTTGCTCAAAAAGCTCCTGGCCTTTCGCTTTTTTCTAAAAAACACAAGAAAACATCAAAGCAGAATGTTCAGCAACTCAGATTTGAATAGCTTCAAATTTCAAAAGGAACCTTTGTTTTTAAACCATAAATCAGACATCAAAATTGGTTTGATTCAATGAACAAAATTAGGACAGCAATCAATAAATATTACTGACCTTTCAAAAGGATGAAAATTAGCAATTTTGCTTAAAAGCAAGCCAACATAGCCTGAATGCACTAATAAATTACACTAATGACCAATTTAAGATAAATCGGTCAAGCTGGTAGTGTAATAGAAGGGACAGATTCATAAGCAGTGACCCATTCTCTACAGACTGAAGGGATTTATTTGTTCAAGCTGTCCACCTTCTTTGAATAGCTGGGGAGCTTGGGGAGGTTCTTAGCTGGTCCACACTGCGTTTTCCTTGTTAATAACTTGGCCAATCAGGGATGACTGGCCTACCAATTAATATCCAACAAAAGTGGTCACCGACCTCCAGTTTGAGAATTCCAATTGACCCAGTGTTCACAGGCACCTACGAGGAGTGCATTTCTCAATCCCACCCCTAAAAGGTAAGTTCAAATTTTAAGATTACATCCCATACTCCATAAATTAAATGATACGTGAAGGAAAGGTTAAATTAGATTTGAGCAGAAAGTGCAGAACCAGCTCAGCAAGTCAGGCAGCATCCTCACGAACAGAGAGGGTTAACACATCGGGGTGTTCACCTTTCATCCGAATGTCCTTTCATCAGAACCATCAACGTGAAACATTGGCTGTGTTTCCCTCACCTCAGGTTCTGCCCATCTGGCTGGGCTTACCCAGCATCCAAAGAAATTTGTCTTCATTTATAAATTAGATTCACTTCAAGTGCAGAATCCCAAGCTATTCATGCAATTCCCATTTAAATCCCATCCATTTACTTGAAGGTCAATGATCAGAAAGTGGTAGGAATGAGGTTTAAGATCTGAAGAAAGAGACACATTGCAAATATAATGCGAACATTGGTAGCAGCATTATTTTTGAGAATGAGAACCTCAAGAAAAACATTGGAGTATTAATCTGTAACTAAATTAAATGAGACACTGTGCGAATGAGTGTAAGCTGACAAATCTGAGATTGACTTCAAACAGCCAATTAGGACGAATTCTTAAAGAAGAAAATTCTGAAGAGTTTTGAAAGAGTGGACAGACAAGCTATTAGATCCAGAGTGACCAACCCAGAGCTTGGTGGGCACACTGCTACCAACCTGGGTCCATAAACCACCTCCTATTCCAGAATTTCCATCGATATAGTCCTTTCCCACTCAGGTATGTATCTACCTTTCCCTGAAAGTGTTCACATCACCCACTCCATGTGATAACAAGCTCCACACACTCAATCACCTTCTGTGTAAAAGTCCCTAGCTTCTTGCTGGACATCACTGATGACCATCTCATACTGCAAGAGTGATTACAGTTTCTGTAACAAGGGTTGCTGGCTTCACTCTTTAGATAACTGCTTACTGCACATTATCTCAGGTTACTTGCAAGAAAGAAAGCACACATTTCTTTAAAAAAAGTTGCATACGCCCTGACTGAAACAGAAATCACATCAATCAATCATGTCAGGTGAAGACTAACTGTAGCCTTTAAGCCAGCTTGCTTGCAATTGGCTGGATTTTGCAGACTAACTGTGATTTTGGGCTGCATTTTGAATTCTGTATTCTGCCTGCCCGAACATTTTAACAAGCAATGTCATGGTGTTGGACAGGCAGGCAGTGCCCTTCAACCCCAGGCTGATGTGCTCCAGTAGTGAAGTGATGACAGGCATCGAGATTACTGCTTCCAGTCTTCAGTCTAATGGCAGCAGTTCTAACAAGTCCAAAATACCATGGTGCAACTGCTTTCTCTACAGCAACTGCTCAATCTGAGAGGCACCGTCTGCCTATCCTCCTCTGCACGATAAAACACAAACACATTCTATAAAACAGGATTGTCACTGAAAAACTGTGTCTGGGTGTACAGGGCACTCTTTCTCATCATTAACTTTATCTCCTCAAACGATTGTGGCAATTGCCAATGGCACTGAATGGGTTAGTGACATTAAATAAGTTATTCTATCCATTCAGACATTATGGGCGGGGAGGGGTGTACTGAACACTCATGCCTCTCATTGACAGATTAAAAGATATATTATTGCATACCTCTGAAGCAGGTGGGACTTGAATCCTGGCCTCCTGGTCTAGCGTTAGGGATATTACTACTATGTCACAAAAGCCCCATTGCCTGATTTGACACTAACGCTAATAATAGCGCTCAGCTGGAAATATTGTATAGTAACCAACAGCAGGGTAAAAGCATAAGGAATAACACTACTCAGCTCTTTGAACATGCTACAGAATCATGGCCCACCATCTACCTCAGCTACACTTCTTGGATTACACTCCTATCCTTCAATTCACTTCACATCTAAATTCTGACTACTCTCAAGCTTAATATATTCAGGGACTGAGCATTCACAGCTCACTTCAGCAGAGAATTACAACGTTTGCAACATCTTGACTGATTATTTCTCATTTCACTCCTCAATGGCCAATTACTCATTCCAAGACCTTAACCCCCAGGACCACTTTCCCTGAAAGAAACATCTTTCCAGCACTGACCTGGGGGAAGATGGTGGCAAAGTGGTTTTAACTGTAGATTAGTTATGCAGAAGCCCAGGCTACCCAGCAGCTAGTGGAATTTAAATTCCAAGAATAATTCTGGGCGATGAAGCTAGTCCCAATAATGAGGGCCATGACATTTATCAACAATTGTCTTCAGAACCCATCTACTCCTCCAACATACTTTGAGGGAAAAAGTAGTATTTCTCACCTAGTCTGGCCTACACGTGATTCTGGCCCCAAAACAATGTTTTTGACCCTTACCTATGCTTGTATGGAAAGGTTTACCATACAAGCATATTTGAAACACAAGATTCTGAGGGATCTGGACAGGTTGAGTGTGGAGAGGATGTTTCCACTCATGGGAGAAACTAGAACTAGGGATCACTGTTTAAAATTAAGAGGGTCACCATCTGAAACAGATTAGGCAAAAAAAAAATTCTCTCAGTGGGTCGGGTGTCTTTGGAACTGTCTTCCTGAAAAGTCTGTGGGAGCAGATTCCTTGAAAGCTTCTCAGGCAGAGATAGATAGATTGTTCTTCAGTGAAAAGGTGAAAGATTATCAGGAACAGGCGGGACTGTAGAACTGCAGTTACAATCAGGTGAGCCATGATCTTTCTAAGCGGCAGAGCAATCTCAGAGCTGCACAGTCCACTTCCACTCCATGCTTGTCAGTTTTTATGTAAGCCACTCAGTTCGAAAGATGCATCAAATAAGTGCTGTCTGCACCAGCAACATCCATATCCCATAAAACAGTGTCCTTCACCTTTAACAACATTCTATGTTCCAATGTTATCACCTCTCAATCATCTAAAAGTCTCGTCTACTCAATCCCTTTCAGCAGAAGAGTCTCCTTCATTCCAGGAATAAGACTAATGAAATTTTGCATTAGTCAAAATATATCCTTCCATAGCTGAGGAGACCAAAACTATATTCAGTACTCCAGATGTGGTCTCAACAAAACCCCATGCAATTGCAGTGAGAATTTACTGTTATATTCAATCCCCTTTGTAATAAAGGCAAACAAGTGGGTGGCACGGTGGCATAGTGGTTAGCACTGCTGCCTCACAGCACCAGAGACCCAGGTTCAATTCTCGCCTCAGGCGACTGACTGTGTGGAGTTTGCACATTTGCCCCGTGGCTGCTTGGGTTTCCTCCCACAGTCCAAAAATGTGCAGGTTAGGTGAATTGGCCATGCTAAATGTGCATGTTAGGTGAAGGGGTAAATGTAAGGGGGTGGGTTGTGGATCGGTGTGGGCTTGTTGGGCCAAAGGGCCTGTTTCCATACTGTAAGTAAACTAATCAATATTTGACCAAAGATTTGGTGGGCGGCACAGTGGTTAGCATTGCTGCCTCACAGCGCCAGAGACCCAGGTTCAATTCCTGACTCAGGCGACTGACTGTGTGGAGTTTGCACATTCTCCCCGTGTCTGCGTGGGTTTCCTCCGGGTGCTCCGGTTTCCTCCCACAGTCCAAAGATGTGCAGGTCAGGTGAATTGGCCATGCTAAATTGCCCCTAGTGTTAGGTACAAAGGGGTAAATGTAGGGGTATGGGTGGGTTGTGCTTCGGCAGGTCGGTGTGGACTTGTTGGGCCGAAGGGCCTGTTTCCACATGTAAAGTAATCTAATCTAAGTTTTTTCTCTCCTTGCATGTTAAATCATTTATTATTGTCTCTGAAGCCTCAGAAAGATTACTTGTTGCAATTCAGATGAGGAAAATAGGGATTCAAGTATAAATCATTATCTTTCTGGCATTCTTTATTAAAGTGAAATTTCAATGCATCTTTTTTATGATTTAATTTTATACAAGTAATATTAGCACAGGTAGCACATGAGGAAGGGTGGTAAAATGATCCCCAATGAATCACTTATTGATGTAAGAGTGATATAACTGTGGAACTTGCAACCACAAGGAATACTGAAACAAACAGCATGAGAAATATTTAAGGGGAAGCTAAAGATAGCTCACGAGAGATAAATGAATAGAAGGACATGTCAACAGAGGTGAGTGACAGTGTAAAGACCATCACAGATCCGTTGCGTGGAATTACATGCTTTGGTGACATAGGCTGTTGGGTAATTCTGGAAAAATGTCATTTACATTCCTCCTGAAGAATTTGTCTTCTCCTAGTGCCCCATTCCGGAAGCACAAAGTAGCCATTGCACGTAATTATAAGTGAAACCAATTTTCCACAGAACACTCATGGTGCTTCAAATACCTCTCCCAAGCTAAGTTCAGCTGCAGCAAAACAGACCAAAGATCAACTTTAATGCACCAAAAAGGTGCGTGACAATTTCTGAATCAAGCAGAACAACAAAAAAAGTATTTTTCCATTCAGAAGTCTCCTGAAAGAGATTTCCTAATAATACAACCAGTCAAAAGAAGAAGTCATTACATTCAGCAAAGCTTTTCTCTTAAGATAAACACAAAAGAGTCCCTTAGGTCGGTTGAACATGCAAAGGCCTCTCATATTTGTCCACTGCATAGAAAGTCTGACAATGCTGCCGAAGTCGACACAAAAGCAGTATTGTAAAACCTAAATGAATGATGGGCCAAAGCTCACAGGAATCAGGAGGCAGATTTTCTTTTCTAAAAAGAAAACTCAAGTTTCATTTCTTTCCAGCCACCCACAAGTCACAATAAAACATGAAAATTCAAACAAACCAAACTGGATGCCTTTAACCACCTGAGTGCCAGTGTATCACACTGAGACCAATTTGTATTCAAACCACAGCCAGAGGAGGGCAGGTGAGAAAGCTGGCAGCCTTGCACATCTGCTACAGGATATGCGGGAAAGCACTTAACCATGACTGGGGTGGGGGGGGCATTTGTTCAGAAGAATTAAGGACATCTGTTCTTAGTGTCAATGGATCGGTGTAAATTAGGTGGTAACATTTGTTCACTTGTGGAATGTGTGGCAGTACTTCCTCCTCACCCCGAGGGCTGGAAGCTGCATATATTTCACTGTTGGAGGTTGGAAATTCTGGTTTATTTGAAGACTCCTCACAAAACTCATACTCAATAGGAAAAGAACTTGTATTTTAATAAGCTGAGTGAAACATGCACGTAATAGGACAATCCTGATACATTTTCATGTACACCACACTGAGCAGATTTAAATTTATGAAGCTCAGCTCCCTAATCTTAACCGTTCTGGAATGTGAATGCCTCATTACCCTTACAGGCTAGGGAAACAAAGGCTGAAACTGACACAGTAAGAATGTTGGAAGATGTTAATACGTGTGTGTGTGTGTGTGTGTGTGTGTGTGTGAGAGTGAGAGAGAGAGAGAGAGAGAGGGAGTGAGAGAGCGAGCGTGAGAGAGAAAGAGAAAGAGAAAGGGAAAGAGAAAGAGAAAGAGAAAGAAAGAGAGAAAGAGAGAAAGAGAGAAAGAGAAAGAGACAGGTAGGATGGGAGCTGGTGGAAAGTCATCTCGAATAGGTACTTTAACACAGGGAGGGCCTCCGAAGCTGTGTTTATGTTTGCAGAACAAATGATTGCAACAAAGAAAAGGCTTCAGTTTTAAAACCCAAATAATGCAGTTCTTGCTAACAAAAGTAAATGAAGTTTGATTCAATTACCTAAGGAGCAGTGGACTATTTAATCCACTATTGTGAAGTAGAGACAGAAGAGATGACACTGAAAAGGGAAGTCAGGAGGGAAAAAAGGGGACATGAGATAGCTTTGGCAAATGGAGTTAAGGAGAATCCAAAGGGTTTTTATAAATATATTGAGGACAAAAGAGTAACTAGGGAGAGAATAGGGCCCCTCAAAGATCAGCAAGGCAGCCTATGCGTGGAGCCGCAGGAGATGGGGGAGATACTAAACGAGTATTTTCCTTTTTTACTGTGGAGAGGAAGATGGAAGATATAGAAAGTGGGGAAATAGATGGTGACATCTTGAAAAATGACCAAATTAAAGGGGTGGTGGTGCTGGATGTCTTGAAATGCATGAAAGTGGATAAATCCCCAGGACTTGATCAGGTGTACTCTAGAACTCTGTGGGAAGCTAGGGAAGTGATTGCTGGGCCTCTTACTGAGATATTTGTATCATCGATAGTCACAAGTGAGGTGCCAGAAGACTGAACGTTGGCTAACATGGTGCCGCTATTTAAGAAAGATGGTAAGGACAAGCCAGGGAACTGTAGGCTAGTGAGCCCTGCGTTGGTGGTGGGCAAGTTGTTAGAGGTAATCCAGAAGGACAGGGTTTATATGTATTTGGAAAGGGAAGGACTAATTCGGGATAGTCACCATGGCTTTGTGCCTGGAAAGTCATGTCTCAAAAACTTGATTGAGTTTTTTGAAGAAGTAACAAAGTGGATTGATGAGGACAGAGCGGTGGATGTGATCTATGTGGACTTCAGTAAGGCGTTCGACAAGGTTCCTCAAGGGAGACCGATTAGCAAGGTTAGGTCTCATGGAATACAGGGAGAACTAGCCATTTGGATACAGAACTGGCTCAAAGGTAGAAGCCAGAGGGTGGTGTTGGAGAGTTGCTTTTTCAGACTAGAGGCCTGTGACCAGTGGAGTGCCACAAGGATCGGTGCTGGGTCCACTGCTTTTCATCATTTATATAAATGGTTTGGATGTGGACATAGGAGGTATAATTAGTCAGTTTGCAGATGACACCAAAATTGGAGGTGTAGTGGACAGCGAAGAAGGTTGTTTCAGAGGACAACTGAGGATCTTGATCAGATGAGCCAATGGGCTGAGAAGTGGAGATAGAATTTAATTTAGATAAATGTGAGGTGCTGCATTTTGGGAAAGCAAATCAAAGCAGGCCTTATACACTTAACGGAAAGGTCCGAGAGAGTGTTGCTGAACAAAGAGATCTTGGAGTGTAGGTTCGTAGCTCCTTGAAAGTGGAGTCGCAGATAGATAGGATAGTGAAGAAGGTGTTTGGTATGCTTTTCTTTATTGGTCAGAGCATTGAGTACAGGAGTTGGGAGGTCATGTTGTGGCTACACAGCACAGTGGTTAGGCCACTTTTGGACTATTGCATGCAATTCTGGTCTACTTTCTATCAGAAGGATGTTGTGAATCTTGAAAGGGTGTTGACAGGGTTGAAGGTTTGAGCTAAATTGAGAGGCTGAACAGGCTGGAGCTGTTTTCCACGGAGCATCAGAGGCTGAGGGGTGACCTTATAGAGTTAATAAAATCATGAGGGGCATGGATAGGTTAAATAGGTTTAATATTTCCTGTGGTAGGGGAGTCCAAGAGGGCATAAGTTTAGGGTGAGGGGAGAAAAGATTTAAAAGGGCCCTAAGTGGCAACTTTTTCACGCAGAAGGTGGTACATGATTGGAATGAGCTGCCAGAGGAAGTGGTGGAGGCTGGTACAATTAGAGCTTTTAAAAGGCATCTGAATGGGTATATGAATAGGAAGAGTTTAAAGGGATATGGACCAAGTGCTGCCAAATGGGACTAGATTAGGTTAGGATATCTGGTCCAACCCATCCATGCCGACTAAAGGGTCTGTTTCCATGCTGTACATCTCTATGACTCTAAGTGAATCAAGTCGCAGAAATTTACCCTGCTGTTAATTAGTCCAAAAAGTAGGAAACGATTTAAAACCACAACAGGAAGTTCAGTGCAGATAAAGAATTCATGCAGGTGTATTGCAAATAAAAAAAGAAAAACAATAACAATCACCATTCAATTGTGACTTCCACAATCCCACATTTAATAGTGATAGAGTCATAGTGTTGTACTGCATGGAAACAGACCCTTTGGTCCAACTTATCCATGTCAACCCAGATATCCTAAATTAACATATTCCCATTTGTCTGTGTTTGACCCATATCCCTCGAAAACCTTCCTATTCATATACCCATTCAGATATCTTTGAAATGTTGCAATTGTACCAGTCTCCACCACTTGCTCTGGCAGCTCATTCCATACATGCACTACCTCTGCATGAAAAAGTTGTCCCTCAGGTCCCTTTTAAATCTTTCTGTTCTCGCCTTGAACCTATGCCCTTTAGTTCTGGACTCCCCTACCCTGGGAGGAAGGCCTTGTCTATTTATCCTATTCATGTGCCCTATTACTAAGCCCGTTTCTGATCCATCCCGCCAAATTTCCTTCAATTCCATGTGCTTTAGCCTTCTCAAATCAGTCTCCCATGTGAGATCCTTTCAAAAAGCTTTGGTAAAATCCATATAAACCCTACATCAACTGAACTTTGCTCATCCACACACTTCTAACAAATCTGTTAGGCATGATCTCAGTCTGACAACGCCATGTTGACTATCCCAAATTAACCCATGCCTTTCTAAGTGGTTATTAATTTGCTCTTTCGGAATTGTCTCCAATAGCTGCCTGACCACTAAACTGAAACTCATCAATCTGTAATTTTCTGATCGTCTCTACAACCTTTCTTAAAAGTGAACCACATTAGGTATCCTCCAGTCCTCTGGCACCTTCCCCCATGGTTAGAGAGAAATTAAAAACTTGTGTCAGACACCCTAAAATTTCCTGCCCTACCTCCCACAGCAGCATGGGATGTGATTCATCCAGGCCGGGCGATTTAGAATCATAGAGATATACAACACTGAAATAAACACTTCGGTCCAACTCTTCCAAGTCAATCAGATATCCGAAATAAATCTACTCCCATTTGCCGGTATGTGGCCCATTTCCCTCCAAACCCTTCCTGTTCATATAGCCATCCAGATGCTTTTTAAATACTACAATTGTACCAGCCTCCACCACTTCCCCTGGCTCGTTCAATATATGCACTACCCTCTGCATGAAAAAGTTGCCCCTCAGATCCCAAATAAAATTTTTCCCTCTCACCTTAAACCTATGCCATCCAGTTTTGGACTCCCCCCACTCCAAGGAAAGGATCTTGGCTATTCACCCAATCCCGTGCCCCTCATGATTTTGCAAACCTCTATAAGGTCACCCCTCAGCCTCCGACACTCCAGGGAAAACAGCCTCAGTTTGTTCAGCCTCTCCCTATAGCTCAAACCCTCCAACTCTGGCAACATTTTTGTAAATCTTTTCTGAAGCCTTTCAAGTTTCACAACATCTTTCCGGAAGCAGGGTGACAACAGAAATGTCCCAAGACAATTTACAGAATAAAATCAAAAATATCTGATGTTGACCCACAAAAGGAGACATTAAGGCAGGCTTGGTCAAAGATTATCCACAGTATCTTAAGGACAAGAGCAAAATAGGGAGGGAGAGAGGTGCAGGGAGGAAATTCCTGAGCCAATACATCTGAAAACATTTTCATTCAAATGGTGGAATGATAGACATCAGGGATCCACAAGAATTCAGAATTAGAGGGGGAAAGAGAATCGTTTGACTGGACAAGTATTAGAGTGACTAAAATCAATCGCTTTGCAGAGAAATTTGCCGGTGACACAAAGGTTGGATGTGCCATTGATAGTATCGAGGGCTACTGCAGGCTGCATTGCTACATTGACAGGATGCAGAACTGGGCTGAGAAATGGCAGATGGAGTTCAACCTGGATAAATGCAAAGTGATGCATTTTGGAAGGTCAAACTCGAATGCTGAATACAGGATTAAAGACAGGATTCTTGGCAGTGGGGAGGAACAGAGGGATCTGGGTGTGCAAGTACATAGATCCCTCAAAGGTGCCACCCAAGTTGATAGGGTTATTAAGAAAGCATATGGTGTTTTGGCTTTCATTAACAGGGAGATCAAGTGTAAGAGCTGCAAGGTTTTGCTGCAGCTCTACAAAACCCTGGTGAGATCACACTTGGAATATTGTGTCCAGTTCTAGTCACCCTGTTATAGGAAAGATGAGGTGGCTTTGGAGAGGGTGCAAAGAAGGTTTACCAGGATGCTGCCTGGACTGGAGGGCTTGTCTTATGAAAAGAAGTTGACTAAGCTCAGACGCTCCTCTCTGGAGAGAAGGAGGATGAGAGGTGACCTGATTGAGGTGTACAAGGTAATGAGAGGCATGGATAGAGTCAATAGCCAGAGATTTTTCCCTAGGGCAGGAATGATTGCTACGAGGGGTCATAGCTTTAAGGTGTTAGGAGGAAGTAGGTATACAGGAGGCGTCAGAGGTAGTTCTTTACGCAAAGCGTTATGAATGCATGGTATGCGTTGCTAGCGGTGGTGGTGGAAGCAGTCATTCAGGACATTTAAGCAACTGTTGGACATGCACATGGACAGCAGTGAATTGAGGGGAGTGCAAGTTAGGTTATTTTATTTTACATTAGGATTAATCCTCAGCACAACATCATGGGCCAAAGGGCTGTTCTGTGCTGTACTTTTCTATGTTAATTGGAATAAGTTACATTGGTGTGGTGACACATTCTTTGACTAGAAATTCAGAGGGCTCGATCACCAGTTTGAAACTCATTATGGCATTGAAAACGGTATCAAGTTGAAAAAAAAATGTAAAAATGAAAGTGACTAGTGGAGGTAAAACCAAAAACCTTTTTTTTAAAAATTAGTTCTTCCGTGAGATGTGGGCATCACTGATACAGCCGGCATTTGTGGCCATCCTTAACTGCCCTTTGATTGGCTTGCTAGGCCATTTCAGACAAGTTAAGAATCAACAACATTGCTGTGGGTCTGGAATCACATGTAGGCCAGAGCGGGAAAAGATGACAGACTTTCTTCCCTAAAAGGACACCCATGATCCAGGTAGGCTTTTTGAAAAGTAGACATTTTTGTCATGGTCACTATCATGGATGACCACCTGATGAAGAGCAGCGCTCTGAAAGCTGGTGATTCCAAACACACCTGTTGGATTATAATCTGGTGTTGTGTGATTTTTAACTTTGTTCACCATCACGGAGACTAGCTTTCATATTCTAGATTTATCAACTGACTTCAAATTGCACGAGTTGCTGTGGTTGGATTTGTACTCATGGCTCCAGAACATTAGCTTGGGTTTCTGGGTTAGTGGTGCCGTAGACTTGACATACATTACTGCATCTGTCTGTCTGCCACCCAACTAGTTCGTTCATATCCTTTCGAAGTAACCAGCCAAACGTGCCTGTAATCAACTCTTTGATTTCACACCAACATGACAGGATCTGAACTCTCAAGTTGCCCGATCGAGTCATTTTGTGCATTAAATGATTACGAGTAAGGACTGCGCCTGGCATTACTCAATGCATGAGGGCAGAGGACAAATTTGACCCCAAAGGCCTCAAAACACCTGGGAAAATTCACTGATCAGAGAAAGTCACCATGTGTGTAGAATGGCCAAAACCGAAGTAGAGCTGCCCTTCCAGTCACAGGTTGGCTGTGCTTGTTGCTGCTTTAGTCCATCCACAGCAAATATGGGAGAAAAACCGTCTGTGACTAGAAGACCAGCGAGCCAGGTAGGTACGAAAGACAGGAAAGTGAGTGAGTGAATCACTAGGAAGGATAGCTGCTCAGGGTCTCTCTGAATCTTACAAAGACTCTGGCCTGGCCTTCCAAGCGATCTGAAGCACGTCTTCAAACAGCAAGCCAACATCAAATAGGTATATCCAGTAGCACCCACATGACCTAACAAGTACAGTTTTTGTGATCAGCCTAAATCTGTAAATTGTCCAAGGCATTCCTGTTCCATTCATCTCCCTCCTCCTTCCTTCTGGACATGGCCCGGCTTTGACCTGCTTTGTTATCTTCTTTGGCAATTGTCTGATCAGACGTGTGTGAAGCATTTTGGGATGTTTGATGGCACTACGTCAATAAACAATAGGTGCAGGAGTAGGCCATTCAGCCCTTCGAGCCTGCAGCGCCATTCAATATGATCATGGCTGATCATTCCTAATCAGTATCCTCTTCCTGCCTTATTTCCATAACCCTTGATTCCACTATCTTTGAGAGCTCTATCCAACTCTTTCTTAAATTAATCCAGAGACTGGGCCTCCACTGCCCTCTGGGGCAGAGCATTCCACACAGCCACCACTCTCTGGGTGAACAAGTTTCTCCTCATCTCTGTCCTAAATGGCCTACCCCGTATTTTTAAGCTGTGTCCTCAGGTTCGGTACTCACCCATCAGCGGAAACATGTTTCCTGCCTCCAGAATGTCCAATCC
>NC_057716.1:91527628-91626587 GCF_004010195.1 Chiloscyllium plagiosum
AGGCTCATCCGAGAAAACGAGATCTTTCTGGACAAGACCTTCAGCGATGGTCTCAAATTGCAGATTGAAGCTTATTGTATTATGGTCACTATTTCCCAATGGCTCCTTCACTTCGAGGTCTTTGACCAATTCTGGTTCGTTACACAATACCAGATCCAGAATTGCCTTCTCCCTGGTGGGCTTCAGCAACAGCTGCTCTAAGAATCCATCTCTGAGGCACTCCACAAAGTCTCTTTCTTGAGGTCCAATACCATCCTGATTCTCCCAGTCTACCTGCATGTCAAAATCCCCCATAACAACTGTAGTAACATCTTTGCGACAGGCCAATTTCAGCTCCTGATTCAACTTACATCCAACATCTAGACTACTGTTTGGGGGCCTGTAGATGACTCCCAAGAGGGTCTTTTTACCCTTAGTATTTCGCAGCTCTATCCACACTGACTCTTTCCATCCCCTGACTCTAGGTCCCCCCGCACAAGGGACGGAATATCCTCCTTTACCAACAAGGCCACCCCACCCCCTCTGCCCATCAGTCTGTCCTTACGATAGCATGTGTAGCCTTGAATATTCATTTCCCAGGCCCTGTCCACTTGTATACAAGTCCCTGTATACAACTTGTTGCTATTTTCGGGTAACTGGTAATTTTGCCAAACTAAATGGGTAACTCCTCCTGAGGAATGAAGACATCACGAGTATCTGATTTTTTTCTGTTTTTGGTACACCATTCCTGGGTCTCCATGGCTGCTTTGGTACAACATGGAATCCCAGACATATTCCAGATTTGCTGCAGAGTAGATGGTACAATGTGCTTTTAATCGCTTCATTAACCTGCCCTCAACATTTTAATGACACCTTTCCCTACAGTTTAGGAGACTGGCTACGTCTACAACTTAGATATTGAGGCATCAAGCTCTATCCCCAAGGGTCTTGAATCTGCCCATTCACATCTGCGTGATTCACATGAATAGCAGCCACATGAGTGAGGTACATGAGAGCAATAGCTGTGCTGTGAATCTGGTTTCTAACATGGTGAATTTGGATTTGCAAGTTAAAAAATAGATTTTAAAGATGTCACTTTGGGGCACTGAAAACTAAAATAAAATTAAAAGACCAAATTTTGAGTCGTCAACTAAAATCAGGAATGTGATGGAATACTCCCCACTTGTCTGGATGAGTGTAGCTCCAACAACACTCAAGCAGCTTGACACTATCAGGGACAAAGCAGACCATTTGATCGGCACCACATCCACAAGCATCCACTCCCTCCACCACGGACACAGTAGTATGATCTACAAAATGCAATGTAGAAATTGACTGAAGATCCTGAGACATCACCTTCCAAACCAATAACATCTATCTTCTAGAAGAATGAGGGCAGCAGATACATGGAACATCACCACCTGCAACTCCCCCAAACTCTCAAACCATCCATATTGTCACTCCTTCACTGTCGCTGGGTAAAAATCTCAGAACTCCCTTTTTAACAGCACTCTGGACACACCTGCAGTCAAATGGACTGCAGCTGTTCCAAAAAGGCAGCTCATCACCGCCATGTCAACTGGTCCAGCCAGCAAAGCCCAGATCCAATGAATAAATACAAAAAGCAAGTGATTTAATTTAAATAATTTGCTCAATCAGCTTAACTGGTGAGTTAATTGTTGAATGTTTATAATATTAAGTTTTATCATTCGGAATGAAATGGTCAGGGGCATCAGCAAGTTATCGTCAGAAGTAATAAAGTCATCATAGTCATACTGAGAATATGTATAGGATATAAGCAGGCAAGGAAACAGTTAAGTTCTGAGTTTTGTGAAACAAGAGGTTCAGATGAGCATGACTCAGATCAGATAAGAACTTGCTGTTAACAATGGGGTGCTGGAGGCAGAGCGTATAGGTTAACAAGGTGGAAAGCAGTCATTGCATAAAGCCATTTAACAACACTGGAAACATTCAGTACGCAAGGTCAACTAATAAGAGGAAAAGTATCCATTATATGAATCCAGTTAACAAGGTTAATAACATTCATTATTAGTAAGGGGCTTGGTCTCTGCTATTGATATTTGTTGACTGTCACAGTCACCCAATCAATATGAATGTTGCCTTTTCTGGATGTTCCTCCCTGTAAAATGACTATATGGTTCTTGAGAAATTGCTCTTCCAGAAAAGACAGAGAACTCATGTCTCTGTGCACAGGGGCGATCGCTCTCTCTCTCTCCAGGGCCCGGAATAAAGATGAAGGAGGTAAAACTACACTGCTTTTCCAAGTGTTTTGCTTCAACTGAAGGAGGAACAGTATGACAATACCAGACCATAGGGCTGCTCTCTCAGCGAGATAACTGGTGATGGTTTAACCCAAGGATCATCACATCTAAGGCAAGGGGAGAGGTTGAGAAGGACAATCCTTCATGGTGACTTCAGCCAATATGGGAGTTGAACCCATGATGTTGACATCACTGTGCTTCACAAGCCATTCAGCGAACTGAGCTAGCCAATCTCAAAGCAGAAGACGACACCATCCTGGCAGTAGGGCAGGCTGTCAGGATTAGAAAGAAGTATCTGAAACATCAAAGCTGGAAAGAAATCATCAGGTTACCAGGGCTTAAAGGAAGTCTTAAGCTCTTCAGCAATTGAAGGAGAAAAACAGAAGTGACCTATCTGAGTAAGAAATCAAAAAAATGTTAAGATAGGAGAGCAAAATGATTTGGATCAAGTAACTATAAAAAAGGACACTTGAGAAAAAAGTGGTTGAATCTTTCTTTTTGATGTTTATTTTAAGGTCTTTCTGAATATTCACATATATATGTTCTTTCTTTTTCATTGTGTAATAACATTGCAAGTAAAATACAGAATACTGGCAGTCCTATGTGAACCCGTTCACTGACTGACCACCATGGCAAGCAAACCATGAACTATAAAACATGATCTACTAAGGCAGGTTTTACTAAGACCAGACCTGTCCTGTATTACCATCAGCTGGGGCCATGATACCAGCCCTGGTACATAGTTTAGCCAGTATCAAGTGGATATTCATTCTGAACACAAATCCTGAATGTTAAAAAAAAATCAAATACCATTTTCTTTTCTAATATGAAGAAAGGTTATTGACCTATCAACATCAACTCTGTTTGGGTGTCCAGTTATGCTGCCAAACCAGTAAGTATTGCCAAAGTGTTTTGCATTTATTTCAGATTTGAGCATCAGCAGTGATCTTCCTATGGTCCCATACTATTTTCATCCTCCAATTCTTATATGAGAGAAACATACAATGGGATACTTCACCTCACACACTCTCACTTTTATACTATTCCAAGACTGGTGACACAAAGTCTAGTTGACTCATCCTTCACAGCCATTTCAAATATATGGACTTCTAGCCCTTCACTGTCATCGATTCCCCAGGAATGTTTTTTAACCCCACTGACCTCCCTAGGGTCAGTAAGGACCGACAAACATAAAGAGTCTTGGTATGTAGCAGGCAACATTGCTGTCCAGGATCAGTCAAGATAGCAGACTGTTTAACATTCTTGTATAATGCTGCAATCATTATCACCCTTGATTGTAATGAAGGCAGACATGGAGGAGGAGAATGGCTCAACTGTACAAAGAGCACCACGAGCAGACTTCGTATCAGTGCACACCCAATAAATTAAGCTGTTAAAAAAAAAACTGAAGAATCTAAACTATTTTTAAACCTCCTTTGTATTTACTTATAAATTGTTGAAGGTGGAAGAGATAGTGTCAGTGCGTGAGAATCAGAGAATACCAGCAGGAGAGCAAAAACAAACTAAGTCTACAATAGAGAGAGGGAACCCATTTGGGAAGATTTTCAACTAGTACTGAAATGGGGTTTGAATAGTTAGGTGGATATTCTTGAGTAGCACAGAATCAATGAGCCAAATACATTTAGATTGGTATTGAGAAAAAAAGAGCCATTAGTCCATGCAGTAAGATGTTGGATATCTTTATAGTACTAAACAGAAAAAACATTGAGTGCACATAACAAATAAAAGTGAAATATTGACTAAAATCACAGAAAAACAACATTTCAGGTTAATAAACAGCATAATAAGAATGAAACTGAATTTATTGTCATGTACGCCAAGGTACAGAGAAAAGCTTTGGCTTGTGAGCAATACGGGCGGATCACATAGTTAAATAGCATAGATAGTAAATAATAGGTAAACAGCTGCAAAAAAAAAAAACACAGGTGCAGGCGAATGTTGAGATGTAGGTGGTTTAGTGCTAATGCCATTATAGTAGTAAACCAGAGGTTCAGACTCACATTGGAAACATTCTATGATAACTGCAATGAAACATACATTCAATTTATAAAAATCAGGAATTTAAAGCTAGTCTCAGATATGGTGACAGTGCTGACAGTTACTGTTCCCTTAAGTAAAAACAATCCGCTAACCTCATCTGATCTGGCCTACATGTGACTCCAGATCCAAAACAATACAATTAACTCTTAACCACCTGAGCAGGCCACTCAGGTGAAGGACAATTAGAAACGGGTAACAAATGCTGACCTTGGCAGCAAAGCTCATATCCATAAATAAACCTCAAAATAGAAATCCTTTGTTCCTTATGCAAGAAATTATAAACAGCGGCATTGAGAGAGAGGATCAAGCATGATCATACTGAATGACATGGCAAGCTTGCAAGGCTGAATGGCTCTTAGTTTTTACAAATGAATTGTTGCTGATTACAACGAATAGTTGCTGATTAAAATAATTCATATAGGCGTTCTTTAAAGACTGCTTTAACTCTTGTCTCAGATTCTGAAGCTGTTGGGTGGTCCCACCACAGAAACCAGAGTACAAAAATATAGACAGACAGGTTAGGGAGTAATGAAATGTAAATGACACGCTCCATGAGAAGTTGTTAAATCAGGGCCAGGTCTGGCCTCTCAGATGGATGCTAAAGATCTAATAATGGCACAATACAAAGGATCACAGGTGAGTTCAATGTGGTGTCCTGGCCTATAGTTATCCACAACCAACATAATTTAAAGCAAGCTATCATCACATAGCTTATTACTGTATGTGGATCCGAGTGCAACACAGTTGTCACTGATTTACATTTAAAAACAACCTGTTCAGCTACCTCCGGAATAGGTTGGATCTGAACCTAAGCTTCCTGGCTCAGAGGTATGGAGACTACCACTGCATCACAACAGAGTTGCTATATTTTTTGCATTACAACTACACTTCAAAAAGAATTAAATTGGTAACAAATACTTTGAGATTTGAGAAATCTTGCTGGAGAAATGCAAAATTGCTTTGTTAAGTAAAAGTTCCAAAAAAAATTAACAGCATCCAAAATGCCAAAAGCATTTCAAGAAAAGAAATGCTATGCCAGCCTTTCCCTTTTAAAGATTTTCTTTTATATAATAAACTTAATGCAATTTAAAATCATCTAAACTGAGCAGTACATTTATTTTATCCACTGCATAGATAACAAAGCAACAAAATAAAATGGCAATAAGATTCCTGCTACAAGTTCAGCACCTCCAAAACCTCAGTCATCTATTCAGCTGTTCTTGGGTGGACATGTACTGTTCTCTGTCAGTGGGGACAGGAGAATAAATTTGACAGGGTCAAGAGTGTTTCACATTCCACCAAACTGAATGCAGTTTCTAAATTTGGACTCCAATTCTTCAGTGATATTGATTATTTTAAAACCAAATGCACAAACCATCCTTTTCTTCAATATCATTTTCAAATCATAGGGCTACAGCGCAACTAATGTGTCTCATTCAACAATAGCTTAACATTTGCATAGAGACAACATGTTTGTAAACCTACAAGCTGTACATTTATTAAGTGTTGGAGTCAATTATTGGAGAATTTCTGGAACAATTCATGCCCAAAGGCATTTTACTCATATGTGAGGAATAAGAGAATGATCAGGGAGAAGATAGGGCCGATCAGGGATAGCAGAGGGAACATGTGCGTGGAGTCTGAGCAGATAGGGGAAACCTTAAATGAGTTTTTTGTTTCGGTTTTCACAAAGGAAAGGGACCTTGTTGTGAATGAGAACTTTGAGGAGCTGGGATATGGGCTTGAACAGATCAAAGTTGATGTACTGGAAATTTTGGCAAACATTAAGATTGACAAGTCCCCAGGGCCAGACCAGATTTATCCTAGGCTGCTCTGGGAAGCGAGAAAGGAGGTTGCTAAGCTGTGGGCGAAGATCTTTGCCTCCTCATTCTCCACAGGAGTTATACAAAAGGTTTGGAAGGAGACGAATGTTGTTCCACTTTTCAAGAAGGGTAATAGGGAAACCTCTGGCAATTACAGACCAGTCAGTCTTACATCTGTGGTCAGCAAAGTTTTGGAAAGAATTTGGAGGGATAGGATTTATGACTATTTGGAAAAGCATAGTGTGATTAAAGGCAGTCAGCATGGCTTTGTGAGGGGCAGGTCATGCCTCACAAATCTCATTGAGTTCTTTGAGGTCTCAAGACAGGTCAACAATGGTCGAGCAGTGGATGTGGTGTATATGGATTTCAGCAAGGCATTTGATAAGGTTCCCCGGCAGATGGAGTTTAAGTCAGGTAAATGCGAGGTGCTGCATTTTGGGAAAGCAAATCTTAGCAGGACTTATACACAATGGTAAGGTCCTAGGGAGTGTTGCTGAACAAAGAGACCTTGGAGTGCAGGTTCATAGCTTCTTGAAAGTAGAGTCGCAGGTAGATAGGATAGTGAGGAAGGCGTTTGGTATGCTTTTCTTTATTAGTCAGAGTATGGAGTACAGGAGTCGGGAGGTCATGTTGCGGCTGTACAGGACATTTGTTAGGCCACTGTTGGAATATTGCATGCAATTCTGGTCTCCTTCCTATCGGAAAGATGTTGTGAAACTTGAAAGGGTTCAGAAAAGATTTACAAGGATGTTGCCAGAGTTGGAGGATTTGAGCTATAGGGAGAGGCTGAACAGATTGGGGGGGGGCTGTTTTCCCTGGAGCATTGGAAGCTGAGGGGTGACCTTATAGAGGTTTATAAAATTATGAAGGACATGGATAGGCAAAGTCTTTTCCCTGGGGTCGGGGAGTCTAGAACTAGAGGGCATAGGTTTAGGGGGAGAGGGGAAAGGTATAAAAGAGACCTAAGGGACAACTTTTTCACGCAGAGGTGGTAAGTGTATGGAATGAGCTGCCAGAGGAAGTGGTGGAGGCTGGTACAAATGCAACATTTAAGAGGCATTTGGATGGGTATATGAATAGGAAGGGTTTGGAGGGATATGGACCGGGTGCTGGCAGGTGGGATTAGATTGGGTTGGGGTATCTGGTCTGGATTCAGAATTGGCTGGCTGATAGAAGGCAGAGAGTGATTGTAGACGGAAAGTATTCTGCCTAGAGGTCAGTGTTGAGTGAGGTCCCGCAGGGCTCTGTTCTTGGGCCTCTGCTCATTGTAGTTTTCATAAACGACTGGGTAAGGAGGTTGAGGGGTGGGCTAGTAAATTTGCAGATATCACACAGATTGGAAGTGTCGTCAATAGTATAGAAGGCTACTGCAGGCTGCAGCGCGACAGACAGAATGCAGAGCTGGGCTGAGAAATGGCAGATGGAGTTCAACCTGGATAAATACAAAGTGATGCATTTTGGAAGGTCAAACTCAAATGCTGAATATAGGATTAAAAACAAGATTCTTAGCAGTGTGGAGGAACAGAGGGATCTTTATGTACAAATTCATAGATCCCTCAAAGTTGCCACTCAAGTGGATAAGGTTGTTAAGAAAGCATATGGTGTTTTGGCTTTCATTAACAGGGGGATCAAGTTTAAGAGCCGCAAGGTTTTGCTACAGCTCTCCAAATCCCTACTGAGACCGCACTTGGAACTGTGTCCAGTTCTGTTCGCCCTACTATAGGAAAGATACAGAGGCTTTGGAGAGGTTGCAAAGAAGGTTTACCAGGATGCTACCTGGATTGGAGAACTTGTCTTATGAAGAGAGGTTGACTAAGCTTGGACTTTTCTCTCTGGAGAGAAGGAGGAAGAGAGGTGACCTGGTCGAGGAATGGATAGAGGAGAGGAATGGATAGAGTCAATAGCCAGAGACTTTTCCCTAGGGCAGGATTGACTGGCATGAGGGGTCATAATTTTAAGATATCAGGAGAAAGGTATAGAGGGGATGTCAGAGGTAGGTTCTTTACGTAGAGCGTTGTGAATGCATGGAATGCGTTGCCAACGGTGGTGGTGGAAGCAGAGTCATTAGTGACATTTAAGTGACTGCTGGACATGCACATGGATAGCAGTGAATTGAGGGGTGCATAGGTTGTTATTTTATTTTACATTAGGATTCAGCCTTGGCACAACATCATGGGTTAAAGGGCCTGTTCTGTGCTGTACATTTTTTTGTTCTAATTCACTTAAAAAAATACTATGTCGCTCACTGGGGAAATCATTTCACTCTGAGAAATTAGCACATCATTGTGCATTATCACAAACACTTTTCATACATAATACTTTTTTCCCCGCTACTGAAAAACAGCAGACACAGATCATTCAGTCCTTAGCCTGCCTCAACATACAATTACATTCTCACTGTTCTATAACTCAAGGATCTCTGCAAGAACAAAACCGCAATTCTACGCAACAATACAGACGGATGATTAAAATCTGTATTGACAGCACATTTCTCTCCATATTACATAATGGAAGATTAGCTTTGACTATCATCCAAGGCTCAGAAAATGGCACAGATTAAATGCATGCTGTCAAAAATTGGGCTCTCCCTTCAATTCTCATTTTAATCAAGACGGTTGTCTCTAGGCTGACCCACATTTTCTGGGACGACTTTTAAAACTTTGAGGCAAGGGGGTCACATGACAACCAAATCCCTATTTTCCTCAGGCACATTTTCACAATAGAGATTGTGTTTATTACCAGATATGTCCCACCCACTTCAGAAGTTGCAAAATATCACAGGCACAGAGTGGAAAATTCAGGCCAAGACCAACATCACATTTAGCTAGAAGAATTCCAATTACAGAGAATGCAAGTAAAACAGGAAATTAATGTTAAACCAATTCAACAAAATACAAAATAACTCTAAGTCTTTAACTTGCTTTGGAAAGCATATTATGCAAAGTTCAACAACAATAAAGTCTGTTTCCAAATAAAGAATTCAAAAAGCTGTCTTGAACTTCTTGTTACAATATTTATGACTGATGTCCTTTTTAACTTTAAACTCATTCAGTCAAGTGACCATGTGAGTGACTGCAGGCTTCACATGCATTTTGAAGATGAAGGAATTTCTGACACAATTAATTTGCCAGTGCATGCAATCACTTGCCACGAGAAAACAGAGTCATTCAGTTGGCCCTCACCTTCTTGTAAAAAGCACCCCCAATTCACCCCTCCCCCTCCGACAAAACTGACTGGAATTCTTAGGAATGAAATTGGATCAAAGTCACTGAAATATCTCCTTGGACATTGCATTTCGCTGTGATCTTATTTCAGAACCAAACATTCTGTATCAGTATGTTGACCTATTTCACCCAAATAAATAAATTTGGCTTCTACGCACCGTCGTAGTTGGTAACAGAGTTAGTTCTGACCTTCCATAAAGTCCCATACTTTCAGACTTGAGTTAAAAAAAAAACACACCCATTTCCAGATGAACAATTCCAAGGAAAAAAAGTGCAGATGAATTGTTTGGCAGTGTCCTGACCTTTTATCCCTCAATCAACACCAACGCCATTCAGTTGAAAATAAAGAAATAAAGCTGAAAGTTCAAACCTTACAGTCTTTCTTAAGTGCTTAGCCACAGACAGACTGCATTTCGAGGAAGCACAGAGACTGTAAGCCCATGTTGAGGCCACTTGGACTGACAGACCACCCTGCTGGGTCTATGCTGAAGCAGATGCCAGGAGAAAAAAGCAGAGGGGGGGGGAAACAAAAAAAAACAAGAGGAAGAATAATAAAAAAAGAGAGAATTAAAAAAAAGGAAAGTTAATGGACAGAAGGACAAGCTCAGACTAAAGCGTCCTACTCTGCAGACGCCATCTTGTGAAGGGAAGGGGAGTTCAGGCTGAGGTGAGATCAGCCACTATCATACAAATGGCGACAGCAGGTTCAAGCAGCTGAACTGCCTACTCCTGCTCCTCATCCTTATTTTTTTTTGTTATTGCTATCACGGACTTGCTCTGCACAAATGGATTGCCGTGTTTCTTGCATCACAACATTAACCATACTTCACTGGATGTCATGTGATTTTGGACATCCTGCAAATGTGAAAGGTGATGTTACATCTCATGCTTCCAGAATGCTGAAATAACTGCACCTTTAGGCACCTTGTGGCATTGCATCAATTCCTGTGATAATGCATGCTGTATCTCATCAACATATCACAAATTGAAATCTACAGTTTACACTACACTGCTCCCCATCGTTACTTTGGCAAATACAAGAAACAGCAGCACCGCAGGAAGTGCCCAAGAGGTGTACCAGAGAAAGTTGCCCCCAGCATGAATCCATTTAAAAGAGAAAGATATGTAAAATCATTGGGGAGAACTAAACAGGCACACTGCTGCTCGAAGCACAGCTACGCTTCTGAAGTTCCTGGAAATCCATTCCTTTAAGAAGATTTCTCCAGGGACATTGGTGTGACCTCCTTTACCTTGTTGCTGAAGTCAGGGATGTTACAGTGTTACTGAGAAATGTATGCCGAGTCTCAGACTGCTGTGTTATTGCACCACATTATCATCATGTACCAGACCTGCCATATCTCAGTTGTTTTGGTTTATAGATGAAACCCATTTGTGAACATCCCACTCTTGCACAAATAAACCGAGCTGCACATGTTCAAATGGTTTTCGCAATCTGTGTCAATCTTGCTAATCATTATTACAACGCAAGCCTTCGCATCTCCATGACTCCACAGCTTTGTCTGCACAACATAACATATCAGAGTTTCTGCCAAATTGACTATACAGGGTCAAAGTGTCAGCTGTTGCTCACCTAGTGGTCACCCCTGTGCAAAGTCCTGGCTGACACTCCACTGCAAATCAGTGGGGCAGTGCTGCACTGTTGGATTTGACATTTTTCAGACAGATGTTAAAACAATGCCTCAGTGCACTCACAGAAGGGAGGAGGGGACAATATCTCATTTCCCCCACCCTTCCAGATCCTGATACCTTCAGAAATGGGAAGTGATCGATAATGGAAACCAAAAGGGAAGGAGCAGGATGCAGCTAAGGGGCTATGTAGGCCCAGGGTAGGACATAACCCGCAGGTTGTAAGCATAAAGCAGCAGCTTTCAGGAACTGAATAATTTATGCATTAGTCTGAGATGGAGTTCAACTGTGCCAAACTACAATCATGGTCTGACCTTGTTTTAAAGCATTCAGCTTCAGATGGTTGTTGAAGCCCAGACTTGATGGAGATAAAAGGCAGCCTTAGATCTGATAGCAAACTTTGGGTGCCACGGTGGCTCAGTGGTTAGCACTGTTGCCAGGGATCCAGGTTCGAATCCCGTCTCAGGTGACTGTCTGTGTGGAGCTTGCACATTCTTCCCATGTCTGCGTGGGTTCCCTCCGGGTGCTTCAGTTTCCTCCCACAGTCCAAAAAATGTACAGGTCAGGAGAATTGACCATGCAAAATTGCCCATAGTGTTCGGTGTATTAGTCAGGGGTAAATATTGGGTAGGGGAATGGGGCTGGTTGGGCTACTCTTCAGAGAGGGTCGATGTGGACTTGGACTGAAGGGCTTGTTTCCATACTGTAGGGAATCTAATCTAACCTAATCTCTGGAAGGTCTAGGGTTGGTACCTTCAGTGATACAACCATTTCTTTGATCAATTCTACCAAAGATCACCGACCTTTCCTTTTTTAACTATCTTCCTGAATTCTTAATAGCCAAGAATAGCAGGTTCCCAATGCTCCTCCCTTTTGCATCAAGTCTCTGTTAATGACATTCTATCACCGTGTCATGTGCCTGCAGCTCATTACATGCACTAGGAGTCATAGAGATGCACAGTTTGGCCACAGCCCCTTCGGTCCAACTCGTCCATGCCAACCAAATATCATGGCAGATCCATTCCTGAATCCGCCATCAATAAAATCCTTGCAATCAAATTTAACAAGACACTTAACTGAGCCAACCACAGGTACGGTCATTACAGTAGCTGGGAATTCTATGGCAAGTAAGTCACCTCCCTTCTCCCATAGCTTTTTGGCTATCTATAAAGGCACAGTTAAAAATCACACAATACTAGGTAATAGTTCAACAGGTTTATCTAGAAGCACTAGCTTTTGGAGTGCTGCTCTTTCATCAGCCAATGCTTCCAAATAAACCTGTTGGAGTATAATCTGGTGTTGCATGATTTTTAACTTTGTACACCCCTGTCCAACACCAGCACCTCCAAATTATAAAAGGCACAAGTCAGGAGTGTGATGGAATTCTCACCACTTGCCTGGATGGGTGCAGATCCAACAATGGTCAAGAAACTTGACACATCCTGGACAAAGCAGCCCATTTGATTGTTTGTCAATATGCTGGCATTCTCTCTCTCTCTCTCTCCACCAGTGACACACAGCAGCAGCAGCAGCAGCAGTAGTGTATAGCATTCACACGATGCACTCACCAAGGCTCAGAGGTTAAATGCGACTTTCTGTGCCTCAAGGCACTTGTGAGCTTAAATACACAAAGGACAACATTTGCAGATGATGAAGTTTGGACCTGAAATAGATGCTGAGAGTGTGGCAACAGATTAGTGAAATGAGCAGACACATCACAAATAACATGTTGCGCAAAGAGTGTGTACAATATCATAGCAGAAAATGGTTAATGATATCTCTCAGGTGGGTATTTACTGAACTTGAGCATTTGCCCTTCCGTTGATCGGAGCAGACTGACACTGTGATTGTTGGGTTTGAAGGTGCAAGTCACTAGTATAGGTCTCTGCAAATAAACAAATAAACGTTTAGGCTACAGTTCCATCCTTCACTTTTTTGCTATTTGGCTTCAAACAAATGAGAGGATGTATTTAAAGCAACTGACAAAAGATGACAGTTTCTAAAAGACGAAAATTGGCCAAAGCCACAGCATTATCATGAGAAAACACCTCTCTTTAAAACACAGCAAGCAGTTAGAGTTTGGAATGTACTGCCTGAGTGTGCACACTGGGGGCCAATACACTTGACTTTCAAAAGATAACTGCAGATTGATCCAAAGAGAAGGAAGTTTGTGGGGCTGTGTGTGAGACCAGGTGAATTATCCTTGCCAAGGGCCAGCACAAATACATTAGACCGGATCACGTCCTTCTGTGCTGTAACCATTTCATTGTTTATACTTGAAGGGCAAACAACTTGAAGGTGTAGGTGAAAACAGTTTGCGAGACTTATTTTATAGTAGTTCTAGCCAAGGGCTAGCAGCAGCACAATGGATTGAATGGCCTCCTTCTGTGTTGTAGTAATTTATCATTTGGTAGGTTCCAGATGTAATTTAGCACTACTGTACAAAGCATGCCTCTCTTTGCTGAACCATCTGAGGCCACCAGATCTCTGCAACTCCCTGCCTAAACATTTCAGTTCTCCTCTAGGCCATTCATTAAAATCTCTGTCTTTGACCCAGTTTGAATCTCTGGTCATAATATCTGCTATGTTGGCTTGACGTCAATTTCCAACTGATTTACACTTCTGCAAATTGTGAAGGGCCTTCAGAGTACATTAAAAATCATGATCTAAATGCAAATTACTTTTTTTTTTAAAAAACAGAAGAATTGCACTCAGAAGATAGGAATGCAAACCAAGACTAAATTATTTCATAAAGTTTGTTTAGAAAAGAAACCCATTCTGCTGTCTGCAACAATTATATCTGAATGCAACAAATTCAATACGTCAGCTACAGCACAAACGGTTTTTGTAGTCTGCCACTGTGACTTACAGGCTCACGGGAAGAAGTTCCAATTTTTTTTGACAAGGCCAGAACGAGCAAAGTAGAAATGAACGTTCCAGCCAGGTTTTCCGATTAACAAGGTCAGCTAAACATAAACAAATGCACTTCTTTCATCTCCGAACATTCTTACACTGCACTAAAGAAAACACTACTGTACACTATACTGTCCAGTTCTGTAGTAATTGTAATTATCCCAGCTCACTGGTGCTGTGCAGAATCATTGCAGATTAAAGCCATACCAAGCTGCAGATCACTGATCAATGGGAACGTTATGTCCTAGCTCAATTCACTTGCAAACCTTAACACATCATCTTCACCAGATTTGAACCCGAACCCCAGAGGTAAAAAAAAAGGCTCCAGAATGTGATTTAAAATTTTCTGATATACATTGACCAAAGGATGTAGTTGTTGTACAGCACAGAAACAGCCCCTTCAGTCCAACTCGACCATACTGACAAGATATCTTAATTTAATATTGTGCCATTTGCCAGCATTTGGCCCATAAAAACCATTCCTATTCATATATCCATCCAGATGCCTTTTAAATGTGTGTAATTATACCAGCCTCCACCACTTCCTCTGGCAGGAGAGAGTGAATAGTTTTTTTTCCCCAGGGTCGAGGAGTCCAAAACTAGAGGGCATTGGTTTAAGGTGAGAGAGGAAAGATATCAAAGGGATTGAAGGTGCAACCCTTTCACACAGAGAGCAGTGAGTATATGAAATGAGCTGCCAGAGATTCGATGTCGCAATATGCAGCTCTTTACAAGTCTTGAATGTTGGACACGGAGAACATTTCCTCTCCTGTGTACAGTCGATCCAGAATGAGGGCAGACAGGTAGGCAGGAAGCAATGGGGAACACAGGTTTGAATTACCATACAGATGGAGAAATGTAATTCAGTACCATGTTAGCTAAATGGTGACCATGTAACTACCATCAACTGTTGTAAAAGTCTTGTGGCTCACAGATCACTTTAGTGAAGGAACTCTGCCACCCTACCTGGTCTGGCCTACATGTGACTCCAGACCCACAGTAAAGCAGCTCTCTCTTTACTGCCCTGTGGGCAGTCTCAGAATTATTACAGTGCAGAGGACACCATTCTGCCTTATGGGCTGGCACTGACTCCATTATCTAATGCAAATCTCCTGCCTTTTCCCATAGCCCTGTAATCACTGCAATCAAACAAAAAAAAAATCATCTTTTTAGCATCTTAATTGAATCTGCCACCACCAGAGTTTCAGGCAGTGTATTCCACTCCCTAACTACTTGTTGGGTGGAGTCTGGTATGATGATTCTGAAGAAGTCATTCCGAATCAAATCGGACTCAAACCTGCCAAAGCTCCTGTAGTTTTATTTCAGATCACCAAAATTCAGTGTTTTGCTCCATTTGAGTGGCTAACAGCTAAGTATTTTTTTTAAATTCAAAGCAGACAAGTCGACTCTAATGAGCCAAGATATTGCCCTTGAGAGTGCTTTAGGGATTGGCTGCTCCTCCTCCCAACCTTTTCGAAGTAGTTGGGAAGTCATACTTCAACCAATTATGGATCTGCCCAACCAATTAAGATCAAGTAGTTCAGTTAATTTATTACTTTAATTGCTTCCAGCAACACCACTGACAGACCTGCAACTAGTTCTGTGAGTACTCAAAACGCAGGGTGCAGGTTGACAAGTTTGAATGGATAATGTATCCAT
Source organism: Chiloscyllium plagiosum (assembly GCF_004010195.1). Lineage (NCBI taxonomy): Eukaryota > Metazoa > Chordata > Chondrichthyes > Orectolobiformes > Hemiscylliidae > Chiloscyllium > Chiloscyllium plagiosum. Next base: position 91,543,217 of record NC_057716.1, read on the forward strand.
CTATGATGGCTCGGGTGGTTCAACTAACTTTAATTGACAGAGGTAGAGCAAATTTTACCAAGCAGGACATTTCACTGAAGCCCCAGTGACAAGGCACAGACAAAGTAAGGACTGGAAGGTGGTAGAGTTAAAAAGAACTGGGAAATCTGCCACACTAAAGGGAAACATTTTGCTCCACATGTAGCTACAACATTTTAATCCATGAACTCCCGCCAGCACACACAGCTGGCAGCTTTCCAACCTCTCCATATGACCAGCTGTCAGTTAGCACACTACTCAAACACTTACCTCAGCTCAATTAAATCAGAGCCGGAGGTATTTAACAGATTTGTTTCCCTCAATATTTCTCCAGCGTCTTCAGTGATAAGGAAATCTGAATTACAAATATAGGTGGAAATGAAGAAAATAATATTACCCTGAGTTGGTGTCAACTTTTCCTACCCAGCTTTTGCAATGGAGGATGTAATTAGAACAGTAGTCTAATCAGAACAGCAACCATATAATGATAGTAATGGTGGTATCAGAATCGCAATAGTAGTTGGTAGAAAAGTGAAGAGTGAAGTTTGATGTTTGATGATGTGATATGCTCGAAAGACAACATTTATCATGTCCTCTCTTGCAGCCTTGTGACAAGATGAAGCCACTAGACATGCTTCTTAAATAAAAAGTTAATGCTTTCTTTACCTCAGCAGACTCCGAAAATTCTTTAACGATACAAGAGGAATGAGAATATCACAAAGGAACGATTCACATACATTGGTAATTCTTTTGCCAACCTTCCCAAAACAGATTTAAATAGAGAGTAGCAGCCAGCCAATTACACAAGCCATCACTAATTTCCCCACCAACGCCATCAACACACATCTCTGAATAATAATCAGTTTCAAGAAGCCAGTGAGATTTCTTCTCTTCATTACCCAATAGGTACTAAGGGTAACATGCAAATTGCTGGCCTGGTCAAGACCAGCTATTTCCGACCAGGATTTTGGTCCAGTCGGAAAGGATAACACCTGGTGTTCTGGGATAACTAGCCCAAAGGGAGACCTCTGCCATGTTTCCAACATGCCATTAGAAATTCTGAGGGACACTGACAGGGGTAGATGGGGAGAAAGGCAATCCAGAAAGAGAGGTCGATAATGGGGTCACAGTTGTAAAGACAAGCAGCAGAAAGGGAATTTCAGGAAAATGTTTTTTACCCAGAGGGTTGTAGGCATCTCAAACTCACTGCCTAAGAGTGTTTAAGGCAGATACCCTCAAGACATCTAAGAAGGGTCTGTTTCCGTGCTGTACATCTCTATGCCTCTGTAACTATTTAAATGGCTATTTGAAATGCCATAACATACAATGCTACGAGCCAAATGCAGGAAAATGGGATTAAATAGGTGGATGCTTGTTGACTGGGATGGACACAATGGGCCAAAGGACATCTTTCCATGCTGTAAAAACTCAATGACTCGAAGTTTCAAACATGAATTGGTGCACGGAGCCAACTCTATGAGACACTGCTTCCAGTGTGGTGAGTGTATGACAGAAACTAGCCTGTCCCATTCCCAGTGATTAAAACGGGAACAATCAGAATATCTCTCACACTCCAAACTGGGGTAATGTCCAACCCTGTCCTCTCATCGAGAGAGGTACCATGTCAGCGGTAAAACATTACAATATCCATGTGAAAGGTTATTATACTTTATATAATATTTAATTAGCGGGAAACAAAATCGCCTACCACCTTCTCACTACAATGCCATCAACATAGGCTCGTCTACTCACTTTCCTATCTTGTTCATTTGGATTTCTCTCAGAAACATCAATGCTAGTCACCTTAATTACTCCAGAGGGTCACAGGAGTCTTAACATTCTGAAAGTTAAGACATCTCCAGAACTCCCTATTGGATTAATTCTGATCAACTCAGTTATGTCCCCTTCTTCTCAACTTCCCTATATTTACCCATAAACCTTTTCATTATCTTTTTATAAAATGTGGATATCAAGGTCGCCCATCAACCTTCTCTTTTCCAGAAATAAATATCTAAACTATTTAATCTTTCTTGATAAATATAAATCTCTCTGCTCCTCTATCATTCCAGTAAATCTTTTCTGTATCATTTGCAGCACCACAATATGAGATTAATAAGACAATGTTGCAAGCAGCACTGGTCTGGAGGAATTTCACTGATTGGGTCAGCATTTGTTGCCCTTGGGAAGGTGGCACCTCCCTGCTTGAGCCACTGCAGTCCTCGAGGTGTGGGGATAGCTAGTGCTGAAGGGAAGGAAGTTCCAGGAGTTTGCCCAACCAACAGAGTTCCAGGGTAGGATCCTGGCGGGGGGGTGGGGGATTGTCTGTGTCTGTTTCACCCTGTGTCTGTGTGGTGACAAAGTGGCGCCATCATCTCACAAGCATTGACCTCCTTGGTGGTAGAGTTTGTGGGTTTGGAAGATGCTGCCTAAGCTTTCGTGAGTTTCTGCAGTAAATGGTACACAGAGCGACTGCATGGTGTCGGAGGTGAAAGGGAGAATTGCTAAAGTCGATGAACAGGATGTAAGTGAAGCAGGCTACTTTGCTTTGGAAAATAGAATAGAACAGAAGGTCACATATACTCAGATGAGTAGAATGAAAAGTTTATAAGTCACCACTTACGGTGCCATCTTAGACACTAAAGCACCAAGGTAGGAGTTTCTTCAGTTACAGTTTAACAATGTCACTAACACATGGTGCCATCTTAGATACAAAAGGGACCTCAAGTACAATCTTCAGCTACAGAATAAAGAAAGCAGTTACAGTGTAGCTACACACACAGTACAACACAGTGTAGCTACACACAGTATAACCATATGACAGAAAACAAGAAGCAAAGTTAAAAATACAAACATCACTGTCTTTGCCCAAGGGCTGACCAGTGCAGGGGTGGGTCCTCCACGTGGTCTGACCACTGGCTGGCATCTTTGGGGGGGGGGGGGGCAGGGGAGGGAGACACCAGGCTGCTACACTGCTCCCACATCAGGCACACTGGTCACTGGCATCGCCACTCTGGGCCACCGACATCGTTTTAGGGTGTGACTATCTGAGGCCGAAAGTTCGAGAAGACAGAAGAGAAAAACCCGATTTGACGTGGCCTTCCCAATATGAAGGAAACTGTTATCAGCCGCAGAAACAGACTAGAATGAAAACAGTACAAACAAAACACTGGCAGGTACTTTGGAGCCACGTAAGAATGTGTATAGGGTATAAGCAGGCAGGGAATGAGTTACGTTCTGAGTTTTGTGAAACAAGAGCATGACTCAGATCATATAAAAACTTGCAGGTGCTGGAGGCAAGGATGCCCATGGTTAACAAAGTGGAAAAGTGTTCACTATGTAGAGCCATTTATCAATATTGGAAGCATTCAGTATGTAAGGTCAGTTTAACAAGGTGAAAAGTATTCATTATGTGAAGCCAGTTAGTTATTCATTGTGTAACACCAGATGGCTTAATCTTGTAATGGTCATCCAATCAATATCTATGTTGCCTTATCTGGATGCTACTCCCTGTAAAATGACTGTATAATTCATTAAGAAACTGCTCTTCCAGAGAAGACAGAGAACTCATGTCTCTGTGCAGATGGGCGATTATTCTCTCTCCCTCCAGGGTCTGGAATAAAGACAAAGGAGGTAAAACTATACTGTGTCTCTGAGCGTTTTGCTTCGACTGAGTGGAGAAACGGTATGACACATGGACAGTGAAGAGGAAGGAGGTGAATGAATGAGTATAGCACTTTCTGCGATTTCTTGGAAAGGTACCATGGTGGAGAGTGAGGACGTTAAGACTGAGAGGAGTGGACCAGGGTGTTGCAGAGAGAACAATCTTTGTGGAATACTGACATTAGAGATGATGGGAAAGTTAGAGGTAGCAGAAATGGTAGAGGAAGCAACATTGGACTTGCTATTGGGATGTGGACAAATTGACTCGAAGATAAGGAGGCATTTGGTAGCATTGACACTTGCTGAAGAAAAATGACCTGCCTTAATCCAGCTTCCTCCTCACACTCTCCCCACCAAAAAAAAACACAAAAGCAGCTGACAAGGCCCTCACCTGTCTGACCCACATCCTACTCTTTGGCCCTCAACTCTTAATTTTCCTTCCTAGAACTACAATGCTATTCCCTTTGTTCACATTTTTCATGCTACCAGTCTCTGTATTCAGAGGATTATCTTCTGCCATCTCCAGCAACATTCTGTTAAATGCACAGGTTCAATTCTTTCTTTTTAATGCTCTGAATCTATGCCTACTGGGAACTTGTTCCTGTGATTGGCACTGGTGTTGTCAGATTTCAGTGTTGTCAGTTTGCTTGTATTTCTGGACAGATTATTGAACCCTTTTCCCAAAAAGAAGTCCAATACTGAATCAATCACTGAACTTTTGCAAATCACTTTGCTTAGCAAACATGAAACCAGGCTCCAAGCACTTGAAGATATCAGACTTCTTAACATTTAAATGGTCACTGCTGATAGCATTTGGGGTTGTTAGGCAAATATTTCTATTATGTGCATAGTATTTTCTCAACACCTTTTAAATTTCATAAAAAAAACCATGAGGGGTATGGATGGGGTGAATAGCCAAGATATTTTTCCAAAACCAGAGGGCATAGATCTAAGGTGAGAGGGGAGAGATTTAAAGGGGCCTAAGGGGCAAGTTTTTCACACAGAGCTTGGTGTGTGTATGGAATGAGCTGCCAGATGGAGTGGTGGAGGTGTAATGTTAAAAAGGTTAAATGGGAACATATCTCTGGACATTATAGTATTATTAAAGGGTTAAACTGCACTGACTGAACATTTTGGAAGTGAGTGGAGATGACAGACGAATGACCCCCTCACTCCATTTAGACAGTCATTTGCTACTACCCCCTTATTATTATTATTATTATTAATAAGTTAAACCATCATTTAGTCTCTTCCATACTTTCATAGCCAACTCCAGCCAGCCAATCAGGTTCGCGTGCATGATCATCCCCGATGTGGAGGCTTATCACACCTCCACTGTCCGAGGAAGAAACGGAGCCAGAACTCATTGACAGGGCCAGCCCGAAGCTAGGACACTGGGGAATCACTGAGTCAGGAAACCATCTGCACAACAATTCCCCAGGATTTGGGCATTAGTATTCGCATTATCTCCAAGGATGCTCTCATCCTACCACTGTACCTGTTGTTTTTGGAGGCGGGGGGAGGAAGTGGCCAGAGTATCTGTAAGCATTGCCAACTGACCTGTATAAAGGGGATGTATTTTCTTTGTTCGGGATCTCTCTTCTGCCTCAACTTTGTATGCCTGTGAAGAGTATCAAAGGGGGTCATCTCGTTTATACGAGCTTTATTAAACTTTAACTGTTTGCAGAAGTTGGTGTGCGCGAATCACATCTCGAGTGTGAAACTTCAGGAAAAGAACCTAACAAAGGCTGGTACAATCACATGATTTAAAAGGCATCTGGATGGGTATCTAAATAGGAAGGGTTTACAGGAGTGTGGGCCAAATGGGACTAAATTAGTTTAGGATTTGTGGTCAGCATGTACGAGTTGGACCAAAAGGTCTGTTTCTGTGCTGTGTGACTCAATGATTCTAAATATACCAAATTGTGTACATAGGAGTTTGGACAAATAAGTTCTTAAAAGTGGAATTTTGAAAACCAATTTTGATGAGTCATGGCATCTTTGACAAAAATACATCTGATGCCCATCCCAATTGCCTCTAACTGAAGGCCATCACATTGACCTAGATCTGGAGTCACATGTACACCAGACCCATAGCAGATTGCAGGTTTTCTTTCCTAAAAAGGACCTCAGTGAATAGATTGGCTTTTAAAAAAAAATACCAGTGGTGGCTATCGCTGAGGAGAAAGGGAGGTCTGCAAATGCTGGAGATCAGAGTCAAAGAAAGCACAGCAGGTCAAGCAGCATCCGAGGAGCTGGAGAATTGACGTTTTGAGCATTAGCTCTTCATCAGGAATGAGGCTATCACTGAGGCTAGCTTTCCACTCCAGATTTTATTTAACAGAAATTAAAATTCCACCCAGCCACGTGCCAGTGCATTCTGCATTCCCAGCCATGTTACTGCTACACTGTTGTTTTATTAGAGCTTCCCAGGGTGTACCAGGCTAATTAATAGAAGGCAACACTCGATAAAGAAGCAGAAAGGGTGGTGGTGTGTGCAGATTCCATATTCTAAATTGAAGACAAGGACCAAATGACAAATTCGGTAAGAAATTAAAACCATGCCAAGGAACAACTTACTCAAAAGCTCCAACAACACTGACTAGCCACATTACAAAAGTAACTCATCAGTGGAGACATTATCAAACAGAATCTCCTTTACTGTCACATTATAAAAGTGCCACACACATGTAAACCTCTTTTCCTTTTTAGAAGAACAAGAAACATTTTAAGCAGTCCATCAAACTTTCAGGACATTAAAAAAATTGCCATTTTAAATAAAATACCATGCCAAATTGGAGACATTTCTATGATTGTTAAGTGTCCTCTCACACTTCTTATTTTCTCATGGCAATGTCTTCAGTCACTAGACCCAACTGATGGACAAATTTTATAAAGTCTTCAAACATAAAAGAAACAGTCAACACCTAATAATGTAATACACGACGCACAGCATTGTTCCTAATCATTCTGGCTGCCAACACAACACAATAGTTTTAAGGTTGGGTTCCTGAGAACCTAAGAACCAAGCAACCCTCCTCCAAATGTATACCATGTTCTTCCAAAACCTCAAAGCATCCCATTCAACCAGACTTGTGAAAGTAAAACTGACAAAAAAGAAAATAAATAAATTTTGTTTAATTCTTTCATGGGATGCAATCATCACTAGCTGGGACTGTATTTATTGCCACCTTCACCAAGGGACTGGCAGTGAGCTGCTGTCTTCAATCGCTGCACTCCACATGACGGAGATCAAACCACAATGTTGTTGGGAGGGCGAAACAGTACAGGGATTTTGATCCCACAATATTGAAGGAACAGCAATATATTGCCATATCAGAATGGTCAGTGGCTTGCACTGGGAACTTAGTGGTTACCACATATCTGCTGCCCTTGTCCCTCTAGATGGAAGTAGTCATGGATTTGGAAGGTGCTGTCTAAGGATTAGATTAGATTACTTACAGTGTGGAAACAGGCCCTTCGGCGATCTTTTGGTGAATTTCTGCAGTGCATCCTGTAAGTAGTACACGCTGCTGCTACTTAATGCCAGTGGTGGAGAGAGTGGATGTGATGCCAATCAAGTGGGTGCTTTATCCTGGATGTTATTAATCTTAAGCAAAGAATTAAAACTTTGACCTAATTCATTACTGACTTAAAATATCACAGCTATTTTGCTAGGCAAACTTATCCAGAAAATATGTAACTTTGGTAAGGCGTTTGCAAATTAGAGTACTTTCTTTGTGTTAAGTGCTCTCCACTATCAGACAGCAATATTTCCGGATTGGAAGATTTCCTTCACAATATTTTTATATACAAAATGTTTCTTTGTATAATTAGACAAAAATACCCAAATTCCAATTGCCATAATTCACACTCCTAGGATAACACCATTGCCGTGCACCATAAACCTGGGGCCTTCTGAATATTCATCAGTTTTTGTTGTCTGCTGAAATGGAGATTGTCTTCATGACTGTCCAGTACAGAGATACAAATTACCAAATAATCAAATTAAGAAAGGCTTCAGTAATAGATTGCCAAGACTTATTCCGGCTTGGAATGCAGTTATACAATGTCTGCAATTCATGCTGTACTGAAATGGTAGAAGGTTGTATCCATGGGAGCTGAGTAATGCAGCCGTAAAGCATGTTTCATACAAGATAGTTTTTATTGTTTTCTGCCTTCCTTCCAGTCTAAGTCACAAACAAGGGAGAAATACTGATGCAGATGCAGGATTGGAATTCACTCCAAGTGGACTTCATGAAATATGAAAAATCCTCAAAATTCAAGACACAGGCCTGCAAAAAACCAACCCTTAACAGCAGTTCGAGGAAGTTAAATTCAGACAGCGACTCCAATTGAGGAATTCAACATCATCTCACTGCTATCATGGACACTACCTGCCATTAGAGCTCATTGCCTGGTACAGTCAAGAGACTGATCACTTCTTACAGCAACACTGGGGCCTGGCCATTATTACTATAATGAATTCCCATTGAGGAGGGAAATGGATAATTCAAACCTTGGCCCCTCTGGCATATTGTTGCCATGTCATCACCAAACAGCAGGAGAGACATTTCCAACTATTGTGAATTGATCATGTTGTCTGGACTGCTTTCCATGGAAAAGGACTACTGTGTTTAACTGAGCACACCGGCTGAATTGGGTCTAAAAGACTGGATTAGTTCACAAATATCTTAATCAACAGGAAAATGCCTGATATGTTTGTAGTATGTTCACTCTGAACTGATACCGAAAAGGTGAGGAGTTGAAGCAGCTACGCTGCAGTTGGAGCAGTGTTAAGATCTGTCAGCTTGACTCAGGACTACGGTCAACACGACGTTAACCAAGCCGAGTTGGGGACCTCACGTGTTCCAGCAAAATCACAGTGACCTTGTCTGAAGGGGTCAGGAATGATCAACCGATCTCCTGGATCTTCCAAGCACACTGGAAGGGCCAAGCATGGGTTTGATTGAAAGTTATCAGCCAAATCCGAGAGGAATGAGGACTGACAAGTTATCGTGACTTAAGGGTGAGAACCAAATCTTGGAGACTGGGAGGGGAAGAGTGAGGGGTACAGGAACAATTTATAGGGTTGAAAAGACAGCTTTACACAAAAATTGAAATATTATCTTGTATTCATTCTCTCATGCTCAGTAACTTAAAGACATTGGTATTATTTTCTCATTCATTCATGGGATGAGGACATTACTGGCTGGGTCAGTATTTATTGCCCACCCCTAATTGCCCAGAGGGCAGTTATAAGTCAACCACATTGCTATGGGTCTGGAGTCACATGTAAGGATGGCAGTTTCCTTCCCTGAAGAACATCAGTGAACCAGATGGGTTTTTTAAAATGACAAATCAACAATGGCTTCATAGTTACATAATTGAATTCCAGACATTTCTTGAATTCAAATTCCACCATCTGCCATGGCAAGATTCAAATCCAGGTGTCTGGATTAACAATCCAGTGATAATCCCTACAGGGATTATCCCTACAGGCCATTGCCTCCTCCAAGATAGTTGATGGCAATTGTGTGCAACATGTTTATATGTAAGGCCATTACAGTCAGAAAAAGTGTGTTTATCTTGGAACCAGTGATGATAAGAGTCATTTTTGAGTTTTCCAAAAGGTAACTATTTGTTGTTTGGGGCAAATAGAATCAAGATGGTGAGTATTGACTTGACTTCTGCCTCTCACTCGCTCTGTGATGTAAAGTGCTCGAGAACATTACCTTCGCAACATCACATGACAAATTTTGGCTTCAGCAGCTGGGGAAGAACTCCAAGTGCAGGTTAGAACTTGTGAGTCAATCCATAGCCAAATCCAAGGGAACACTAAAGGCATGTTCACAAGATAAATACCAACACAGCAGGCTGGGCTAAACAACTTGTTTCCACAATGCCAATGGCACGGCTTACAAAGATGCTTCAAAAACACAAAACAGTGTGAGCCAGGCAGCTGCAGATATACCCTGAACCCTTTCCAACCAGTAACTGCCACAAAAAATGGAATTTTGTTTTCACAGTATAGAATCCCTACAGTGTAGAAAGACCGTTCAGTCTATTGAGTCTCTACCAACCCTCCAAACAGCATCCAACCCAGACACCCTCCCTCCCCCAACTCCCATCCCCACATTTACAATGGCTAATCGATGTAGCCTGCACGTCCCTGGACACCACAGAGCAACTTAACATGGCCAATTCACCTAACCTGCACATCTTTGGACATTGACAGCACCAGATGGACAACCGTACAAACACGGGGAGACTGTGCAAACTCCAGGCAGTCATCCTGAGGCTGGAGTCAAACCCTGCTGTGAGGCAGCAGTGCTAACCACTGAGCCACCATGCCTCCCACAAATCATCTTACTTTATAATTTCTCTTTTGATTAGTTTGAAACGGCATTTTATGATCAGTTCCCTTTTTGATCAGCTCCTTAAAAAGAATATCTGAAAATTTATGTTTCCCATAAAAGTTGACATGTTTATGGATTGCTTATAAAATAGATTAAGTCCAATAGTGAAACCATGGTATAAGGGCCTGGCTTTCTTTGAGTTAAGATCATTTCCCCAAGGACCTTAAAATGCTCATGTTAGTATCTTTTGAACCTGATGTCAAACCTTGACACCAACGTTGGATACCACATCTCCATCTGCTTGCTCTGATATCTTCTCCCATCAGTGAAATAGTGCACAACACCTTGAGATCAAACTGAGTGAGCTGCCAATGTACCACTTGTACAAGTCTCACCATACAAGTTCACTGCTGCTGCCTCTGTAAACATTAGAGAAAGCAACATGAAGGACTGAGCAACTTCAGGATCTCTCCCCAATCACTGTTAACCTTTCTCATTTTCCCGCTCCAAATTGTGTCAACTATATATTAAAAAAAGAGCCAGATCGACAGGTTTAACCAAACATGACTCACAGCTCCATAGTCTTCAACAGTAAACCACTTCTATTTCGCATGTGGTGGTAATGCATTTACCAAACACCACCAATACAAAGATGTAAAACTGATGTCAAATACTACAGGTTCTTATTTCACACCAATAAATGGTAAAGTCGCCATAGTTAGGGCTGCTCTGTCAAACAGAGAGAGAAAGCAAGAGAGAGAGCGAGAGAGCTGCTGGTGGTTTCTACCTCAGGTGAAGGGAGAGTTTGAGAAGGAGTGTTCTTCAATGGTAACCTCAGCCATACAGAAACTAAGCTGTTGTCACAACTCTGCATCACAAACCAGCTGTCCAGCTAAGTGACACCCTTCATTTGACACTAGGAGCTCTTTAACAGCAATGTGAACTCTAAGCATCTAGCCATACTAATAGTTCTGCACTGACCCAACATCAGAAGGTCATAAACACACATACTAGATTATATTGTAGCCTATGCATATAGTGGAATGGGTCATGGCCAACATGATCAAAGCTATTTCTACAACTGAAATGAGGCTTGTCTGGCTTCCAAAAAAAGTGGTAAAATTGCTTCAAAAACATACAGTTTACTATAACATCTTTCACAGTTGAAAATGAGAGTTACCAAATAAAATCCAAATATTTGGTCTGAACAGGCAGGTTCTGAGGAGCAAATTAAAAAGGAGGAAAGGCAAAGTTGAGACGCTGAGAGACTTAGTGACAAAATTTCAGAGTTTGGTGTTTCTGAAGCTGAAGGCCTGGCCAGTTCAAGGAGATGGCTTAAAGTTGAGGATACAAGTGAGGGAGGAAATGTTGGAGTGTGGATAATTGAGGGGTGGAGCCAGTCAGTTCTGTTGGTTATACAGTGAGTGAGAGTGTGTGTGGATCAGATTAGTTCGAACTGACAGATTTCAATCCCCTTTTCTGGCGGAGGTAGGCTCAGGGCCTATTTCCTTGCCCCACCCAGTGAAACAAAATGGTCTTGGTTCAGCAAAAACAAAAATTAAGGATTGTCTTTGGGCAGAGAATTGAAGAAGTAGCAGCTGAGTTACAAGGCCACAGATCACACGGAGATGATGGATCAAAGGAAATCTGAATGGGAGGAAGGGTGAGAATTTAAACAAGGCATTGCTTAACCAGGAACTAAAATGGGTCAACAAATGGGATTGGACTGAACAGAACTTCATAAAAGTTAGATCATGGGCAGCAGAGAGTTCAGTGACCTCACATTAACAGATGTTGGGAAGCTAACCTGGAATGTTTCAAAACAGTCATGTCGAGAGGCTACAAAATCAGGTATGAAAGTTTCAATAGCAGATGAGCTGCAACATGATTCCCCCTGTTGCTAATCAGACTGTTCATCTGATACGGTGCTAAATGAGTGTAATTTTCTCCAATTAACTATTGGGAAAACTCAAGTCATTGTCTCTATACCCACTCTTGAACCTAGTTATCAACTCTATCATTCTCCCTGACAACTGCTGAAGACTAAAGCAAGCTATTCACAAACACAGTGATGGATTTGTCGCAGAGATTGGGTTTCAAATTTGTGTCACTACAAAACTGGGAGGGGAGGTGATGACTGCAAATGCTGGAGACCAGAGTCGAGAGTATGGTGCAGGTGAGAATGTGCATAGGGTATAAGCAGGCAGGAAAAGAGTTAAGTTCTGAGTTTTGTGAAACAAGAGGTTCAGCTGAGCATGACTCAGATCAGATAAAAATTTAGTTAACAGTGGGACACTGGAGGCAACGTTAATGGGCTAACAAGGTGGAAAAGCAACTAGGTAAAAACAATGACTGCAGATGCTGGAAACCAGATTCTGGATTAGTGGTGTTGGAAGAGCACAGCAGTTCAGGCAGCATCCTAGGGGCAGTAAAATCGACGTTTCGGGCAAAAGCCCTTCATCATGAATACTGGCAGAGAGCCTGAAGGGTGGGGAGAAAGAAGCAGAGTACAATAGGTGAGTGGGGGAGGGGATGAAGGTGATAGGTCGGGGGGAGAGGGTGGAGTGGATAGATGGAAAAGATGATAGGCAGGTAGGACAAGTCAGGGGAACAGTGCTGAGCTGGAAGTTTAGAACTGGGGTGAGGTGGGGAAAGTGGAAATGAGGAAACTGTTGAAGTCCACATTGATGCCCTGGGGTTGAAGTGTTCCGAGGCAACCTCATGGAGGTTAATTGGAGAACGCCTCATTTTCTGCCTCAGAACACTTCAACCCCAGGGCATCAATGTGGGCTTCAACAGTTTCCTCATTTTCCCTTCCCCCACCTCACCCCAGTTCCAAACTTCCAGCTCAGCACTGTCCCCATGACTTGTCCCACCTGCCTATCTTCTTTTCCACCTATCCACTCCACCCTCCCCCCCGACCTATCACCTTCAACCCCTCCCCCACTCACCTATTGTACTCTATGCTTCTTTCTCCCCGCCCCACCCTCCTCTCACTTATCTCTCCACCCTTCAGACTCTCTGCCTGTATTCCTGATGAAGGGCTTTTGCCCAAAACATCGATTTTACTGCTCCTCGGATGCTGCCTGAACTGCTGTGCTCTTCCAGCACCACTAATCCAGAAGGTGGAAAAGCATCCATTATGTAGAACCAGTTAACAATATTGGAAGCATTCAGTATGTAAGGTCAGTTTGATAAGGTGAAAAGGAGGGGAGGGGGGGAACGGGATGACGATATTGGCATAGTGGGCAGGATCCAAACAAATAGTTACAATCGGATGGTGACAGCAACTGCTTGGAACATTGGTATCTCGAGACAGACTGGTCCACAAGGTAAGAAAACGCTGAAATTAAGACAGTACTAATACTTGGGTCAGAAAAGACAGTTTCAATGTAAATTGTACCATGCTGAGTGTGCTTAATACTTTAAAATGTTGGTTTGTTAAAATACTGGTTCAGAAAATCCTTTTAAGTAACTGCTTTGCCTTGCTGGAATCAGGATCTCAATTCAATGTGTTTTGTGGGCTATGTAATGGTATAGATTTTGTTTTCACATTGAAATTGTTCAGCATTATGTCCTTTTCAAATTTATCAAGCTTGTAACCTTAAAACAAATTGATTGAGTGCCTTGAGCCCCTGGAGTTGTTTGAAATTCTACAATGCCTGTTTCAAAAAAAAACATTTGGGTCAGTGGTCATACTGTGGCCAAATGAGAGTATTGTATGAAAATATCTTCGCTGCTGCTGTGTTTTTAAACGCAGAGTGTTCACAAAGAGTGCTTTTTGAGTTTGATGCAGAGTGTTCACAAAGAGTGCTTTTTGAGTTTGATGTCTTGTTAAGATTTTAGAGAATATTAGAAGTGGAGGCTGAGCTGTTTCAGTTCTGTTCATTATTGTTAAGACTTCATTGGCCCTCTTCATATTGCAAATTCAAAGAATGTTGATCCCTACCAAAGTTGTCACTGTAATTCCGACTATTTTATTTGAGAAATTTCATTTGGAGAACATATTTTAAAATATTCAGCATTTGTTTCCCACAAAATATTCGGGATTTAAATCTGAATTGAAACTGCCTCTTCAATTGCTAAAGCACAGGAAACATTTTATTGTTTTCTTGCTGTTCCAGACTTTTGAAATATTTTTCCTGACAGCTTTCTGCCAAGAATTAATTTGTTAAAGTTTGAATAACCTGACTGAGGTACCCAAGGGTTTGATTTTAGAACCAGTGATTGTTGTTTATAATTGACTGAATTGTTTAGGCAGTACAATTTAGAAGTTTATGGATTGTATAAAACTTGATAATGTCATAGATACTGAACAGAGTAACAGACTTCAAGAATTCAAAGAATGTTGAAATAGGCAGACACAATTTAGTGTAGTTAAGTGTGCGACTGTCTTCATACTGATAACCACCTTGACAAAGAAGGAATGAGAAAGGAAATGCAAAGATACTTTCAGCAGCTAACATCTTCTCTATAGTCTCTCCATTCCCAGGTAAAGCACGCCTTCGGACCACCGCCCACCCCTCCACAACCTGATCCAATGGATTCCATCAGCTCCCCAGTCATGAGCATGAAAAGTGAAGTTAATGACAGTGAAGAGGAGGTTTTTTTGTCAGTGGCTTTCCTACGGACATTAAACTACGTGAGCTTTACATTGTCTTTCAATCATTTAAGTGATATGAGCGTTCACTGATCAAGCTAACGTCACAGCAGCCAGCTGGCTTTGTTACATTTAACAGCAGAGCGGGAGCAGACACAGTAAAGAATGCTGCATTCACCTCGCCTGCAGTTGCAGCTGATGCACGATCAGATGCGCTGGTATCCTCCAGATGGACGGAGGCCTCGTCAGTTTGTGAAGTATTTAACTTCCCTTATCCAAGAATTCACATTTTTCTGTGGAGTGGAGTGTAAGGACAGACAATTTTGTTTTCAGGTTGGACTTTATTTTGAAGGAGATGCTGGGTGGAAACCAGTTATTCGACTTGGAGGGAGTGGTCGCTAAAGACTGTGAATTTAAGAACTTTACTGGTGAACTTTTTTTCCCCACATGGGAGGATCCTGGGAATCCTACCTACTACATGGGCTAGTGATTTTTACAGTTATAATCATTGTATGCTGTGTCAATAACTCACTTAAGTACTGGCTGTAAGATTCTTCTGAACAAATTGGTCGTGCCTTTCTCATCCCCCATCTAGGTGGTTATCATGGAATGAGATATTAAAGAGTTAATTTGCTCTGCTGACCTACAAGAAATTGAATGCCCCGGGGGTAGGGTGGTCTGTCTTTGTCTTAGGTGTGGAATGTTGGAGCTTTACACAGCCATTTCCTTACCATTCAGCGATGATTTACATTTTCATCCTGAAATCAATAAGAATGTTAGAGTTGGAATTTGACTACTCCCCGATAGTTACAAAAAGCAATTTGCAACAAATTTGATATTAAGGGATTTGCATTACAGGGTTTCTGGAGGTGGGGTTGTCACTGTTTTGGTACCTTGAGTGGCATATGATTCTGAGGGGGATGGCTGAGGGTTGTCTCGTGGGCAGTACTAACTGTGATGTTGAGAGTTTTGTAGAAAGACGATTTCCTTTGTTCAGGGAGAGCTTTTGCCACAACCGAGTAAGTTCTGCGAGATATGTGTTAAAGGTTCCTCCAGAAAGCTTGTACTGTCCTGTGCTTAATAAATTTGCTTGCTTGTTCACAGAAGTTGGTGCGTTGCTGTTGCATCAAGTGTGTAAGAATCTGAAGAGTAAAAGAACTTAACACTGGAAAGGCACAGCAGGTCAGGCAGCATCCGAGGAGCAGGAGAATCAACGTTGCTTTTCCATTTCAAAAGGTTTTCATCACCCTTCCTGGGCCATTAGGCCACAACACGAAATAAGTGAAGTATAAATCCACCAGCCAGGTCCTGCAGTGTGACTGGGTGGTGGTGGCACCAACACTGACTGCATGGGCTTTGAGGGGGCATCCTGCAATTCGAGACTACAAATGTATGCCAGTCAAAATGTCATGTTGTCAAATCTTTGGATAAATCTGCAGGGTATTATATGCATTGGACCCATAGCTGAAGTATCCCAAATCGTCAATTAAATCAACTCACATCATTTAAGAATGCAATAACTAGAGTTTTAGAAAAAAAAGAGTTTTTTTGAAGGCAAATCCATTTCATTTTCAGATTTTTGAAGAACAAATGTTCACTGAGGATACACTGAACATTTAATCACTTGGCAATGCAACACAACTTATTCGTAAGGGTAAGACAAAATGAATTTCACATATTGAGAAATGCAGAAGGAAACAGCATCGAACCTGGTCAGGACAGTGCTTGGTTACATCCTGAAACGTTTTTACTTTAAAAGCAGCCTTATAATCGAATCACAGCTTTTTCAATTCAATAAGCTGCTCTGATGCTTCATGGATTAACAAATGAGCAAAAAACATTGAAGTTATATTGTGGCTTATCAACTCTCTCGAGCACCCAAGATTACTTCATGGTCAATTAATTACGTTTCAATATGTTACGTGGACAAATGTGGCAGACAAATTGCGCACAACACAATCCATCAAACTCTAAACAAGATGAATGAGTTGTTTTGGGTTGAGATGGAACATTAACCAAATACAGAAAGTTACCTTTGCCCTAATGCTGCCTTGGGATTTTTTAAAAATAAACTCCCTACAGTTGGGAAGCAAGCCATTCGGCCCATTGAGTCCACACTGATCCTCCGAACAGCATACCACCCGGCTAATCCACCTACTCTGCATGTCCCTGAACACTATAGGGCAATTCAGCATGGCCAATCCATCTATCCTGCACATATTTGGACTGTGGGAGGAAACCCATGCAGACAAGGAAATGTGCAAACTCCGCACAACCAGTTGCCCTAGAGTGGAATCAAACCTGGGTCCCTGGCACTGTGAGACAGTAGTGTTAACCACTGAGCCACCGTGCCATTTTTATACCCACCATAATAGGAGAAGGGGCCTTAAGTTATCATCCATTGGAGGGTGGTCACTTCCAGCAGTCTTATACTGAAGTGCCTTGAAGCTGAACCTTCTTGAGTTCAAGGGGTCAGATGTATTGAATCAAGGGGCTGTCTAAATAAACGAATTAATAAATGAATATAGCTAAATGGCTTCCATTGCTTTTTCACTCAAACGCATTGCTGACTGGGCCAGTATTTATTGTCCATTCCCAATTACTGCTGAATGTAGTGGTAACCTTTTTGAAACAGTGCAGTCCTTGGAATCTATGTACATCCACAGTGCTGTTAGGAAAGAGAGTTCAAGGATTTTGATCCAGTGACAGTGAAGGAACGGCAATATATTTCCAAGTCAGGATGGTGAGTAACTTGGAGGGGAGCTTGCAAGTGGTGGTGTTCTCATGTACCTGTTGTCCTTCTCGTTCTTGATGTCAGGGGTCAGGGTTTGGAAGGTGGTGTCGAGGAAGCCTTGCTGGGTTCCTACAGTGCACCTTATAAACGGTACAGTCTGCTGCCATTGTGCATTGGTGGTGCAGGGAGTGAGTGCTTAAGGTGGTGCACGTGGTGTCAATCAAAAACATGTTGAAGCTGCACTCATCCAGGCAGCTGGAGAATATTCCATCACACTGCTGACTTGTGCCTTTGCAGATTATTTACAGACTTTGGGGACATGTAATTTTGCAAACATTTGTATGTAAACAGCTGTGTTTGGTGTTTCCTTTTACCTTTTTTTTTTAAGATGAAAATTAAGAAAATATATATTGTGCATGGATCAACTGCTATCCATAAGAATTACAGTTTAGTGTACACTTTTCCAGGAATAGCATACCGATCAAACCATGTACCGATGGAAGTATACAGCTTTGCACTTCCAACAAACTTGAATCTCTGAGCGGAAACCAACAGAACTAAACACTCAGTGCAAAAAGGCTGCTGTCCTAACTGATCATTGTTTTCAGTCCACACTCCGTTTCCTAACTACTACATCTACTCCTCTTCCTGGCAGCTGTCAGACAATAAACCAAATCAGTTGGCAACAGTGTCGTCACATTTTATACTGAATTTTGCATCAATCTCCTATTTGTGCCGTCTCTAAGGCTGCCAGTTCCACCTTTGTAACATCATCCAACTTCGACTGCTGAAACCTTGGGATCTAACTATTCCACTGCAATCCTGGATGGTCCCCCATTTTCTAATCTCCATAAATTCGAGGTCACTCAAAAATCTGTTATGGATATCTAAATTGTAGCAAGTCTCATTCACCTATGTCCCCCCCCTCCCCACCCTGTTTACTATGATGTAGAGGTGCCAGTGTTGGACATCAGTACAACCCCAGTTGTAATCCAACAGGTTTATTTAAACTCACAAGCTTTCGGAGTGCTGCTCCCTCATCAGGCTTATCTGAAGGAGCAGCACTCCAAAAGCTTGTCATTTCAAATAAACCTGATGGACTATAACCTAGCATTGTCCGACTTCTGACCCTCTGTTTACTGACCGACATTGGTTCCCAATCCGCAACATCTTGATTCTAAAATTCTCAAATCTTTTTTCAAATCTCTGCATGACTTCCCCAAGCCTCCAAGATATCCATGTCTGTTTAATTCTGGCCATGTTCACACTGGTTCAGATTTTAATCAGTCCTCCAGTGATTGCTGTACCCTCAGCAGTCTAGACTCTAAGCTCTGGAATTAACTCTCCAGAAACCACGACCTTGCTTTCCTCCTTTAAGACCCAGCCTTCATAAAAAGCTGTATTTGTGGGAACTTGCTCCATACAAAACAATTCTGGATTAGTGGTGCTGGAAGAGCACAGCCATACAAAACAATGCCAAGTAGGACTTAGCACCAGGTACCAAGGTGTGCTATTTAAGCACGATGTTCTCTTCTCAAAAAGACTACTTGCTGCATTTTTTTTTACATGAAGCACAAATCTGACATGGGTAGTAGGTGCACAATTCTGCATATCCTCCGATGTGTCAGGATTTCTAACCATTGCGAGCCAGTAGAAAACTGAAGCCAACCAGTAAGAAAATCCCTCACTTAAAACAAGTCATTCAATAGAAAGTAATAGCAACTGTTCCTGCCAGAAGATTCCTCGATATTCTAGTGAATATCAATGCTACTTCAAGTTCTCAGGTGCTACAGGTGGGGAGGAATTTCAGGTTAAATACATAATGCGATGCAAAATTAAAAGCACTAATCCCTTCATGTTTAAGCTGAAGCAGACATCGCTAGCAGAACCGAATACGATGATCTGACTGCACAATTAATTCGCCATGGTGTTACTAAGGGGTTTAGTCACATCGCTGCTCTCACATTTACAAGAAATTACACAACTGGAGCAATGCTTTGCAATATAAATGTGGTCAAATCATTAAATTTGAGCCTCTCACATTTATATGGCAGAGCAGTGTTAAACATAGGATGAGTTTAGAAAATGATTTCATACAAAAGAGAGTAGATTAAAAAAAAGTCTTGGCATATTTAAGAGTGCACTGGGATTCAGCAGAAGATAATATAAGGAAACATTCACCTCTGTGTCCAATTGATAGGCAGGACTTATTTTGTTGCTGGAGTGTTACCAGCCTGCAAGGAGTCAGTTAGCTCAGCTGGCTGGATGGCTGGTTTGCAATGCAGAGTGACACCAAAAGCACTGTACCTTGAGAAAGGGACCATTGCTGTGTTTTTTCACAAATTCCCTTTTCTGGGGAATTTATTCACGGGCAGGCTGACATTTGTTGTCTATCTCTAACTGCCCTTGAGAAGCCCATGTCTGAACCTGCAGCACTCTGTGTTGGTTAGTTAAACTTGCAGTGCTGTCTGTAACAGTTCAGTGCGGTTGGGTTGCTTGCCAGGCCATTTCAGGCTCTGCAATGTTACTGGGGCTCAATACCCACACAGGCTGCAGGTACCCTCAGGATTCTCATTCACAACCTCTCCCGAGGTGTGGTGACTCTCTCAAGTTCAACTGTGTGTCTATGTGTCGCTCTCTTTCTCACACACACACTCCCCACCTCCACCCCTCCCTTGGGAGACTGGGACTATGGCAATGTTACTTTTTACCAATGTGCAATGGCAGAGAAAAAGAAACCTCACATTTGAACCAAAAGGACAGCGCGGTGGCTCAGTGATTAGCACTGCTGCCTCACAGCACCAGGATCCCAGGTTCGATTCCTGCCTCAGGTGACTGTCTGTGTGGAGTTTGCACATTTTCCCTGTGTCTGCGTGGGTTTCCTCCAAAGATGTGCAGGTCAGGTGAATTGGCCATGGTAAATTGTCCGTAGTGTTAGGTGCATTAGTGGGAGGGAACTGGGTCTAGGTGGGTTACTCTTCGGAGGGTTGGTGTGGGCTGGTTGGACCGAAGGGCCTGTTTCCACACTGTAGGGAATCTAGTCTAATCATAAAAATGCTTTGAAGTGTGACAGCTGCCCAGAATCTCAGGCAAAGGAAACCGGAGGGTATGGTAATGTTGCGACAATATTACTGGGACTAACAAGCCAAAGGCCAACAGTAATAAAATCAAGTTCAAATTCCACCATGTTGGCTAATTAATAAAATCTAGAACAAATAAATGATCATGAAACATCCAGACTGGTGATCACAATGCTACTCAAGGGAGGAAATCAGTCACCTCTACTCAGTCTGGCCGACATAACTCCAGATCGACAGTGACGGGTCTGCGTGGGTTTCCTCCGGCTGCTCTGGTTTCATCCCATAGTCCAAAGATGTGCAGCTTAGGTGGATTAGCCATACTAAATTGCCCATATTGTTCAGGGATGTGTAGCCTAGGTACAGTGTCTGGGGAAATGGAGACTAATAGGGGTAAGGGAATGGGCCTGGGCCTGGGCGGGATATTCTTTGGAGAGTCGGTGTGGACTTGTCGGGCTTGTTTCCACACTGTAGGGATTCTATGGCAGAGTCAGAAATGGCCTGACAAACAACCCAGTCACATTAGGCTGCTATAGACAGCGCTGCGAGTTTAACACCCAACCTGGACTGCAGCAGTTTCAGAAGTGGGCTTCTCATGGGTTATTCAGGATGACAACAGATGCCAGCCTGCCAGTGAATAAACCGCCCGCCCGCCCCCCCACCCCCTCCACACACACACACACACACACACACACACACACGTGAATTTTAGTTTGGGCATCATTTCTCACAAATGAATAACAATCATTTAAGTTAGATTGGACACGGAGCCACATAAGGAGATTACTGGGGCAGGGAACCACAAAGGCTTTAAAGGAGCCTCTCAAAGTGGGAGAGCAGGGTTCCACGCGTAGCTCGAGAAGATTACACAGACTTGAAATGAGAATTTTAATAAATTAAAATGAAGGTGGTAGACATTTAAACTGAACAGATTTGAATATATTTCCGAACAGAGTAAAGAGAGGTGGCAGGTTTTATTTTATTTATTCACAAGATATGGGCATCACTGCATTTATGTCCCCATCCCTAATTGCCCAGAGGACAATTAAGAGTCAATCAGATTGAGTTGGGAGTCATATGCTGGCCAGAACAGAAAACATTGAAGATTCCTTTCCTGAAGGGAAACCAGATGGGTTTTTCCTGATGATTGACAACATGGTCATCATTAGGCTCTTAATTATAGATTCTGTTGAATTCAAATTTCACCAACTGCCATGGCAGGACTTGAACCCCAGAACAGTATGTAGGTGCCCAGATTAATAGTCTAACAATAATACCACATGACCATGAAATTCACATGGAGGAGAAATGCAAAGAATTCCCCAATAGGGACAAAAATAATAAAGGAAAGCAAATGAAAGAGACTTGGAGACCTTTTACTGTCAACAATCTGTAGCAAATGAGATTAATATTAAGGTGGAAATAGTCAGGTATTTCTTCTGACGTATACAGCATTTGAGAGAATGTACTTAGAATAGCATCTGCAGTTCTGGTCACTCCAGGACATAAAGGGTACAGAGAAAGAAGAACAGAAGTAGGCCATTCAGCCCTTTGAACCAGCCCTGCCACACCATCATGGCTAATCCTCCACCTCAATACCATATTCCAGTTTTCTCTCCGCAGCCCCCTTTAATATCTAAAAAGTAACACAATCTGTTTGTTGAATATATTCAGTGCTTTGGCCGCAGTAGCCTTCTGTGTTAAAGAATCCCACAAGTTCACTACCATTTTGAGCTGAAGAAACATTTCCTCTTCTAAGTTCGAAATGGTCTACAGCGACTCCCGAGACTGTAACCTGTGGTTCTAACTCCCTTACCAAGGGAAACATCCAGGGAACAGGAGAATCGACGTTTCGGGCATAAGCCCTTCTTCAGGAATGCCTGACCTGCTGCGCTTTTCCAGCAACACATTTTCAGCTCTGATCTCCAGCATCTGCAGACCTCACTTTCTCCTCAAGGGAAACATCTATCTAGCCTGTTCAGCCCTGTTAGAATTTCAATTTGCTTCAATCAATCAGTTCCCTCTCATCTTTCTAAACTTTAGTGAATACTAGTCAAACCAATATCTCATCAGACGACAGTCCTGTCACCTTCAGTTTTGTGAAACGTTGCTGCACTCCCTCCTACGTAACTTTTCCCTCTCTTAGGTAGGGAGACCAAAACAGCAAACACACTCTAGTACCTCACGTGCGGCAACGAATTTATCCACAGTAAAGTCCCAGAAATGACAAACATCCAAGATAAAGTTTCAGTTAATCAGTTTTAATAATGTTGATCTGAGGATTAAACATTAACCTGAACATATGTACAAACAGTTCTTTTTCCAACATTGCCATGAATCCTTCCAAGTCTACCTCAAATAACAGAATGAGAACTCAATTTAACCTGTTATCCAATGTTGTTGACAATGCTACACTCATTCAGAACTTCACTAATGTGTGACCTTAAGTCATGTGCTAACGGACCTGAACCTACAGTATGCTGACACGAACGCTAACGAGCTGTACAATCTTATGTGGTCCAAGAGGGATTGCATTCAAGGCACTACAACTTACAAGAAGAAATAACAATGTCACAGAGTCATAGAGATGTACAGCACGGAGACAGACCCTTCAGTCCAACTCGTCCATACAACCAGATATCCCAACCTAATCTAGTCCCATTTGCCAGCACTTGGCCCACATCCATCTAAACTCTTCCTATTCATATATCCATCCAGATGCCTTTTCATTTCACACACGCACCACCCTCTGCGTGAAAAAGTTGCCCCTTTAGGTCTCTTTTATATCTTTCCCCTCTCACCCTAAACATATGCCCTCTAGTTCTAGACTCCCCCACCCAGAAAAAAGACCTTGTCTATTTATTGTATCCATGTACCTCATGATTTTATAAACCTCTATAAGATCAACCCTCAGCCCCAGCCTATTCAGCCTCACCCTATAGCTCAAACCCTGGCAAGATCCTTGTAAATCTTTTCAAATCTTTTCTGAACCCTTTCAAGTTTCACAATATCCTTCTGATAGGAAGGAGACCAGAATTGCTTACAGTATTCCAACAGTGGCCTAATCAATGTCCTGTACAGTCACAACGTGACCTCCCAACTCCTGTGCTCAATAGTCTGACCAATAAAGGAAAGCATACCAAACACCTTCACACCTTCTTCACTATCCTAACTACCTGTGACACAAAGCCATGCTGACTATCCCCAATCAGTCCTTGCCTTTCCAAATGCATGTAAATCCTGTCCCTCAGGATTCCCTCCAACAACTTGCCCACCACCAATGTCAGGCTCACTGTCTATAGTTCCCTGGCTTTTCCTTACCACCTTTCTTAAATAGTGGCATTATGTTGGTTAACCTCCAGTTTTCCAGCACCTCACCTTCTGACTATAGATGATACAAATATCTCAGCAAAGGGCCCAACAATCACTTCTTCCTAAACAGTTCTAGGGTACAACTGATCAGAACTGGGGATTTATCCACTTTTAAGCATTTTAAGACATCCAGCACCACTTCCTCTGTAATATGGACATTTTTCAAAACGTCACCATCGACTTCCCCACATTCTGTATCTTCCATGTCCTTCTCCACAAAATGTCAAATATATTTACAGCAAAGCTAATTAGCCATGTTTTCTGTGCTTGGACATCAAGGAGTTAAGAAGGGTATTCCAGGGTTTTGACCCAACAACAGTGAAGGAATACAATTCCAAGTCAGGATGGCTTGCAAATGGCAGTGGTCACAATTTGGAACTGGTTCTCAAAAGGAGCGTTGGGGAGTTGCTACAATGGATTTTGAAGATGATACACAATGCAGTGATGGAGACAGTGCATGCTTAAGATGGCGACAGGTTGTTCGATAGGCAGACTGTTTTGTTTCGCCAACAAATCAGCGAAACCTGTAATCTGATTAATTAACCAGGCAATCTATTTAGGCCCAATTATAAATTTGTTTCACAAACACATCACAAATTGATTGTTGTCCATTTAAGATCTTATTGTGAGAAGGAAGCAAATACAATCAACCGTGAATTTATTGCTCTACCAAAGAATAACAGTGAGTCAATATATTGGATTAATAGGGCTGCTTTCCTGACTTGCAGTGTATGTATTTATGAATGAAAGTCAATGAGAAAGCACATTAAAACAGATGCAGATTTAAATCAAGCAGGTATCGAGGGCATCAAAAAGGAAGCAGTTAACCTATGGATGGTAAAGATAAATGCAAGGTAAATTTATCAGACAATCCAAAAGAGGAGCATGCATCATCAACTGATCAATGCAGCAGTGACGTGACTGTGACTATGAAACATTAACATAGGTTTATATGCACTGAACTGAAAAATCCTCAAAGCTTGTGCTGAGATTATGGGACCATGTGCCTGAAGAACTAATGGGAATAATGGCTATCAGGAAAATTGAAAAGAACTTTCATTTTTATCACACCTTATTGCAGCTTCAGGATATCCCGAGACAACAACAGGTGGCTTTGTGGTGCAGTCTCCGTGCCAGAAGCTTCAGATTCAAGTGCTAGCTCAGGACTTGATTGCCACAGCACACGCATCATAACATAGTCAATGGACAAACCCTACTAGCAGTGGGAAGGTTTCCTGGTTAGCTAGAATATGAAAGACTCACCATGTTCAAAGATTCCACACACTGGATTCTCACTTCCAGAGGATGACAGACGCATCCGAAAGCTTTTAAAGCCCAGGACCACTTTAGAAGCAAGGTTAATTAGCATGTAGTGACTGCCCAATACAGAAACTGAATGCACAGGTAATGGTTAGTCCAGAACTAACATGTGTAGTTTTATAGAGACATTAAAACAGATTCACTCAGGTGGGATCAAGAATGCTGAACTATAATTGAGATACTGAGATATCTTAATCTCCTATTTGATGAGAGGTTGAAGAGGGAGAGACATTATCAAATTTCAAAAAGTGAGAGCTAATAAGAAATTTAATTGTACAGATTGTCAGAGCACAGAATTGGTTGAAGAAGATTCAACTGTATTTTTAAAAAGAAACTAGACTGGGTTGGGATGTCTGGTCGGCATGGACAAGTTGGACTGAAGGGTCTGCTTCTGTGCTGTGCATCTCTATGACTCTAATAGGCAAGCATTTGATGCACAAAAATGGAGAGGCAGACGGAGACACGGACTGGTAGATTCATGTTGGATTCTTCTAGCTGAGAGGCAGTATAAACATACTGAATGGTCTCTTCCTCGCTGAAAATCTTTATATTCTTTAAATATTTTATTAATCTATATTTTCTTTTACATATTGGCAAACGGAGGCCAAATAGCTTGTTGCTCTTCTTCAAATTATGTCACGTAATTCAGAGAGGCACAGCTTAAACCTAGCCTTAGTGGAAGTTAAAATCAATTCATAAATAGGGGCGTAAAAGCTACTCTTTTTTCATGATGACCACTTCAATTACTAACAGTCATAAAACTTCTTCTGGCTCACTATGGTCTTTAGGTGAAGGACAACTGCAAGTCTGACCTGCTCTGGCATATGTCTGAGTCCAGGCACACAACAATATAGTTGATACCACCTTGTCTACTTGCATGGCAACTTTCAGGGAGCTATGGATTTGAACCCCAAGATCCCTCTGTTCAGAATCCTGCCATTAACTGTATACTTTGCCTTAACATTTGATCTCCCAAAATGCAGTATCTCATACTTACTCAGATTAAATGCCACTGCCATTTCTCCATCCATATCTGCAACTAATCTAAACCCCACTGCATCCTTTGACAAAACTTCTGTACTATCCACAACTCCACCATCTTTGTATGATCTGCAAATCTACCAACCCACCCATCTACATTCTCATTCAAGTCATTTATATATATGACAAACAGCAGAGGTCCCAGTACGGATCCATTTGGAATATCACTCGTCACGGTCCTCCAGCCTGAAAAACACCCTTCCACCACTTCTACGGACAAGCCAGTTCTGAATCCACGTGGGCCAAATCACCATGGATCACCTGTATCTGGATGAGCTGACCATGAAGGACCTTGTCGAAAACCTTACAAAAATCCATGTAAACAACATCCACTGCTCTACCTTCATTGAATTTTTCGAGGTGGTGATAAATGCAATCAAGTTAATAAGACATGACTTGCCTCGCACAAAGCCGTGCTGACTGTCCCTAATTAGACCATGCTTTTCCAAATGCATGTAAATCCTATCCCTAAGAATTCTCACCAATAGCTTCCCAATGTCACGATATGCAATATTGATTAGCTGCTACAACAAGATCTTCGTCAATCATCGTTTTAAAAACCTTTATTAGTGGCACTGGCAAGGCTAGCATTTGTTAAGACATAATATGTAGGAGCACAAGTAGGCCATTCAGCCAATCCTTTTTTGCTATCATTCAATGCGATCATAGCTAATCTTATAATTCTCAACTCCATAATCCCCGATTCCCTTACTGATTAAAATGTCTGTCTCAGTCTTCAATATACTTAATGACGCAATCTCTACAGCCGTCAGCAGTCGAGAATTCTACAAATTGACCACCTGAGACAATAAGTTCCTATTCATCATTGTTGTAAATGTGTGACCCCCCCCTTATTCTGAGGTTATGCCCTCGGGTCCTAGACTCTCCCACAAGAGAGACTTTTGCCTTGCCCCTGAGTTCAGTGACTTGCAATGCCATTCCAGAGAGCATTTAAGCATCAGCCATATTGTTATGTATCTGGAGTCACACGTAGGGCAAACCAGGTAAAGATAACAGACTTCGCTGCTGAAAGAAGATTTGTGAATCAGATCAACTGCGACAACTATTGACAAAGAGTTACATAATCACTGCAACTTAAAATTCTGTATTTATCAATTTCAATTCCATGAATTGCTGAGTGTAGGATCTGAAACCACACCCCATAGCATTATCTGGACATTATCATCATGCGACTATCTGTCTCAAATTACAAATGGTGACAGTAACATGGGGATTGGAAGAAGCAGACTCTCTTTTTCTGGTGAGGTGATGGCCCAGTGATATTATTGCGAGGCTGTTTATCCAGAGACCCAGATAATAATCTGGGGACCTGAACTCAAATCTCATGATGGGTGGTGGTAGAATTCAAATTCAATAAAAATCTGGATTAGGAGTCTAATGACAATGAAACCATTGTCATTGCTGGAAAAATCCATCTGACTCACTATGTTCTTTAGGGAAGGGAACTGCCATCCTCACCTGGTCTGGTCCTACATGTGACTCATGACCCACAGCAATGTGGTGACCCTCAACTGACCTCTGGACAAATTAGGAGATGTACAATAAATGCTGGTGCCATGAATGAATAAAAAACCTTCACATAACACCAACACGAACTGGAATTTATACTTTCATAAATTTACAAATAAAGTATATTTCTGGAAAAACCCAGAACAAGACTTGCTAAACAAGGACAGATGCATCTGCAGCTGGCAGGTTAATAAGGATGAGGTCAAGTATGGTTCTCCCTCTTGTTGGTTCCCTCACCATCTGCTGCACACCTAAAGATATATCCTTTAGGAACCAACAAGGTCCATCAGTAGTGCTGCTACCAAGCAATTCTTGATGGTGGACACTGAGATCCCCCACCCAGAGTACGTCTTATGCCCTTGCCACCCTCAGTGCAAGCTCCAAGTGTTGAACAACATGGAGGAGGACTGATTCATTAGCTGAGGGAGAATGGTACGTGGTAATCAGCAAGTGGTTTCCTTGTCCAAGTTTAACTTGAAGCCATGACTCTTCCTGGGGTCTGGAGTCAATGTTGAGGGCTCCTAGTGCAACTCCCTCCTGACTGTATACCACTGTGCCACCACCTCTGCTGGGTTTATCCTGCCTGTGGGACAAGAAATATTCAGGAATGGTGATGGTAGCATACTGCACATTGTACAGTATGATTCCGTGAGTATGACCAGTTTGTGGGACAGCTCTCCCCATTTTGGCACCACCTCACTAACCACATGTCAGGAAGGACGACTTTGCAGGATTGACAGTGCTTATTCTGCTGTTGCTTTTTCCGGTGCTGAGGTCAGTGTTGGGTGGTCCACTCGGTTTCATTTTTTTGTTAAGACTTTGTAGCGCTTGTTAGAACTGAGTGGCCTGCCAGGCCAGCTGACAGTCAACCATCTTGCAATGGGTCAGGAGTCATATGTAGGCCACATTTCCCTCCCTGAAGGACATCAGTGAACCAGATGGTTTTTCTAACAGTTGGCAATATTTCACAGTAGATTCTTAATTCCAGATGTTGTTGTTTATTGAATTCTAATTCCACCACATGCCATGGCAGGATTCAAAACTAGATCCCTAGCAAATTAGCAGAGTTTCTAGTGATAAACCCACTAGGCCATCACATCCCTCCCTCTTATTTTAGGAAGGCAAGTTTCACAAACAGATTGCATACAATGTGGTAAAGATTAGTCGGAAGCCTTTAAAAACCAACTGAGGATAATGAAAGAAAGCAATAAATATGAGGTTAACCTAGCTGGTAAAATAACAGAAGACTGCAAGAATTGTTTTTTTAAATATATAAAAAGGTAAGAGAGGGGCAAGAATGGACACTGAAAACTGTGGCTGGAGAAGAATTGGTATCAAAGATATGATGGGGGAAAAGTAAACAGGTACTTTGCATCAGTCTTCATGGTGGAAGACACCAACAACATTGCAGAACTTCAAAGGAGTCAGGGGGAAGAGGTGAGTGTAGTGGCCATCATTAAGGAGAAAGTTGAAAGTTCTGACGGTGAATAAATCATCTGGACCAGGTTAGTCTCCACGGTCCTGAGGAGGTACTCGAAGAGACTGCAAGGCATTGGTCACGATCTGTCAGGAATCACTGGAGTCAGGGAGGGTGTGAATGGACTGGAAAATTGCTAATGAAACATCTGTTGAAGGAGGCAGAGAAAGGTAACTACAGGCCAGTTAGTCTGACCTCGGACATTAGTAAGATTTTAGAGTCAATTAAGAATAAGATTGCAGAGTACGTGGAAATGCATTGTAAAATAGAGTGGAGTCAGCACAGCTTCATCAAGGAGGGTCATGCCTGACAAATCTATTCAAATTCTTTGAGGAAATAGCAAGCAAAATAGACAAAGGAGAGCCAATGGACATGATCGATTTGGATCTCCAGAAGACAAAGTACCACATCGGAGGTTGTTAAATAAGAGTCCATGGTGTTCGGGATAAGATACTGGCATGAATAGAGGATTGGCTGACTGGCAGAAGGCAGAGTGTGGGGATAAAGGGGTCTTTTTCAGGATGGCTGCCGGTGACTGATGGAGTTCCACCAGGGTCAGTGTTGGGACCATAACTATTCACGTTACACATCAATGGACGAAGAAACTGAGGGCACTGTTGTTATATTTGCAGATGATACAAGGATAGATGGAGGGGAAAGGGAGCGTTGAGGAAGTGGAGAACTGCAGAAGGACTTGGACAAGGCTAGGAGAGTGGGCAAAGTGCCAGGTGGAGTACAGTGTGGTAAAGTGTGAGGTAATGGATTTTAATACGAAGGATACAGAAGGTGACTATTTTCCAAATGGGGAAAGGCTTCGGGAATCACAAGTACAAAGGGACTCATGAGTCCTAGTTCAGGATTCCCTTCATGTTAACATGCAAGTTCAGTAGGAACGTAAATGCAATGTTAGCAGTCATTTCAAAAGAGCGAAAATACAAAAGCAGAGATGAGGCTGTATAAGGCTCTGGTCAAACCGCATTTACAATATTGAGAGCAGTTTTGGGCCCTGCCTAAGGGAGGACGTGCTGACATTGGAGGGGGTCCACAGTGGGTTCATGATGGGAATGAGGTGCAGTTGATGACTTTGGGTCTGTATTCAGAGTTCAGAAGGACAAGAGTGGAATCTCATTGAAACTTAGAGAATACTGAATACAGTGGACAGAGATGATGTTCCCACTCATAGGAGAGACTAGGACCCGAGGGCACAGCCTCAGGGTTAAGGAATAACTCTTTGGACCAGAGATGAGGAGGAATTTCTTCAGCCAGAGGTGGCACAACCACCTGGTGAAGGAGCAGCACTCCAAAAGCCAGTGCTTCCAAATAAACCTGTTGGACTGTAACCTGGTGTTGTGTGATTTATAACTTTGTGCACCCCAGTCCAATACTGGCACCTCCAAACCGTGAATGTGTGGAACTCATAGCCACAGACAGCTGTGATTTTGAGTGTTTTTAAGACAAAGAAAGATAGGTTCTTGATTAGGTTCCGGGGAGAAGGCAGGAGAATGGATTTGAGAAACGGATCAGGCATGATCGAATGACGGAACAGAATCGAAGGGGCGACTGGCCTAATTCCGCTCCTATATTTTGTTTCCTTTCCTCCATGATATCATTTGTAATTGATACGGTGAATGAGCACCGAGATGGGAGGTTCATTCGATAATGGCTGAGGGTTGGGTTGGGGGTCGCATGATTCCCGGGCCCCTTGGGAGGGTTGCATACCCCAGGGTAAAGATACCGGGGGGTAGGGGGTGGTGTGCAGCCTAGCCTCTGGAGACCGGGTCCCGCTGAAATGTGCAACCATTTGCCACCGAGAACAACACACGCCAGAAACGACTTGGCCAATCCCACAGTCGATTCCAGTTTACCGCGGAACTGGGAAACAAAACAGCCGGGTGGGGGAGAAACACAAGGATTGTCCAGATTCATGAGTAATCCTCAGAAAATTACTAGGGGTGGGGGGGGGGGGGACATGCACCCATACAAAAACATCTCGCAAAATCCGGAGTCTTTACACCATCCCATGCAAGTATTTGCATGTTCACGCTTGCAATACTGAGGACAGTTCAATGGGATGGGTTCCCCTTTCCCCTGCCCTCATCCCCAGGATTAAATTCCGCGAGTGCGAACATGGGGACGAAATGAAGGGTCACTGGATCCGGAACGTTAACTCTGATTTCTCTCCAACAGAGGCTGCCAGGACCTGCTGAGCTTTTTTTTTAACCCCCCCCAATCCATTTGTGTTTATAAAACCCATCCCAGCTGTTTGTGAATGGGCTAACTAGGGGAGTGGAGTAACTGGGGCCAGATCTCAGGCGGTGGAGGTATAAAGCGATCAGATGTACCGGTAGATCGACGCTGACATCGCTGCCGTCCAGGAGGGACACTCTGCAGGTGATGATGGATTTGGAGTCTCCGGCCGCGGGGATGTGGATTCCCGATCGCTGCGCCTCCCTCTGCTTCTCCCGGTCTGTGTGCCGACGCACCGTGCGGCGCCCTAGAGTCCTCCTCAGGAATCCCAGCATCTTCCCAGCTCACTCCCTGCGGGCGCCAGGGGGATACAATGTCGCCGATTCTCGTCTCAGGAAGTAGCAACTCCGAAACACAATGTAACCCAGAGGCAGCTCCGCTCGGCGCTGCACACACATGGAACACCACCCCCTCCTCCTCCCAAATCATCCAAATCCTTCCAACTCTAATAAAAGAGCATGCGTCAGTCCGTCCCAGGAAATGGCGTCAGCCTCCTCTCAATTTAGTTTTGGGAGTGGGAGGGTGGGAATGTCTTCCACTCAGCTCCTAATCCCTGTCCATTCCCTCGCAGCCTTCTCTAAAATGGCCATTGAATCTGTCTTAGTTTAACAATGTCGTGGTTTTACTCATTCAAAACAAAAAAAAGCTAACCCTGCCTCTCTCTCTGTTTGTTTATCTGTCTGGGTCCATTCCTGTTTCACCATCTGTGGATTTGCCCGCCCGCTTTGTGTGGGACGGATTTTCACCTGAACATCGCCGCGTTTATATCGCTGTCTGTGTGTGTGTGAGCTGTGGGATTCTCGTCTCTTCACTACCGCACTCACACTGAGGGGGCTGCAGCAGACATCTGAATGCGGAAAATGTTTTGCGAGATTAGATTTAGATGAGAATCCCCACAGTATGGAAACAGGCCCTTCGGCCCAGCAAGTCCACACCGACCCTCCGAAGCCCACCCAGACCCATTGCTCTACCCGATATTTATCCCTGACTAATGCAACTAATGGGTAATTTAGCATGGTAAAAGTGAGGTCTGCAGATGCTGGAGATCAGAGTCTAGATGAGAGTGGTGCTGGAAAAGCACAGCAGGTCAGGCAGCATCCGAGGAGCAGGAGAATCGACGTTTTGGGCTAGATCCCTTCATCAGGAATGAAGCTTGTGAGCTGGGGGGGGGGGGTGCTGGAGAGATGAAGGGGAAGGGAGCTGAGAGTGCAATAAGTAGGCAGAGGTGGGGATAATGGTGAGCAGGGAACTGTATGCAATACCCTAACCCCCCACGATCACTATTTATTTATGGGATATGGGTGTCACTGCTATTTATTGCCCATCCCTAATTGTCAACCACATTACTGTGGGTCTGGAATAGGCCAGACCAAGTAACAATGGCACCAGTGAACCAGAAGGGTTTTTACAATATGCGACAATACATATATGTTCGCCAGAGCAGCACAGTGGTTAGTACTGCTATCTCAGCATCAGCGTTTGATTCCACCCTCAGGTGACTGCGTTTGACGTTTGCACATTCGCCCTGTGTCTGCATGGGTTTCCTCCAGGTGCTCCAGTTTCCTCCCACAGTCCAGGGATGTGTGGGTTAGGTGGAATAGTCATGCAAAATGCCGAGTGATAGGGTAGGGAGGTGGGTCTGGGCGTGATGCTCTTCAGAGGATTGGTATGGACTTGATGGCTGAAAGGCCTGCTTCCACACTGTAGGGATACAATAATTTTTATTCCCGATTATATTGAATTCAAATTTCGCCAGCTGCTGTGGTGGGATTCAAACTGATGTCCCAGAACATTAGCCTGGGGTTCTGGATAACTAGGTTAACAATATTCCTAGGACACCACCGATTCCCCTTGATTTTAAAAGTGCATAGTGGTGCCATTTATATGATACAACCTCCTGATTGTCATTTCAGAGATGCTTGAGACAGAGGGTCCAAGCATCAAGCCTGCAACAGTGCCCAGTGCACAGCCTCACTGGGAGAAGTGGCCCCACTGAGGAAATTGATCAGACTTCAAAATGTGTTATCATCACTCTCATGGGAAATGCCTGTCATTCAGAAGGCCAGTATTTGTTGTCTATCCCCTAACTGTCTTTGAATTGAGTGTTGACCAGGCTTGGTAAAGATGGAAAATTTTCTTCCTGAAGGAGTGTGTGTGAACGAAATAGAGGCTTTTTTGATGAAAATCAATTATAGTTTCCTGGCCATTGTTTTCTGAAATTAGTTTTATATTCCAGCCTGATTGCATTTCAAATCCACCAACCTCAACGGCCCAGAGCATTAGTTCAAGCCTCTGGATTACTTGTTCAGTGACATTACCACAATGCCATTGTTTTAGAAGCAGGCTGTAAATTTTGAAAAAATATTAATTGATACGTGCATCACTGACTGGGCCAGCATTTATTGCCCATTCCTTGGGAAAGTGGCTACGATCCAACTTCTTGAATTGCTGCAATCTATTTGTTGTTGGTGCACTCACAATGCCATCAGGGAGCAAGTTCCAGAATTTTGACCCAGCAACACTGAAGGATATATTTCTAAGTTGAGAGTGCGTTGCTGGAAAAGCACAGCAGGTCAGGCAGCATCCAAGGAGCAGGAAAATCAACGTTTCAGGCTGGAGCCCTTCATCAGAATTCCTGATGAAGGGCTCCGGCCCGAAACGTCGATTCTCTGCTCCTCAGATGCTGCCTGACATGCTGTGCTTTTCCAGCAACACACTCTCAACTCTGATCTCCAGCATCTGCAGACCTCACTGTCTCCTAGATATATTTCTAAGTCTGAATGGCTTGGAGGGGAACTTGCAGACGGTGGTGTTCCCATTTACCTGCTACCATTATCCTTGTAGATGGAAGTGGTCGTGGTTTTGGAAAGGTTAAGGAGCCTTGATGAAATTTTGAAGTGCATACTGCTGTGGAGCACAAATGCATAATCAATGAGATGAGCAGCAGGGAACTGCAGGAAAAATGTTGCCAAGTTCATTGGAGCGAAGCCCTGTATTCCTGCACAGTATTTCTATTCAAATGAACATCTAATGCCCTTTTATATGCAGCAATTGAACATACCTCCACTTGTTTCCAGGCAGTGCACTCCAGACACTAACTATTCACTGTGTGAAGACATTTTTATTTCATCTAACATTTGCTTCTTTTGTAAAACACTTTGAATCTGTGCCATCTGATACTTAATCCTGTTATGAGCAGGAACAGTTTCCACTTCTAAAGAAGAGTCATACTGGACTTGAAATGTTAGTTCTGTTTCTCTCTTCACAGATGCTGCCAGACCTGCTGAGTTCCTCTAGTATTCACTGTGCTTGATACAGCTTCCATTTACCTCATCTGTCCAAACCCGTCATTATTTTGACAACATCAGTCAAGTCTCCTCTTAACCTCTCCTTTCCAAGGAAAATTGTACTGGCTTCTTCAATCTATCCTCATAACTGAAGTGTCTGATCGCTGGAATGATTCTCATAAAAACACTTCTGCACTCTCTCCAATGCATTCACATCCTTTCTAAAGTATGTCACTCAGAACCTTACACAATACTTCACCTGAGGTCTAACTAGTGTGCATCACCTCCTTGCTCTTGTAATCTATGTCCCTGTTAATAAAATCTAAAATAAGGTGTGCAACCCAAGCTATGAGCAGAACTAAAATAATATTTTAAATTGACTCACCACAAGAGCTAATTCCTCCCAAAGCTGCTGAGGGCAAGCATTAAGTTTGATGATTTATCCCGCTTGCCATGCCATTCAGGAGTTCTCGGAATGTTGTCTGAACTTCCTGCATAAACTAGACTGTAACACACCTTGCCTAATGTTCTTGTGTTAATACTGGTCTCTTTGGGGAAAACCCTGCGATAATGTGACAGCTCTGATGATGGGACACTGGCAGCAAATTAGTCATTAGTGACTGACCTGGTAAACTGATCAGAGCAGGGCTACAGTTCCTCAACATGTTGTCACTGAGTGATCTGAAACCAAATAGGAAGAGTTGGAGAAAATCCACTAGTCTGACAGCAGCAATCGAGAGAGGAACAGAGTTACAGTTTGAGTCTGGCGATGCTTGGTCAGTCCTGCTGTGCTTCTCCAACACTTTCTGTTTTGGTTTCAGATTTCTAGCATCTGCAGTTCCTTGTTTTATGTTGTGTGAATAGCTGGTGTGGCTAATTGAGTCTTCACTGCTTGTCAGATACATGTGGAAATTACTCCTAGTTTGTTTCAGAAGCTCTGGAGATGGTTTCCAACTTGGTCAGAGGAACTTCCTTCCGAGCAGTACTATGGGTATGCCCCCAAAGAACTATAGCAGTTCAAGAAGGCAGTTCGCCACCACCTCTCCTGGGCAATTAGGGATGTGTGAAAGCCTAACCAGTGATACCCATGGTCCTAGAATA
This sequence comes from Chiloscyllium plagiosum, assembly GCF_004010195.1. Taxonomy (NCBI): domain Eukaryota; kingdom Metazoa; phylum Chordata; class Chondrichthyes; order Orectolobiformes; family Hemiscylliidae; genus Chiloscyllium; species Chiloscyllium plagiosum. Next base: position 91,579,040 of record NC_057716.1, read on the forward strand.
AATGTATAAAAAATTGAGCAAGAAAAATGTCAATGCAAGTGAATGTGAGTAGCCAGAAACAGCAACCCAGTAAGAGTTTTTCACAATTCTTAATAGTTAGTGGACATCAAGCTCACCTGTAGGTGGGAGAGATGCTCCCTTGATGTATCAGCATGAAGGCATGATTAATAATGCTATACGAATGCAGGTCTTTTGTTTTGACTTTACAAGTCACAACTTAACAAATCATTCACAAGCCATCAGAGTTGTAAATTGTTCAGTGAGTCCATCTTCCTGGCACACTATGCTGATTAAAACCTGATAAAGAGAAACCATTTTGGTTTCCTTGCCTGTCAATTAAGCAGCTTTTCCCCCATCTTTAACTATTTAATAATTCATAAACAGAAAGGGACAAGAATTTTTAAAAAATCCTTTTAGTTCATGGCCATCTAGTTTTGAATAGGGAAAAGACCCTTGTTTTCTCCATATCCGCACACCTCATGTTTTTATAAGCCTCTGTAAGGTCACCCCTCAACCACGTTGGCTTCAGTGAAAAATGTCCCCACCTATTCAGCCTCTCCCTATAACTCAAACTCTCTAGTCCCAATAACATCCATTCTGCACCTTCTCTGGTTTAATAATATTGTTCAATAGCAGAGTGACCAGAACTGTACACAGAATTACTAATGTCCTGTATAACCTCAACATGACGTCCTAGGGTCAATGGTCTGTAATAAATACAAGCATGCCAAACGCCTTCTTTAACAACCTGTCTATCTATGACACATCTTTAAAAGAACTAGCTACCTGAGTCCCTACATTTCTCTGTTCAACAACACTAACCAGGGCCCTACACATTAACTGTGTAAGTCCTGCCCTTGTTCATCTTCCGAAAATGTAATACCTTACACGTATCCAAGTAAAAACTCCATCTGCTACTCTTTGGCCTGTATGCCGAATTGATCAATATTCCTTCGTAATCTTAGATAATCTTCTTCACTGTCCACTATGTCACCAATTTTTTTGTGTCATCTGCAAATTTACTAGCTATGCTTCCTAAATGTTCATTTAAATTGTTTATATAAATGACAAACAAAGGTAGACCCAGCATCAATCCTAGCAGAAAACTGCTGGTCACAGGCCTCCAGGATAAAAAAACAACTCTCCACTACCCTCTGTCTCCTATGATCAAGCCAATTTTGCATCCAATTGGCAAGCTCTCCCTGAATGCCATGTGATCTAACCTTGGTAACCAGTCTGCCATGAGGAACCTTGTCAAAGGCTTTAGTAAAGTGCATGTAGACAATGTCTATTGCTCTGCCCTCATCAATCTTCTTGATCACATTCTCAAAAACTCAATAGGGTTTGTAAGACACAATTTCAGTCACACAAAGCCATACCAACTATCCCTAATCAGTCCTTGCCTCTCCAAGTACATGTAGATCTTGTTTCTCAGAATCCCCTCCAACAACGTACCCAACACTGATGTCAAACTGACCGGTCTATAGTTCTGGTCCTCTTTGTAGCCTTTCTTGAATAATGGCACCACATTCGCTAACCTCCAAACTTCCAACACCTCACCTGTGGCTGTTGATGATACAAATATCTCTGCTAGACGCCCCGCAATTTCTTCCCAAGATTCCCATAATATCCCAGGATTAACCTGATCATGTTATAGGGATTAATCCATCTTTATATTTTTAAGACTTCTAGCACTTCCTCTTCTGTAATGTGGACTTGTTTCAAGACATTATTTATTTCCCTGAGTTCCCTCACATTCTTGCCTTCCTTTACAATAAATACTGACATAAAATATTTGTTTAGTATCTCTCCCATCTTCTGTGGTTCCATGCCTAGATAATCTCATTGATTTGTAAGGGGCCCTATTCTCTCCCTAGTTGCTCTTTTGCTCTTAACGTACCTGTAGAATGTCTTTGGATGATCCTTAACCTTATCTCTCATATCCCCTATTGCCCTCTGATTTCACTCTTAGGAATGCCCCTACTCCCCTTCTACTCTTCAAGAGATTTGCTTGATCGCAGTTGTCTAGACCTGACATATGCCTCCTTCTTATGCTTGACCAGAGTCTCAATAGCTCTACTCATCCATTGTTCCCTACTCCTCCAAGCCTTAATATTCACTCTAACAGGAACATTATGCCTCTGAATTCTTGTTATCGCACTTTTGAAAGCCTTCCACTTGCCAGTTGTCTCTTTACTTGTAAACAGTCTACTCCAATCAATTTTTGCAAGTTCCTATTTCATTTCATCAAAATTGGCCTTACTCTAATTTAAAACTTTACCTTTTATATAAGGCCTACCTTTTCATAAATCATATTTTAAAACTAATGGAATTATGATTACTGGTCCCAAAGTATTTCCCTATGAACACCTCAATCACTTGCCATGCCTTATTTCCCAAAAGCAGGTCAATGTTTGCTCCTTCTCTAGCAGGTACATCTACATATATGATGTTTAACATACACTGACTGCATTTGTTTCTTGATGAATTCTGTGAGATGTTTGACCACCACTTGTTTGTTTCCCATATTTACCTCATGTTAATTCTGGATATTAAAATATAATTGATTAGCTATTGTAGATCGTTTTAATTTTCAAACTCTTTATAGTAAAGCTTATTGACTATAAAGTTATGCTTATTGTTGTTTGTTCACTACAGCAGACTCTTGTGACATTAGTGAGTTTTGAGAAGATTTGTAGCTCAGGCTAAGGTTTTGGATGTAGGTTTGCTCGCTGAGCTGCAAGGTTGACTTCCAGACGTTTCATTCCCTTCCTAGGTAACATCTTCAGTAGGCCTCATGCAAAGCAATGCTGAAACTTCCTGCTTTCTATTTATATGTTTGGGGTTCTTTGGGTTGGAGATGTCATTTCCTTTGGTGATGTTATTTCCTGTGGTGAAGTCACTTCCGGTTCCTTTTCTCAGGGGGTGGTAGATGGGGTCTAACTTGATGTGTTTGTTGATAAGAGTGCCGGTTGGAATGCTATGCTTCTAGGAATTCTTGTTTGGCTTGTCCTAGGATGGATATATTGTCACAGTCAAAGTGGTGTCCTTCCTCATCTGTATGCAAGGATACTAGTGAGAGAGGGTTATGTCTTTTTGTGGCTAGTTGGTGTTCATGTATCCTGGTGGCTAGTTTTCTGCCTGTTTGTCCAATGTATTGTTTGTTACAGTCCTTGCACAGTATTTTGTAAATGACGTTAGTTTTACTCATTGTCTCTATAGGGTACTTCAAGTTCATTAGCTGTTGTTTTAGTGTGTTGGTAGGTTTGTGGGCTACCATGATGCCAAGGGGTCTAAGTAGTCTGGCAGTCATTTCCGAGATGTCTTTGATTTAGGGAAGAGTAGCTAGGGTTTCTGGACGTGTTTTCTAAACTTGTGACATTCTACACTTTGTAAGTGCCTGGGATCTCACAGCTTCTCTACTTTGTAAAGAGATGCAAGGGCCCACAACCAAATTGTAACTTTAACTTATAAGCTGGTGCAAGATCATGATATGAAAAGAGCAAAAATATTTTTCTACTTTCTGAAACATAATTTTCTCAGACAACATAGCATTTTGGAATACAACTTCTATAAATTGCTCTACATTGGTTCCCCCTGTACCCACTGGTGGTATGTTCCAAAACCAACCACAGAAGCCCAAAACTGCGATTAGGAGAGAACCTATTAATTTAAATTGGAAATTTACCTACCCTGCAGCACCCGGTCCTTGGTTCTGGAAGATTCCCTATAATACAACGGTAAAGCGCGGGTAACTGAAACCATGGAAAACGATTCAATGGATATGGTGGTTGCCCTATATTTAATGTCTAATTTAAATAATTTCCAACTAGCTTACATAATTATAATGTATTGTTGATTCTATTTTTAAATGGTCCCACACACTAGCAACAATTGTAACTAGAATGCAGGCAAAATAATAAACCTAACCCACGTGAACAGGAATAAATTATCCAGACTAAGGCATCGCTGCAGGTGAATCCTCGCTCCAGTGCCTTCCATCTGAAGAGACGGTTTCCATCTTATAGTGGTGAGGGCAAGTGTGATGAAATGGTGGTGTCCCTACCTCCGAGCCAGGAGACCTGGATTCAAGTCTCTCTCCAATCCCAGAGGTATGTGATAACAATCACTGAATATGTTGATTAGGAAAACAGCTGCTTCTTAGTGGTCAGTTACATCAGGCAAAAAATCTCTGCAGTCACCTTTTATCCTTTCTGAACAGATGAAACTCTAACCCTCATAACTGAAGTCCCTCATGCCAGGAAACATTCTGAACCATTACAAATGCTTTTACGTCTCTCTTGAAATGTGCTGCCAAAGGTGACTAAAATGATGGTAGTGAGACCATTAGACATGGGAGCAGACATTAGACCATTCAGCCTATTGGCTCTGCTTCGCTATTCAATCATGGCTGATAAGTTTCTCAACCTATTCTCCTGCTTTCTCCCCGTAACCCTTGACAATCGTGAACCCATCTATCTCAATCTTAAATATACTCAATGACCTGGCCTCCACAGCTTTCTGTGGCAATGAATTCCATTTATTCGCCATTGTCAGGCTGAAAACATTTCTTATCTCCCTTCTAAAAGGTCTTCCCTTTACTCTAAGTCTGTGGCCTCGGGTCCTCGTCTCTCTTACCAATGGAAACATCTTCCCAACATCCATTCTGTCCAGGCCATTCAGTGTTCCGTATGTTTCAATGAAATCCCCTTTCATTCTTCTAAACTCCATCAAGTTTAGACTCGGAGTCCTCAAACATTCCTTTTACGTTCAGCTTTTCATTCCTTGGACCATTCTCATGAACCTCCTCTGAACATGCTCCAGGGCCACTACATCCTTCCTGAGAAATGGGGCCCAAAACTACGCACAATACTCCAAATGTGGTCTGACCAGAGCCTTATAGAGTCTCAGAAGTACATCCCTGCTTTTATATTCAAGTCCTCTCAAAATAAATGCTATCATTGCATTTGCCTTCCTAACTACTATCTCAACCTGCCAATTTACCTTGAGAATCCTGGACTAGAACTTACAAGTGTCTTTTCACTTCAGACTTCTGAATTTTCTCCCCATTTATAAAAATAGCCCATGCCTCTACTCCTCCTACCAAAGTGCACAACCTCACACTTTCCACATTGTACTCCAACTGTCACTTCTTTGCCCGCTCTTCTAATCTCTCCAAATCCTTCTGCAACCTCCCACCTCCTCAATGCTACCCGTCTTTGTATTGTCTGCAAACTTAGCCAGAATGCCCTCAGTTCCTTCATCTAGATCGATAACGTATAAAGTGAAAACCTGTGGTCCCAACACTGAGCCTTGCAGAACACCAGCTGCCATCCTGAGAAAGACCCTTTGATCTCTAGGGGTGCAATTGATGAAATTCACAGAAATTATCATGAGGTCTTTGACAAGGTCCCACATGGAAGACTGATAAAGGAGGTAAAAACACACAGGATACCAGGCAACCTTAATCAAAATTTGCTTAGCAGCAGGAGACAGAGGGCGCAGAAGGCTGTTTATGCGACCAGAGGCCAGTGATCAGCGCTGGGTGCCTTATGGTTTGTGATAAATTTAAATAATATAGATGATATAATTGGATAGTAAGCATATTTCAGATGACATGAATACTGGCTGAGTGAGGAAGGTGGTCTTGGGTTTCAAGAGAAAGTAGAAAGATTGATCAGATGGGTAGATCAGTGGCAAATGGAATTTAAACCTGATAAATGTAAGGTGATGCACTTTGGAAGAAGTAACAAGACAAGGGAGTATTGAATGAATAGCAGGACACTGGAAAGTTGAGAGGAACAGAGGGAAGCCAACAGGACAGGTTATTAGGGTATTCAAGCAAGCAAACAGGATGCTTGCATTTATCTGTTAAGGCAAACATTATAAGAACGGGAAAGTTATGTTAGAGATGTACAGAACTTTGGTAAGGCTACAGCTGGAGTACTGTGCATTATTCTGGTCACCACACTATAAGAAGGATGTGATCACACTAGATGGAGTGCAAAGGAGATTCACCAGAATGTTGTCTGGGTTGAAGCATCTTAACCCAAGCCTTTCTTTGTAGTAGAAAATTTTGACTGTCGGGAGGCGGGGGAGCAGACGACCTGATAGAGATGTATAAGATCATCGGGGACACGAACACGGTGAATACAAAGCAATCATTCCTCTTAACTGAAGGGTTAATAACAAGATGACAAACTTTTCAACTCAAATGGATATTGCACCAGGGTGGTTAAAGAAAAAGCATGAATTTGTTCAGGACAAGTTGGCTGAAGTACCAAATTAATTAGTTGCCTCAATCCAGACCTGATGAGATGTATTCTAACCTCCTATGGGAGGCGAGGGAGGAGGTTTCTGGGGTCCAGACAAAGATAGATAACACTTGCCTTGCCAGAGGTGAAATACCTGATGACTGAAGGATAGCTAATGTGGTATCTTTGTTCAAGGGCAGCAGATATAGGCAGATAATTACAGAAGTTAGTCTGATGTCAGTGGAAGGGGAATTATTGGAAAGAATTCTGAGGGACAGAGTTAAACAACACTTGGAAAGATAGGGATTAGTCAGATATAGTTAGCATGGATTTGTTAAAGTGAAATCCTGTCTGACAAAGTTAATAGTTTTTTTTTGAAAGGTGACCAAATATATTAATTAGGCTAATGCAGTTTATGACATTTGCACTGGCTTCAGTAAGGCCTTTGACAAGGTCTCACTAGGATGGCTGGGCCAAATGGTACAATGTCATCGGATCCAAGGAAAATTGGCAAACTGGATCCAAAATTGGTGTGCAAACAGGACGCAAAGAGTGATGGTGGACGGATCTTTCTGTGATTGAAGCCTGTGACCAGCAATACACCACCGGGATCACTGCTGGGACCCTTGCTATTTGTTATGTACATTAACATCTTGCATATTAATGTAGAAGTTACAATTAGCTAATTTGCAGATGACATGAAAGTTGGTAATAGTGACGAGGAGGCTGCAGTTTGATATTGACCAGTTGGTAAATTGAGTAAATTCAAACTTAATCCTGGTAAATGTGAGGTATGCATTTTGAGAGGTTTAGCAAGGGAAGGATATCATGTGATAAAGGTTCTGCAAAAGGTTGTTGACAGGTCAGCTTGAAAAAGAAATTAGAAACAGCAGGGGCTGGAGATCTACCTTTCTCACCGGACAAAACAATCTTGAATCAAACAGGGATTTCATTTTCAGTCACATTAGAGTTTGCTGACATCTAAACTTAGGTTAGCAAACAAGTACAAATATGATTTGACTAATGGGGAATAACAAATAAGCAAACCTCACTTCTAAAACAGTATTGCTCATGCAGGTACTGATAGATTATACTCTCAGAATGGTTCAGCATTGAAGGCATTTCTTTAGCCCTAACCAGCTGTGCATCAGGGAAATATTAGTTATCCAATCAATGATTCATTGTCATATCCCAGCAAATGTTTTTCTTCAGAGAATTTACCAATTTTCCTTTGAAAGCCATGATTGGATCGGTCTCCTCCAACTTTTCATGTTGTACATTTCAGATCCTAACTATTACTACATAATTATTTTCCAATATTAAGTTTCCCTTATTCTTAAATCATCTTAAATCTGTCTCCTTTGATTTTTGACACTTTTGTCAAAGGGAACACTTTCAGCCTATTTGTTCTGTCCAAACAGTCATGATTTTGACCATATTAATTTAACATCCTCAGAACCTTCTTTCTGCAAGGAGAATTCTCCCAACCAATACAATCTATGTAGGAAAAAAAAAATTCCTTGTGATTCTCATATGTAGCTCCAATTATGCCTAGAATTTCTTTCTTCTGGAAGTGGACAATTTGCAATTTGAAAATGACTTTACAAAAACAAGAACAAAGGTCAGTTATAACTTCCTCACAAAATTGTCCCTTAGCCAGGATTCTTCCTTAAGTAACTAAGGTCCTTCCTGATCAGATTCCTTGTACAAAATCAAAAAGAATAATTCTGGTCATGCCTTGCTTTTGGCTGACACCGCAATTCATTTTAAAACAGACCCTACGTTGTTGCAAAAACATATCCCAGTTCTTTTTCTCATCCTCAGATTCTCCATTATGCAGAAATAAGAGAATAGCCATGTTTTAGTCAGCTGAAATAAATAGCAAAACAAAAACACAGATTGCTGTTAAAAACCAAGTTTTACTATTATAAACAAAGCAGAAGGTTAACTGTACATGCAGCAACTGGGTCACTATGTACAGGACCCAATCAAACCTCATTAAATTGTACAGAAGAATACTTCTTGAATCAAAAGAATCCAAGTACCAGCTAAAACTTAAAATTTAATAGACAAAAAATTACAAAGTTATTAAATTTAATTACATATAGTTACAGCTGCCCCTCCAAAAATAAACTCACGGGTGGTACACTTTAAATTACTAAGCACATTTTCTTTATTTTTATAACAGAGCAATTAAGAGTCACAAATAAACTATTAAGTTCGTACCCAAACGAGACAATTCTTGTCAAGTCAAATTAAATTATATCCACAAAAATTTAGAAGGGAGTGAGTCAGACATAAAAAAATCTAAATCCCTAACCCCCCCCAACCCAATTCCAAGTGACTGATTATACTACCAACATCAGAAAGTGATCAGTCAATCCTTTACCTGCTGATATTCTAAAAAGCTAGATTTTACTTGCTGGTTATCAAAGACGCTATTAGCTATTTTTTGAAATTTGAAATGAATAAGGCCTTCTTAAAGCATACAGTAAGAAACTGCAAAAGCTTAACTCCTTGTCACATCTTTCCAGTGTCGATAAAATTCAGTGAAGGTAACAAAAAAAAAAAGCCAATGAATAGGAAAACAAGCATACCTGGATTAAAAAGTAAATACCACAGGTGCCAGAAATTTGAAATAAAAACAGAAAATGCTGGAAACACTCAGCAGGTCAGTATATTTGGAGAGAAACAGGTGAAGTTTCAAATATGTCAGAACTGACATATAGTAATTGAGTTGTGTTTGGAAACTTTTCTCTCTCCAGAAATACGGTCTGACCTGAAATTTCCAGCACTTTATGCTTTTCATTAAATAAATGCAGTACCAACTGTACTTATAGGCAGTTTGAAAGCAAAAAAAACTCAAATTAAAATGGGTCATAAAATTGCAATTAGAATTTTTTTCTGAATAACTATAATATGTACAGTCCAGATTGCAGGATCAGGCACAAGGTTTCACTTTCACTTTGGAAATAAAAGCCTACAATTGACACTTATTGCAACATTAATATTCTGCAGCTTTTATCATATTGGCTCTCTTGCAGTTTTCTAATTACAATTTTTTTTAAGAGCAAAGATTGAACATAATTACAGCAAATTAGTTAATTATCGATTTATGAGATCCAAACAGCCCCAGAAAGCATTTTTTCCCCTTCTAGATACTTTACAGTGAATTGTGGAAATTGTAAGATAAGTACAACAGGAGGAATGACTCAAACTTTATTCTATACCATCTGTCACAATGGGAAAAGCTATCCTCAATCACTTACTTAACCCATTCCTAAGGCATATATTCAACACAGGGCAACATGTTATTCTTTAGTATGGTTTAAAACCTTTTAACTAGAAGCCCTAAGAGCAATTTTGAAATACATAATTCTCAAATTAATCAAACTCAAATAGCCCACTTGAGTAAATATATTGCCCACACTGGCAAAACGCTTGTTCATTTTAAACTCTGCACGAGAGATTCCCTTCCTACCCGTTATTTTCTTACTTTATATGCAGGAGCCCAGGCGAATTAAGAAAATCTATTTTTATAAATCCAGCTTTGCTAAGATGCAATACTCTTAGAAGTTTTGCTACTAAAAACATCAATACTACCTAAAATTTAGATTAGTTCTGCAATATACTGTATTCTTTTTAAAAACATACATTAACCTTGTGCCCAATCAAATGGCCTGATCTACAGCTGTAGTTAACAGTATTTGGAATTTAAGTGTAGAAACCAAATGGTGATTTTGATCAGAAAGCTTGGTGATGAATATTGGCTGGAGGGAAATGCAGTCCCCAAATTATGGTAACATGTCAAAAAGCTTTCAAACCACACTGAAATTTTCTAATATTGAGCTAACCCTAGAATTTGGACATCGGTACAGTCTTAAAATTACAAACCATCACTGTTCAGTATCAAATATTTAAGTGAAGATAATAGCTCAGCCAGACACTCCTCCTTAGATCTAACAGCCCAATTCAAAGATAAATCAAATCAACCAGTGTGCATTCTTATAAGCTCCATACACAAAGCAAAGACATTTAGGCTTAGCGTCTATGTATGAAATCAAATCACTTGATAATTCAGTCAGTAGTATATTGTAATATAAAGTGCCTGTAATTATTTCAGAAATGGAAATTTGCAAATTACTTCCAAATTTCTAAACAATATGGAAAACAATCCAAACACTAAACCTGTATGATTACAGTCAGTAAGCAATAGAGAAATCAACCTCTACATTGTGAATTGGCACTGAACAGACAGTCTCAATAGTATTGCTCTTATTTACAATTTAAACACATTTTAACCTGCAAATTTTTAAAATGGAAATGTTACAAACTTTTAAATTTTTTTTATACAAATGGTATGAAAAATATTTATCCTTAAAATCCAACAGTCATTACTCTACCGCTTGCAATTTTGCATGGTTGATAGATACATTCATGTTCATCATACAGCATGACAGAATAAAATGGATCAATTCACATGCCTCCTTCCTCATGGTATATCTAGTAAAAAAATAACACTGCAGTTATACACAACCAAGGAGACCAAAGGAAATAAAAGTAGTAAATGAGGCTTGTTACTACCAATTATTGGTTGTGCGTAGCTTAACCCTTTGTTCTCACCATCCCAATTGCTTATTTGTTTCATCAATCCTGACCAGATGAATGGGATTGCATTTCGCTGATGGTATGAATGGCATTCAACTCGACAGCATTATTTACAGCTGCACAGGGTACAACACGTTAATACACACGAGTACAGATGTGCAGATATTTAGACAAGGATAAATTAAACAGTCACTCATCCATTTTTATTCTCTGGCAAAAGTTTGTTTGCAATGGGATTCATACTGTTCATTGAGTGCATGCTTTCAGAGGTCTCAATCTCCTCTGGATCCTGCAGAGTCAAAAATATATTCATTCATCATTTAAAAAAAAATTAAGTGTCCTACTTCTTACTTTACGCCATAAACAAAAATATGTGCAAAATTTAAGTATGAGAAAAGTAGTGGCGTGTTAAAATAAAACAAAAACTTTGCACAGCTCTTTCACATCCTACCTAACCTAGCATTTCTGTATTTTTTCAAAGTTTCATTTTGATCATTTATAAACGGTATATTTTGCTAGTTCCTGTGCGTGACAATATCAACAATTTCTTTATCCAAAAGTGCCTTTTTCTTAAAAAAAAGCCACGATCAGGATGCAGGCAATTAAATTATGTGTACTGTTACTAATCAATGGTGCCAAAAGCTCTGCAAGTGATTGCTGGGATACTGACTAGCAAAACTGCAACATCCATCAGCATTTCACAAGTCAGATATTGTTTATTTTACCAGCTTCTATTTGTGCTTTGTATCTTCCAGTACTTTGACTTAGTGTCTTACTATAAAAATTACCCTACAGCACCTCTCTTGTGCAGTTCTTTGGGTACAAATCTAGTGCTGATAACTGAAGTAAAATTAAAATGGTATAAGGCAAGCTTATACGTGGCACGATAGGGGAGGTGAGCACCCATCACCAAGTGCCTAAAAAATAATTATATGAAAGGAAAATTGCAGGCACACACCTTTCCCCATAACACTGCAGGATCAAACCTGTGGAGAAAGAGAACTTAATATTTTTGGTGGCCTTAAAGACAACAGTAGAGTTAGATTTCACCACCTGGACTGGATATGAACTCAAGTCTTTGGAGTAGATTGTCCTAGCCAATGTGAGACGTGTAATCAGTAAACAGCACCCAGATTCTAATATTCTGCTAGGAAACGGGTGGTTAAGGCTAAATTTCCTAATAGAGTTATTTACATTTTGGGCTCCACTGCTTCATCAGTGAAGCCCAAAACTCACCATAAATGTTACTGTTGGTTGAAACTCTCAGAATTTTTTTTCTCTAAAGTTATTTATTTATATCTATATATATATAAAAAAATTATTTCTAATATAGGAATATTGGCACATAAGTGCAGAAAAAAGCTAAGATTTTTGATCAGGAACAGAGGAGAATATGCATTGAGTGACTGCTGTAGTTTCATCATAAGTTAAAAAGCTGCACATCGAAATTTGAAAGTGAGACAATTTGGGTCAATTTGACTAATAAGTGCTCACTGAATCTTAATTTTTATTATAATCTACATTAATGAACACAATCTAGAGATGAGACTTTTATATGCACATTAGTCAAAGGCAGCGCGAACACTTGTTAATAAAAAAAAACAATAATTCCACTGCAGCACACATTTTCAAGTTCATGGATTCCTCTAAACGGTCAAGTAAAGATGGTCAAGTCAGATCATGAACAGAAAATGTATAACATTGAAGGTGGTCCTTCTGAATAAATTCCCTTAGTTAAACCAGCCAGGAAGAGGACAAATTCATGGGCAAGTGAGGGAAAAATCATGTAGGTAGTTCTCCTTTTGGCACTACAGCGGAATCCAAAAGCCGACGATATCCCTGAACAAAACCGGAGCAGAGGACACGGCATTTCAGAAATTAGGGCAACTTGTGTTCATTATAATTGCCGTCAGTATGATCACATAAGCAGAAACTACTTCTTTTTGAACATAAAGTGCAACAGTGCTTAGGTTCTCATTGTCCATGCTCCAGTTTGCCATCTTCAATCCTCAAATTCATATCAGGTCAGCATGTTGTTCAAGCACGTTATGACACTGTAAATGTACCCAGCAAATCAGTTTCAACAACAAGCAAGGACCTTATCCTTCGGCTAATTGTACAGTGTTGACTGCAATGGTTTCACAATGCCTTCTTCGTACACCCTCATAATAGCTTCACAAACAAACTTGTATTGACTCTGTGGGAAGGAAAAAAGGAAAGTTCAGTTGCTTATTTTCAATAATTTTACATTCAACAGAATGAAACCTATTTAATCGAAAATTTTGTTTTTTTTATTGTTCAAGATGAGATTTCCACAATTGGTAGCTTTGCACAAAATGAGTGAAGTCTTTTTGAGACATTTGGGGCCTTGTCTGCTGGTTGGAAAATTGTTAAACATAGAAACATAGAAGACAGGAATAGGAGGGGCCATTTGGCCCTTCAAGTCTGCTCTGCCATTCATCATGATCATGGCTGATCGTCAAACTCAATAGCGTAATCCTGTTTTCTCCCCAAACCCTTTGATTTCAGTTGCCTCAAACGCTATATCTAACTGCTTCTTGAATACACTCAACATTTTGGCATTAATTACTTCTTGTGGTAATGAATTCCACAGGCTCACCATTCTTTCAGTGAAGAAATATCTCCTCATCTTAGTCTTAAATGGTCTACCTCGGACTATGAGCCCTAGTTCTGGACACACCCACCATTGGAAACATCCTCCCTGCATCTGCCCTTTCTCGTCCTGTTAGAATTTTATAAGTCTCTGAGATTCCCCCCAGTTCATTTCAATTCCAGCAAAAATAATCCTAACCTAGTCAATCTCTCCTCATAGTCTAGATTAGAGTGGTGCTGGAAAGGCACAGCAGGTCAGGCAGCATCCGAGGAGCAGGAAAATCAACGTTTTGGGCAAAAGCCCTTCATCAGGAATAGAGGAAGGGTGCCTGCAGAGTGGAGAGATAACTGAGAGGGGGGTGGGGTTGGGATGAAGGTAGCTGAGAGTTATTCCTAGAATTCAGGAATAAGGTTGTAAAGTGAATTTTAATTGTCTATTTCGGGACTTTAACTGGCAGGGTGGACACAGCAGGGTTGACCATATAATTTGGAAATTGAATTCTAAAGCAGAGATCAATGGGTTTTTGGTTTTAGTTCTGTGAAGATGACTTGTAATTAAAAATAAAATCAGAAAATCATTTGGAAGAGAGAGCTAAAGAGAGTCTTTTCAAGAAAGCATGTGACTTGACTTAAATCACTCCTCGGCTACCTGTGAAATGATTTAGTAAGTTAAGTTTTTTGACTTACAAAGAAATAGATGGTCAAGGCCACCTGCAGGTAAAGTTTAGAAGGAAAGGTTGGGTATCATCTTCTGTACGCCCAAAAACTGAGAAGACCTAAAAAATGAAGGTCTTTTCAAAAGTGGACCGACAGGACCTGTAGGCATGTTGTGTTCAGGCCTTTTGGAAAATAACTTCACCTGGCCGAACTGACCTAAAAGCCAAGTTTCTTTCTCCCCCAAAGGGCCAAACTCAGCATGTCCATAGGTCCATTTTTTTTCCCCAAAGGGCACAAATGACCTGAACGGACTATAGTGGACTGAAATCATTGGATTTCAAATAAGGGGGATTCTTGACCTGTACCAGCAGAATGACAGTTTTCACTTGTAATTTTAATTCAGGTTGGAAAAAAGTTTTTATTTTTATAAGCAGCGCTTGAAGGTGAGGTTAGTTTGACAAGTTTTTAAATCAGTAAAGGAATCAAGGGTAATGGGGAAAAGGCAGGATCTAAATGAATGGTAGAGCAGACCCACTGTCTGAATGGCCTACTCCTGCTCCCGTATCTTATAGTCTTGGGAAAAAAAGATACCGAGTTAACTTGTCTGTCTTCGGAAAAGATGGAGATAATCACATCTGGTGAATGCATGGAGAGTTATCAAAAGGTAACACTCAACTGACAAGGTTGCAAGCAAGAAATTAAAGCATTAATAATAGCACTCATACTTCACTAGGAAAAAGGTTGATTTTGCTTTGCTTATAATAAGATTTTCGTCATTTATATAAATGATTTGTATTTGAAAATAGGAGGTACAGTTAGTGGGTTTGCAGATGACACCAAAATTGGATATGTGGTGGACAGCAAAGAAGGTTACCTTAGAGTACAATGGGATCATGATCAGATGGGCCAATGGGCAGAGGAGTGGCAGATGCAGTTTAATTTAGCTAAATGTGAGGTGCTGCATTTTGGAAAGACAAATCAGGGCAGGACTTATACAGTTAATTGTAAGGTGCTGAGGAGTATTACTGAACAAAGAGATCTTCCTTGAAAGTGGAGTCATAGGTAGATAGGAAAGTGAAAGCGACATATAGTATGCTTTGCTTTATTGGTCAGTGCACTGAGCGTAGGAGTTGGGAGGTCACACTGCGGCTGTATAGGACATTAGTTAGGCCATTTTTGGAATACTGAATTCAATCTGGTCTCCCTGCTATGGGGAAGATGTTGTTAAACTTGAAAGGGTTCAGAACAGATTTACAAGGATGTGGCCAGGGTTGGAAGGTTTGAGCTAAAGGGAGAGGCTGTACAGACTGGGGCTATTTTCCCTGGAGTGTCAGAAGCTGAGGGGTGACCTTATAGACATTTATAAAATCATGAGGGGCATGGATAGGGTAAATAGACAAGGTTTTTTTTAACGCAGTGTGGTGCATGCATGGAATGAGCTGCCAGAGGAAGTGGTGGAGGCTGATAGAATTACAACATTTAAAAGGCATATAGATGGGTGTGTGAATAGCAAGGGTTTAAGAGGCAAATGGGACTGGATCTGCTTGCACTGTCTTTTAAGGACAGTAAAAGTTTCTCCTTAGCTTTGTGTTGAATGGGAAATCCCTTATTTTTAAAGGGTAATTCCTAGTTATAAATTCTCTCACAAGAGAATAACATCTTTTCCATACCTATTCTGTCAAGACCCCTCATCTTGTATGACAGAGTCATAATGGTCTCCTGTAGAGAAAAAGACCCTTCAGCCCGAAGAGTCTATGCCAGTCATGAACAATTAACATTGGATTTTCCAGCAATTGGTCCACAGAGTTCAATGTCCTAGCATCGCAAGTGCACATTCAAATACTTCTTAATTGTTGGGAGCTTCTGTCTCTACCACTCTTACAGGCAGGGAGTTCCAGTTTTCCACCACCCTCTGGATGGGAACATTCTTACTAATGTCCCTTCTAAATGCTAGTCCCTAACCTTAAATTTATGCTCCATGGTTACTGATCCTCCTCCAAAGGGAAAGGTTTCTTCCTGTCCATGCCCCTCATAATGTTATATATTGCTGGTTTCATCCCATAGTCCAAGATGTGCAAGTTAGGTGGATTGACCATGCTAAATTGACCATAGTATCAGGGATGTGTAGACGAGATGGATTAGCCATGGGAAATGTAGGGTTGTAGTGGTGGTGGTTTTGTGGGGGCAGGAAGGAGGGTTTGTGGTGGTGGGGGCTACGAGTCGATGGGATGTTGTTCAGTGGGTCGGTGTGGATTTGATGGGCCAAATGGCTTCTTTCCATTCTTTACAGATTCTCAGTCAGTCTCCTCTGTTCCAAGGAAATCAATCTGTCTAACCAAATTCTCTTCACAGTAAAACCCTCCAACCCAGGCAACATCCTGGTAAATCTCCTGTGCATCTTTTCCAGTGCAAACACATTTCTCCAATAATGTCGATTCCAGAACTGCACACAATACTCTAGTTGTGGTCCAACCAGCTTTTTATAGTTCCAACATAATCTCCCAGCTCTGAAACTTTTTGCCTCAGCTAATAAAGGTAAGTATCCCACTTTAAAAAAAAAATCATAGGATTTGGGCATTGCTAGGTGGAAAAGCATTTACTACCCATCTTTAATTAGCCCAGAGAGCAGCTAAGAGTCGATCACATTACTCCAGATCTGTAGTCACATGTGGGGCAGACCAGGGAAGGATGCCAGTGTCCCTCCCTGGAGGACATTAGTGAACCAGATGACAATCACCAACAGTTTCATGGTCATCATTAGTCTCTTAATTCTGGAATTTAAAATCTAAATTCCACCATCTGCCATTACAAGATACAAGCCCGGATTCCCAAAACATTACCCAGGTCTCTGGATTAATAGTCATGCGATAATGCCACTAGGTCACCATCTCCCGAGGCTTTCTTAGCTCCAACCAATTTTCCACGTCCTGCTACATTAAAGGACTGATGGTCACGCACACCAAGATCACTCTGAACCTTGATGCTTCCCAAGATCCTATTGTGCGTTCACTGGCCTTGTTTGTCCTGCCGATGAGCATCACCTCACACTAAGACAGATTGAATTCCATTTGCCTATCCATCTGACCAGGCCATCTACATCCTCCTGTAATCTCATGCTAACCTCCTCACTACTTACTACCCCACCAATTTTTGTATCATCTGTTAAAGTGACTGATCAACCTTCCTAGATTCAAATCTAAATTGTTTGTTTTTACCACAAACAGCAAAGGTTCCCTTAACAAAGCCAGGCTGACTGTTCTTGATTACTTCCTGTGTCTCCAAGTGCAGATTAATTTTGCCCCTCAAAACTGCTTCCAATAGTTTTTCCACAACTTAGGTTGGACAGACTGGCCTGTAGTTTCCTGATTTATCCCTTATTCCCTTCTTGAGTAACAGATTTTTCAATGGAGTCACCTCTTAATCTTTGAAACTCCAGTGGGGACAAGTTTAGCCTGTTCAACCCTTCTTCACAAAACAGTCCAGGTTTTAGTATCGTGAACTTTCTTTGAACTCTTTTCATAGTCTTAATTATTTACTGCATCTGCACACTAACCACTTGTGATTCAGGCGACAGGGCACCCAGATCCTTTTGCATCTTTGTTCTCTGCAATTTCTCACCAGTTAGATCATATACCTTTGCTATTCTGACTGCCAAAATTGTCAACTTCACAGCATATGCCATTTGACAGATATTTGCCACCGACTTAATCTACATTTGTCACTTTTCTGCTTCATTACATCCTCTTCACAACTTACTACGTCCAACCAACTAATTTATAGAAGATGAGCCTCAAGCACTGATCTCTGTACTCACCATTTGTCACATCTTGCCAACCAGATGATCCATTTCTGCTTGTTTCCAGGCCAATCTTCAATTTATGCCAACCTTACGTCTGTACCATTAGCTTTTATTTTTTGCAATAACCTTTGAAGTAGCACCTCATCAAATACCTTCTTGAAGTCCAAATATTGTACATCCTCTCACTTTTGCTTTATCCACAGCATATTACTTCTTTCAAGAACTCCAACAAATGTTCTGCAATTTCTTATCCAAACCACTGCACCTCCTGCTGCTTCTCCCCTTTTAAGATTCTCCTTAAAGAACGTATCCCTCTGAGCAAACCTTCAATTGGCGCTCCTCTACTTCTTTGCTTTCATGCTTGTCGTTGCCTAGACATCAGTGATGGGCCTTCAGACATTTTATCAACAATAAAAGCACTAAAAAATCATGTTGTTGTTAAATTCTTCAGTTCTCTTGGTTCTACGTGATGGTTTGACTTTTAAAATACCACCCTGGCCTTTTATTGATGACAGGCAGACAGTCCAATTCATTCATGTGCTAATTATGTACTGGTGCTTGGCTTGGGTTATTCAAAAGAATACTCCTTTTAGGCTCTTTGCAAATTACTGTAAAGAATGGTTCCATATTCTTGTACATTGAAACCAACACAATTTATAATAAATGAGAAATCGTGCACTAGTGTTAGAACTAGTTCTAAAATCTAGCAAACAACTACAATCCTGGCAAAATTAAGAGTTGTAGTGGCTAGTATGTGCATACAGCCTACAGATCACTAGGTGGCAGTCTCACCCACCTTAACTTTCAACATGAATGTTGACTTGTGTTAGAAACTAATTTAGAAAGAACATTCCACTCTATAACAGCACAGTTAATTCAATAATTCTTTCCCTTTTCATCAAAAATCAACAACTCAGATTGGTTCCAGATGGGAACTGCTGAGTCCTTTTCTCTAGAATAGCTCCCAGTCAGTTCTGTAACTCTCAACCTTGAAAGCATTATTGGGAGCAACAGCACGTTGACTGTTGTAAGTGAGAAATGTTTAATCAGACTAATTCCCTCCATAATGTATATCAAGTTTTTTTTTCTTGACGTGGACAAAGTGGAAGAGGAAAATTCCTTTCAGATTTTAATCTTTTTTCCTGAAAGGATAATTTACAAATATCATGTTTACTTCAGCTCTGTCTGGAGTTCCATTAAGGGAGAGTAGGACAGTGGCTATTTTGTTTTGAACCTTCAATATACAACCCTGGAACGACGACTTTGAGACACAAGTTCAAAATCTAGTTCAAATCCAATGAATACAGCTGGGAAACTGAAATTTAACTGAAAAAAGCTAGAATAATAGTCTGGCCTCAGTCATGGTGACCATGAGGCCATTGGATTATCATAATGAGGCCACTGGATTGTCATCATAACCCATTTGAGTCACTTTAGGGAAGGATTTCTGTCTATTTTTTGCCTGGCCAATGTGATTCCAGACCTACGGCAACGGTAGCAAATTTTAATGGTCCTTTGAAATGGCCTAGTAAGTCGCTGAGTTCAGAAGTAGTCAAAGTTGCACAGCAAATGTTAAGGCCTTGCCAGGGATTCTCACATCCCATGAAAAAGAATAGAAAGAAACGTAATTGACAGATTCCTGCGATGTAGTGTTTTTCTATTGAAGAAACTTTGGTAGATTTGGTCTATATCTATTACCAGGTCACATTCAAGCCAGATCAGTTAAGGACAGGTTTCCTTGCCCTAAAGGACATTAGGAAGCCTTTTCTGAACTGCTTGTGTTATGCAGACTAAGGAGACCAAAACTGTTAACAGTAGTCTCGATACAAGCATAAAAAATAAAACTAAAAGGCAAATGCTATTTATAATTCAATGCTTTGCTAAATGACCTATGTGGTGAGAATATATTAATCATCTGCTTTTTCAGTACGACATTTCAAGAATCACAGTAAGAAGCGAGATCACTTACTGAAAGCTAAACCTTGGTCCCATGCTCCTACAATATGAGGATTTATACAACAATTACAAACAAAGTTTCAGCAATCCTTAAACATTAACAAAAGTTTTTAAAATTGAACAAAGCAGCTACTGCTCTGGTATAGAGTTGACAAAAGTGCACTCCAAGGAATAAATGGTCTTGTGAGAAAATGAAATTTAGGAGCAATGTGTGATTAGAAGAGGTTGCAGAGATAGGAAGGGGTGAAACCAAGGGATTTGAAAACAGGATGAAAACAGGATGAGAACAGGATTTGCTAAGTCTTTTCAAATAAAATGGTTCATCAAGTAACTTCATTAAATAAAGTGACTGTCCAAAAATCAATAATGATCTTCAAACTAAAGAAAATTATACTTCAGATCTCTGAATGAGACAGGATCCCTCTAAAGTTTTCTACTTGCAAGATGAAATTAGGATGGCAGTTTAAAAGCATAATTACCTTTTATTTCCTAATTTTCTACTCAAGGATTGCTTTGCAATGAAAGTTGTAGGTTGCCACAGATAAGGACACATTGTCTTCGGCTATATCACTTGCCTAGGAGGTTAAAAATCACACAACACCAGGTGATAGTCCAACAGGTTTAATTGGAAGCACACTAGCTTTTGGAGCGTCGCTCCTTCATCAGGTGGTAGCCCTGATGAAGGAGCGACGTTCCGAAAGCTAGTGTGCTTCCAATCAAACCTGTTGGACTATAACCTGGTGTCGAGAGATTTTTAACTTTGTACACCCCAGTCCAACACCAGCATCTCCAAATCATGTCTAGGAGGAGTAGCTTTATCAGAGTACAGCCTCAGGCTTGCCAAGTGGGTACTTGGGTGATATATGCATCTGTCATTTATTTCTGTAGGTTCATGCCCTAGCCCTCATAAATAAAACAGGGTGAGAAAGTTCTGGAGAACTGAGTGCAATGATTGTAATAGTGCAAAGCAACTCAACATTAATGAACAAGTGACTCTGCAATGTATCAGTGCTCCACAATACTATGCTATAGTTTGGTTGCGGGGGGAGTGGGAGTGACTAAAGGTTTGAGGCTAAAAAATGGCTATTAAACCTATCTCTACAGGATGGAGTAATGAAAAGCTATACCATTACTCAAAGGGAAAAGAGGTAATACAAATAGGCGTTCAGAGGAAAATTGCAAGAAAGGATAATAAGCAGAATTGTATTCTAACCAAGGGAAGTGCATAGTTTATCCGAACTAAATGAAGATTACAAATGACATAATCAGGAGAATCCAACTGTCAATACAAGTTGTAAACAACAGATACCATTTCAATCCCTATTGAATTGAATTTATTGTCACATGTACCGAGGCACAGTGATAAGCTTTGTCTTGTGAGCAATACAGGAAGGTCATATAGTTAAGTAGCATAGATAAGTAAAGAATAAGTAAACAGTGGCAAAAACAAAAACACAGGTACAGGCGAATACTAAACGTTTGAGAGTCCATTCAGTATTTAAACAACAGTAGGGTAGAAACTGTTGCGAAACTGGCCAGTGTGTGTGTTCAGGCATCTGTCCCTTCTCCCCAAAGGTCAAGGTTGTAGAAAAACATTGCCAGGGTGGGATGGATCTTTGAGAATGCTGGCGGTCTTTCCTTGACAGCTGGCTTGGTAGTTGGATTCTATAGATGGAAAGTTGGCCTTTCTATTGTCTGGGCCAAGTTGACCACTCTCTGTAACCGTCTCCGATCTTGAGTGGTACAGTTCCCATACCAGGTAGTGATACATCCAGACAGAATGCTCTCCATGGCGTACCTATAGAAGTTGGCAAGGGTATTCACCATCATGCCAAATTTCCTCAGCTGCCTGAGGAAGAAGAGATGTTGTTGGGCCTTTGTAACCAGTGCGTCCACATGAAGAGTCTAAGAAAGCTTGTTGTGGATGAGCACTCCCAGGTGCTTGACACTCTCCACTCGTTCCACCTCTGCATTGTTAATGTGTTGGGGGGCATAAATAACATCTCGCCGAAAGTCAATAATGAGTTTCTTGGTTTTGCCAGCATTGAGAGCTAGGTTGTTCTCAGTGCACCATTTTTCCTGGGCTTCCATCTCCCGTCTGTTTTGTCACCATCTGAGATTCGACAGACTATGGTGGTGTCATCAGCAAACCTGTAAATGGCATTAGTCTGGTATTTGGCAACGCAGTCATTGGTATGCAGAGTACAGTAGGGGACTGTGTACACACCCCTGGGGGTGGGGGGGGGGCTCCAGTTTTGAGTGTTAATGAGGATGAAACATTGTCCCCAATATTCGCTGATTCTGGCCTGTGGGTCAGGATCCTGAGGATCCAGTTGCAGAGAGTGGGGCTTAGTCCGAGATCACTAAGTTTAGTAATCAGTCTTGAGGGGATACTAGTGTTGAAGGCTGAACTGTAGTCAATGAGTATGATTCTTGCGTTGTTCAATATCATGCTCTGCATTAAAATTTAAGTCATATTTTGGTTAATCCAGAGATCCAGATAATGTTCTGGGACTTGGGTTCAAATCCCACCATGGCTGATGGTAGACTTTGAATGCAATAAAAATCTGGAATTAAGAGTCTAATGATGACCATGAATCCATTGTCAATTGTCAGAAAAAAAACATCTAGTTCACTCATGTCCTTTAGGGAAGAAAACTACCATCCTTACCTGGTCTGGCCTACATTGACTCCAGACACACTGCAATTTAGTTGACTTTTAACAGCAATCTGGGCAAATAGGTATGGGCAATAAATGCTGGCCTAGCCAGTGATGTCTGCACCCTATGAATAAAAAAAAATCTTCATCCAGATACAAAACTGTGTGAAGTATTCAGTTTCTGCAATGCACTAACTCAACTAGAAATGAAGAACAAAACATCTGGTTCCTGAATTTAATAGCTCGGTACATACAACTGTGATGACAAGTGAAAGTGATCAATACTCACTGGTGTTTGAATCATCATGGCTCTCTGGTCTCGCATTGTTCGTACAATGTCCAATGGATATACTGGCTGATTGCATTCAATTAGACACATTGCTGTCTCCATAGTAATGAGAACTCCTGTCCGACCTATCCCAGCACTGTAAAATATAATTTGGTGGATTGTTAGCTCAGTTGCTGGGGAATTGGTGATGCCAATAGGTGTGACCGATGCTTGCATCAGCTGAGGTCATCATGAAGGTCCTGCTTTCCCAACCTTGCCTGAGGCATGGTGACCTTTAGGTTAAACTCCTCACCAGCCATCTCTTTTTCTAATCAGAGAACAGATTATGGTAACTTTACCCACGTAAAACATAATTACATATGAGCAAGCTGTACTGGAGTCAGCATCCTCACTTACTCTCTTAAAAAAAATGGTCTTCTGATTTTCCACCTTAAATATCCTACATTCAATCGATGTCCATTGTTTCCTGACTTTATGATTTCAAAGGCATCATCTTAGTGAAGTGGCATTGCAGACCTATTAGTTTAACGCCCTTACTATGGAAGAGTTCAAAGCTACACAAAGTACTAACTGTTGTTCCAAGGATCTTGGATGATCTCTCCATTTTTGTGATTATTTCTAGAGGATGTGAGTGTTTGTTGACCATCCCTAACTACCCTCGAGAAAATGACGGTGAGACTGAATTCAGGAGAAATTTCTTTACTTAAAAGATAACGAGTCTTTGGAGTTCTTCACGCCAGAGAGCTGCTGAGTATGTTCGAGACAGCAGTTAACAATTTATTGACCTTAAAGGGATATATGGAATGCAAGAAGGTAGATGATCAGCAATAGTCCTACTGAATAATAAAGCAAGCTCAAAAGGGCTTGCTCTAGCTTCTAACTCTTACATTGTTATGACTTTTACATTGATAATCTAATCTTTCACTTGCTTTGAAAGCCCATCCATTAGATGTTCTAATTTTAAGATCTAGTGAACCTGAATTCTCAAATCGCATGCTCATCCACGTAACAATATATCACCCACATTCACTGATATAGAATTCCATCTGCAACATTTATGGCCATTTAATTTATTCTCATCACCACCATACAGCTTCCTTTGATATTCTCAATAATTTGCAATGCATCTTATTTTTGAATGTCTGCACATTTTAAATAAGGTGAGGCATATCCAAATCATCTAAGAACAAAGTAAACCAAACTGATGCCAGAATCGATTACTATTTCAATCACTGAGGAACTGCCTTAAACAATTTTGAATCCATCTGCTATAGCCACACTTGCTTGGTTCATTTTTCCTGTAGTGTCTCGTGTGGTAGATGGTCAGAGAAACAACAAATTCTGAATTTCCACAGTAAACATTTAGAAGAAAAACATTAGTCTCATTCAGAAATATGTCAGTAGTGCAACTAATTATTTGTATGGATGCAACATCTGTAACTGCAAAATTCTTATCTTAGGAGACTGGCCAGACAAGTTCTGTTTCCCACCTCCCTTATTATTTTGGTTGAAAAACTGTCTTCAATTAAATAATTGTGAACCATAAATGGATTAAATAAATCTCACTTCCTAACCAATTTCAAGATTATCATCAAATCTGGTATTATAAATTCACCTCTGAACATCTAGGTCCCAACCCTGTGGATTCCCACATCAGGTTTTGCCACTCCCATCCCAAATAATTCAGCAAGTGCTTACTATTTTGAGTACCTACCTTGTTAAGCCAAACATGAAAAACATCCTCCACTGTTGTATTGGCTATCATCATATTAGCACAGTGGCTCAGTGGTTAGCAGTGTTGCCTTACAGTACCAGTGACCCAGGTTCGAGTCCAGCCTGGGGCGACTGTGTGGAGTTTACACATTCTCCCCATGTCTGCATGGGTTTCTTTTGGGTGCTCTGGTTTTGTTCCAGAGTCTAAAGATGTGCAGGTTTGGTGAATTGACCGTGCTAAACTTCCCACAGTGTTCAGGATGTGCAGGCTAGGTGCATTTGTTAGGGAGATGTAGAGCAATCGGGAAGGGAATGGGTCTCAGTGGGATACTCTTCGGAGGGTCGCTGTGGACTTGTTGGGCTAAATGGTCTGTTTGCACACTGTAGAGATTCTCTGATTCTACTTGATCCTGACCTCACTTGACACTTGTGCACAGCGTTCCAGCTACAGTCATTGCTTCAGGAAGACAGACTTGGGCAACATCCTTCCCCCACAGTTTAGTCCAGATATAGCCTCTTGACTATTGTTATGGCTGATCAGCTTCCTCAGGACAGACTAGGAAGCAAAGGTCAGATTCTACATATCAATATAGCTCAGTTCCAAATTAGGTAGGAAAACTTCTTAAGTGAAACTTCTCCAGAAAGAAAAAAAGAAGTATTTTTGCTCATGTCAAGCTTAAACTCTGATTTGTTGACCCAAAAATCAAACACTATGCAGAGATCAATAATTATTTTTTGAATTAATATATCTATCATGTTGGTGACAAGACAATAACAATGGATAAAAATCAGTATTTTCCAGAGACAAACTTAGCATTTAAATCAATTAAAATCTTCAGACATTTCAATGGTAAGTCACTGTCATTGGGTGGAATAAAAAAATGCTCAAATATGATCTGTAGTAAGCTCTTGTTTAGCATATGATTTTAAGCAGTCTACATTTAAAAGTTACCAACTATAGAAAAATAATTCATAGGTGCTTAAAAAATGTTTGTTTCTCTTCTCTGGCAGCATCCCAATTTCTCACTAAACAAGGAATTGCGGATGCTGGACATCTGAAACAAGAACATAAATTGTTTGAGAAACTCAGCAGGATCTGTGGAAAACAAACAAAGTTAATGTTTCAAATCCAGGAACCCTTTTACAGAAGAGTTCTGAAGAAGGGTGACTGGACTCTAAATGTGAAGCACAGATGCTGCCATACCCGCCGATGTTCTCCAGCAATTTATGTTTTTGACCCAATTTCTCAGTTAGGTTCTGACCACATTAAGTTCTTTCATTTATCACTGTATGTTTTTTTATAGCAGATAAACTACATGTACCTGCAATGTACGACAACTGGTTCATCTTTGCCAACCCGCGTTTCTCGAACAAGCAACACAAACTTCAGAAAATCACTCGAATCGTCAGGAACACCATGATCAGGCCATGCAATATACTGGATTTGGGTGAGTGGACGGCTCTCATTTTTCTGTGAAGTTGCAAAAGATTACATTTCACTAACAAACAAGATATACATGTAATGTCTTCAAGGTTATCTTAAAATAAAACTGTTAGAGCAGGGTGAAAATGGGTGCCAATTCAATTTGCAGTTTGCCTTTAATTAAAGTTTTCACTCAGGAATTGAGCCAATTTTGATCTTGCTCAAAAGCGTATTTTATAGTTCAAAATATTTTTCATTACTTAGGTCCCAAATAGGGGCTTCAGCTTTGAGGTCTAGTCTTGAACATCTGTACATTTGTATTACTGAACAGGAGTCGCCTCGATCACCTCGAGAATATGAGTCAGCCTGTGTTGTTGCTGCCATTATTTCACAACAGGATCACAGAAATACCAGAAATGCAATACAAGAAACGTTTCAGATAGACTAGATATCTTACACATTATTTACTGAATGAAACATATCGAAAGTAGTCATACAGTCAGAGAAACAGACCCTTTGTTCCACCTTGTGTTTGCCTACCAGATTTCCTAAACTGATCTTGTCCCATTTGCCAGCATTTGGCCCATTCCCTTTAAATCGTTCCAATTCACATACCCATCCAGATGCCTTCTAAATTCTACAATTGTACCCACCACCAACATTCCCTCTGGCAATTCATTCCGCACATGCACCACCTTCTGTGTGAAATAGTTGTTCCTCAGGCCCATTTTTAAATCTTTCCCCCTCATCTTAAACATGTGGACTCCCTTAAGCTGTTGTGGTTCTGTTCGCCGAGCTGGGAATTTGTGTTGCAGACGTTTCGTCCCCGGTCTAGGTGACATCCTCAGTGCTTGGAAGCCTCCTGTGAAGCGCTTCTGTGATGTTTCCTCTGGCATTTATAGTGGTTTGTCTCTGCCGCTTCCGGTTGTCAGTTCCAGCTGTCCGTTGCAGTGGTCGGTATATTGGGTCCAGCTCGATGTGCTTATTGATTGAATGTGTGGATGAGTGCCATGCCTCTAGGAATTCCCTGGCTGTTCTCTGTTTGGCTTGTCCTATAATAGTAGAATTCATGTTGCTTGTCATCTGCGTGTGTGGCTACTAAGGATAGCTGGTCGTGTCGTTTCGTGGCTAGTTGGTGTTCATGGATGCTGTCTTCCTGTTTATCCTATGTAGTGTTTTGTGCAGTCCTTGCATGGGATTTTGTACACTACATTGGTTTTGCTCATGCTGGGTATTGGGTCCTTTGTTCTGGTGAGTTGTTGTCTGAGAGTGGCTGTTGGTTTGTGTGCTGTTATGAGTCCTAGTAGTCGCAGTAGGCTGACTGTCAGTTCGGAAATGTTCTTGATGTTTGGTAGTGTGGCTGGTCCTTTGGGTTGCGGCATGTCCTTGTTCCGTTGTCTTTCCCTTAGGCATCTGTCGATGAAATTGCGCGGGTATCCGTTTTTGGCGAATACATTGTATAGGTGTTCTTCTTCATCTTTTTGCAGTTCTGGTGTACTGCAGTGTGTTGT
The DNA here is from genome assembly GCF_004010195.1 of Chiloscyllium plagiosum. Classification (NCBI taxonomy): domain Eukaryota; kingdom Metazoa; phylum Chordata; class Chondrichthyes; order Orectolobiformes; family Hemiscylliidae; genus Chiloscyllium; species Chiloscyllium plagiosum. The sequence goes on from NC_057716.1 coordinate 91,606,522, forward strand.
GGCCCTTTTGAACAGTGTCTTGATGCAACTTCTTTTGTGTGTGTTGGGGTGGTTGCTTGCGTAGTTCAGGACTTGGTCTGTGTGTGTGGCTTTGTTCTCTGTGTTCGGCAACACTCTACAGGGCCCTACCATTAATTGCTTAAGTCCTTCCTTGGTTCGCCTTACCAAAATGCAACATCTCATATTTATCTAAATTAAACTCCATCTGCCACTCATTGGCCCATCTGATCAAGGTCCTGTTGCACTCTGAGGTAACCTTTTCACTGTCCACGACATCATCAATTTTGGTGTCATCTGCAAACTTATTAACCATACTTTCTACATTCACATCCAAATCACTTATGTAAAATGGTGAAAAGCAGTGGATCCATCACCGCTCCTTGCAGCACTCCACTGGTCACAGGTCTTTAGTCTGAAAAACAACCCTCCATCACATCCTTTGTCCCCTACCTTCAAGCCAATTTTATTTCCAATTGGCTAGCTCCCCCTGAATTCTATGTGATCAAACCTTGCTAACCAGTCTGCTATGCAGAACACCTTGCTGAAATCCATTAACCAATATCTATTGAGCTGCCTTCATCAATCTTCTTAGTCATTTCTTCAAAAACCTCAATCAAGTTAGTATCCCTAATCAGTCCTGCCTTTCCAAATACATGTAAATCCTGTCCCTCAGAATCCCCTCCAACAGATTACCCACATCTGATGACAGGCTCACCAGTCTATAGTTCCTGAGCTTTTCCTTACCACCTTTCTTAAATAATGGCACTATATTACCTATCCTCCAGACTTTCGGCATCTCACCCATGGCCATTGATGATACAAATATCTCAGGAAGGGGCCCAGTACTCACTTCCTTAGCTTCCGACAAAGTTCTGGGATACACCTGATCAAATCCCGGGAATTTATCCACCCATATGCGTTTTAAGACATCCAGTCTCCTCTCCTGTAATATCTTCTGTAAAAATATCACTATTTATTTCCCCAAGTTCTCCAACTTGCATGTCCTTCTCCACAGTAAATACTGACTCAGAATGCTTGTTTCATATCTCACCCATCTCCTGTGGCTCCACATATAGATGGTCTCCTTGATCTTTAAGGAGCCCTATTCTCTCCCTCTTTTGTCCTTAATCTATTTATAGAATCTCTTTAGATTCTCCTTAATCCTATTTGCCAAAATTATCTTATGTACCTTTTCTGCTCTCCTGATTTCCCATGAGTATACATCTACTTCCCTTATACTTCTCCAAGGATTCACTTGATCCCAGCTGCCTATACCTGACATACACCTCTTTCTTTTCCTTGATCAGAGCTTCAATTTCTTCAGTCCTGCAGCGTTCTCTACACCTACCAGCCTCACCTTTTGCACTATCAGGAACATACTGATTTCGAACTCTTGGCTCATTTTTAAAGGCTTTCCACTTTACAACTGTCCTTTGACTTGCGAATAGCCTCTCCCAAAAAACTATTCAAAACAGGGAAAAAAAAAAGAACCAACTGCAGGTAAACCAGGATCTGAATCAACATATCACCCAATGGGTTGCACTTAAGCAACAAATTGCAAATAGTGTCAACAACAGTGCTCCCACCTCAAACACAGTGGTTCTTTATCAACCAGCTCTGTGTTAATTGGTCTGGTAAAATGACACAGCAAAGCATGTCATGTAAAACACATTTCTTTTTTAAAAAACCAGCATTAGGAAATACTTCAATTTGGTTTACTATTCCATATATCTTTAGAATGCTTGTTGGAGAATAAAGAATAAAAATCAAGATTGAATATAGACAGGAAGCCATTGATAGATGAGAGAGAATGACTACCTGTTAGTGGTGCATTGCAGCACACAGACCAGTCTCGTATTATGTGCTCTTGACTTTCCATCAGGGCTCAAAATACAAGGAGGCAGTAGCTGAATTCACTCTCAAAGCCCTCACAATGCCCAGGGTGATTGGAGAAATTTTTGCACTTGCAAGCAGGATAGACAGAATCTGACAAGCAACTCCTACAATCACTGACTAGCCCTCTCTTCTATTTGCTGCTGATAGGTTGTGCCCATCCACAGCAAATGTGGGAGAAGAATAACCTTTGATTACAGAAAGTTAGGAAAGTAAGTGTTGGCAGAGGGACATCACCAGTGGAGCTGCAGCCAGATTTTGGTAAGAATTTCTGGGCTTTTGCCAGCAGCTGGACTCTGGTGAATTCATGAGCTTCCCCACAAGTCACAGAATTTAGGAGTTTGCCAACAACCAGTCCTTTCAGGGCTTTTACAAGGTGTTGAGTATATCACATTGAGATGGGATGGAGGAAAAGAGAGAGAAGCTGCAAGATAGATTGATAGTTAAGATATATTCAGCTAACTAGGAGTCAGGATTAAAAGCTTCAAGTCACAATGGCAATGAATTCCTTGCAAATGAACGTGGAATCGAAAGCCTAAGGTTAGATATGTTCAGGAGAATAAAGAAAAATGCAGTAGATGCTATTATGATGAACAGTGTCAATTCATAACAGTCGTCATACTGGTTAATTCTTTCTTCAGATGCTGCCTGACCCAAGTTTCTCCTGCACTGCTTTTCTTAGAAATAGACACTGATGCTTCAAAGTGGCAGCGGTGCGCCCACAGGCCCAGTAAAGTTGGGCAACCCCAGACCGATGTCTCGAGAACACAAAAGGTTCCTCGAACAACGTTCAAGTGTTTCAAGCAACATTTTAGTTCATTAAAAATATGAAATCTTTCAATTTTTCACAATATTCTTCACATTTAACAAAAAAATGAAGTCATTAATAGCGTTTTAATCTATTTACATTGAGAGCAGGAATAGGATGATAGAGCAGGTGAATGCATGGCTGAGGAGCTGGTGTATGGGAGATGGATTCACATTTTGGATCATTGGAATCTCTTTTGGGGTAGAAGTGACCTGTACAAGAAGGACGGATTGCACCTAAATTGGAAGGGATCCTAATATACTGGCAGGGAAATTTGCTGGAGCTGCTCAGGAGGGGGAGTGGCGTTCTTGATAAGGGATAGCATTACAGCTGTGCTGAGGGAGGGGGATATTCCTGGAAATACATCGAGGGAAGTTATTTGGGTGGAACTGAGAAATAAGAAAGGGATGATCACCTTATTGGGATTGCATTATAGACCTCCTAATAGTTAGAGAGAAATTGAGAAATAAATTTCTAAGGAGAGGTGAGGGCCCATGGTGTTCGAGGTGAGCTGCTGGGATGGATTGAGGATTGGCTGTCTAACAGAAGGCAGAGAGTTGGGATAAAAGGTTCTTTTTCAGAATGGCAGCCGGTGACGAGCGGTGTCCCACAGGGTTCAGTGCTGGGGCCACAGCTGTTCGCATTATATATTAACGATTTGGATGAGGGAACCAGGAAATGGCTGATGGAATTTAACGTGAGCAAGTGCGAGGTCTTGCACTTTGGCAAAAAGAATAAAAGCATAGACTACTTTCTAAATGGTGAGAAAATTAATAAAGCCAAAGCACAAAGGGATCTGGGAGTGCTAGTCGAGGATTCTCTAAAGGTAAACATGCAGGTTGAGTCCGTGATTAAGAAAGCGAATGCAATGTTGTCTCTTATCTCAAGAGGGTTGGAATATAAAAGCAGAGATGTACTACTAAGACTTTATAAAGCTCTGGGTAGGCCCCATTTGGAGTACTGTGTCCAGTTTTGGTCCCCACACCTCAGGAAGGACATACTGGCACTGGAACGTGTCCAGCGGAGATTCAAACGGATGATCCCTGGAATGACAGGTCTAACATATGAGGAACGGCTGAGGATACTGGGATTGTATTCGTTGGAGTTTAGAAGATTAAGGGGAGACTTAATAGAGACGTACAAAATAATACATGGCTTGGAAAAGGTGGATGCTAGGAAATTGTTTCAGTTAAACGAGGAGACTAGGACCCGTGGACACAGCCTTAGAATTAGAGGGGGTCATTTCAGAACAGAAATGCGGAGGCATTTCTTCAGCTAGAGAGTGGTGGGCCTGTGGAATTCATTGCCACGGAGTGCAGTGGAAGCCGGGACGCTAAATGTCTTCAAGGCCGAGATTGATAGATTCTTGTCGTCTCGAGGAATTAAGGGCTACGGGGAGAACGCTGGTAAGTGGAGCTGAAATGCGCATCAGCCATGATTGAATGGGGGAGTGGACTTGATGGGCCGAATGGCCTTACTTCCACTCCTATGTCTTATGGTCTTATCTCAGCTATCTGTAAGAATAATAGTGGTTATGATAGGGGATTTTAACTTTCCAAACATCAACTGGGTCTGCCATAGTGTAAAGGGTTTAAATGGAGAGGAATTTCTTAAGTGTGTACAAAAACATTTTCTGACTCAGTATGTGGATGTACCTACCAGAGAAGGTGCAAAATCTGACCTACACTTGGGAAATAAGGCAGGGCAGGTGACTGAGGTGTCAGTGGGGGAGCACTTTGGGGCCAGCGACCATAATTCTATTAGATTTAAAATTGTGATGGAAAAGGATAGACCAGATTGAAAAGTTGAAGTTCTAAATTGGAGAAAGGCAAATTTTGACGGTATTAGACAAGAACTTTCGAAAGCTGATTGGGGGCAAATGTTCGCAAGGAAAGGGACGGCTGGAAAATGGGAAGCCTTCAGAAATGAGATAACGAGAATACAGAGAAAGTATATTCCTGTCAGGGTGAAAGGAAAGGCTGGTAGGTATAGGGAATGCTGGATGACTAAAGAAATTGAGGGTTTCGTATCGAAAAAGGAAGCAAGCATATGTAAGATATAGACAGGATCGATCGAGTGAATCCTTAGAAGAGTTAAAGGCAGTAGGAATATACTTAAGAGGGAAATCAGGAGGGCAAAAAGGGGACATGAGATAGCTTTGGCAAGCAGAAAGAAGAAGAATCTAAAGGATTTTTACAAATTCATTAAGGACAAAAGGGTAACTAGGGAGAGAATAGGGCCCCTCAAAGATTAGCAAGGCAGCCTTTGTGTGGAGCCACAGAAAATGGGGGAAGATACTAAACGAGTATTTTGCAAAATACTTACTGTGAAAAAGGATGTGGAAGATATAGACTGTAGGGAAATAGACGGTGGCACCTTGCAAAATGTCCATTTTACAGAGGAGCAAGTCTGGATGTCTTGGAACGCATAAAAGTGGATAAATCCTCAGGACCTGATGAAGTATACCCTAGAACTTGGTGGGAAGCTAGAGAAGTGATTGCTGGGCCTCTTGCTGAGATATTTGTATCATTGATAGTCACAGTTGAGATGCCGGAAGACTGGAGGTTGGCTAATGTGGTGCCACTCATTAAGAAGGGTGGTAAGGACAAGCCAGGGAACTACAGACCAGTGAGCCTTACGTCGATGGTGGGCAAGTTGTTGGAGGGAATGGAATCCTGAGGGACAGGATGTACATGCATTTGGAAAGGCAAGGACTGATTAGGGGTAGTCAACATGGCTTTGTGCGGGGGAAATCATGTCTCACAAACTTGATTGAGTTTTTTGAAGTAGTAACAAAGATGATCGATGAGGGCAGAGCGGTAGATGTGATCTGTATGGTCTTCAGTAAGCCATTCGACAAGGTTCCCAATGGGAGACTGATTAGCAAGGATAGATCTCATGGAATACAGGGAGAACTAGCCATTTGGATACAGAACTGGTTGAAAAGTAGAAGACAGAGGATGGTGGTGGAGGGTTGTTTTTCAGACTGGAGGCCTGTGTCCAGTGGAGTGCCACAAGGATCGGTGCTGGGTCTTCTACTTTTTGTCATTTACATAAATGATTTGGATGCGAACATAACAGGTACAGTTAGTAAGTTTGCAGATGACACCAAAATTGGCGGTGTAGTGGACAGTGAAAAGGGATACCTCAGATTATAACAGGATCTTGACCAGATGGGCCAATGGGCTGAGAAGTGGCAGATATTGGTTAGGCCACTGTTGGAATATTGCGTGCAATTCTGGTCTCCTTCCCATCGGAAAGACATTGTGAAACTCGAAAGGGTTCACAAAAGATTTACAAGGATGTTGCCAGGGTTGAAGGATTTGAGCTATAGGGAGAGGCTGAACAGGCTGGGGTTGTTTTCCCTGCAGCATTGGAGGCTGAGGGGTGACCTTGTAGAGGTTTATAAAATTATGAGGGGCATGGATAAGGTAAATAGACAAATTCTTTTTCCTTGAGTCGGGGAGTCCAGTACGAGAGGGCATAGGTTTAGGGTGAGAGGGGAAAGATATAAAAGAGACTTAAGGGGCAACCTTTTCACACAGAGGATGGTACGTGTATGGAACGAACTGCCAGAGAAAGTGGTGGTTATATGAATAGGAAGGTTTTGGAGGGATATGGGCCGGGTGGGACTAGATTGGGTTGGGATATCTGGTCGACATGGATGGGTTGGAATGAAGGGTTTATTTCCATCTCTATGACTCTATATAAAAGTGGTGTGAGAGGAAAAGAGACAGAGTTGCATTCCACGGAATTTCACAATTAGCGAGCTTTGAGAAGATTTGTAGCTCAGGTTGAGGCTCTGGATGTAGGTTCGCTCATTGAGCTGGAAGGTTCATTTCCAGACGTTTTGTCACCCACAAACCCACCAACACACTAAAACAGCAGCTAATGAACCTGAAAAACCCTGTACAGACAACAAGCAAAATTAATGTCACTTACAAAATACTGTGCAAGAACAAACACTACATTGGACAAACAGACAGAAAACTAGCCACAATGATACATGAACGTCAACTAGCAACAAAATAACATGACCCTCTCTCACTAGTATTCTTTCATACAGATAAGGACACCACTTCGACTGGGACAAGCCAAACAGAGACATGCACGAGAATTCCTCGAAGCATGGCATTCCAATCAGACAAACACATCGAGTTAGACCCCATCTACCACCCCCTGAGAAAAAGAACAGGAAATGACATCACCAACCAAACATACAAATAGAAAGCAGGAATCATCAGCAGTGCTTCGACCGGAGGGCCACTGAACATGTTACCTAGTAGGGTGACGAAACATCTGGAAATGAACCTTCCAGCTCAGTGAGCAAACCTACATCCAGAATTTCACAGGACTACTTAACTAAATAATGGCTGAAAATTACTGCCATTGTTTCGATTAGACTGGTGCTAGAAAAGCACAGCAGGTCAGACAGCATCCGAGGAGCAGGAAAATTGACGTTTTGGGCAAAAGCCCTTCATCAGGATCAGCCCTTCATCAGGCCCCCTTGAAAATTACTGCCTTAGACAAAGGAATCTGGATGAGATGGGGTCATAGGATTGGGGGGTCAACTTTCAGCACCCCACTCCACTTTTCAAAGGACTGACAATGAATCATGTCAGATATATCATGAACAAAGATCGCTATATGTTTGAGGTGAGAAAGTGGGGAAAAACACCTATCATGCTAACCTTCTCCCCTACACACAAGGAAGTTAAGAAATTGACTCAAGATGATGATTTGAATAACTGTAAATTGACAAAAGGAGAATATTCAGCAAGACCTGGGTGTCCTTCTGCACCAGTCATGAAAGTAAGCACGCAGGTGCAACAGGCAGTAAATTGTACGTTGGATATCTTTGCTGCTATCATACAGAGCATTGGTGAGGCCACACCTGCAATATTGTGCGCAGTTTCAGTCTCTTTTTGCTATGGAGGGATTGCAGTGAACATTTGCCAAGTTGATTCCACGAATGAGTTTGAGGAGAGATTGAATCGGTTAGGATCGGTATTTACTGAAGTTTAGAAGAATGAGGGGAAACCTAAAAATTCCAACAGGACTAGACAGGTGAGATCCAGGATGGATGTTCCCAATGGTGGGATAAGTCCAAAATGAGGGGTCATACTTTAAGGATAAGGGGTAACTGTTTAGGAATGAGGAGAAATTTCTTTACCCAGAGAGTGGCGAGCCTGTGGAATTCATTACCACAGACAGTGGTCGAGATGGAAACATTGTGTTGATAAGGAGGTAGTAGATATAGCCACCTTTGCTAAAGTAATCAGAGTACAGTGTTAAGGGCAGGATTAGTGGACTGAGCTCAATATCCTGAAGAAGGGCTTATGTCCGAAACGTCGATTCTCCTGCTCCTTACCTGCTACGCTTTTTCAGCAACACATTTTTCAGCTCTGATCTCCAGCATCTGCAGTCCTCACTTGCTCCTGAGCTCAATATCAGCCAAAATCCTAATGAATGGTGGAGCAGGCTCGAGGCAGCAAATGGCTTACTCCTATCTTCTACAAACCAAGGGTTCTGGGATAAGGCAGAAACTGGAGTTGAGAATTATCAGATCACCCATGATCTCACTGAATGGGGGGAAAACAGACCTGACGCGCTCAACACCCTACTTCTGCTCGTGTCATATGGCCTTAAGGCACTGATTCCTTGTAACTGGCATTGGTGGCCTGCCTCACTTCAGCCAACAGGTGAGGCATTAGTGCAATGAATGTCCACAGATCAATAATAAACACCAGGTTTAGCAATCAGAAATGGTAACTACATTTTGCTTGTCTTCTCCAAAGTGACTGAGATCAATTGCACTGCCTCGAAGAAACAAAAAATTAATAGGTTGCAGTTTCTTGACAAGGTCAACTCATTGCACAGACCATGCATTGAGCTCGCAAATTTCCTGATTCACATAACTCATTGAAAATTCCTGAATTTAAATTTAAGATAATAAAAGACAATAACCATGGCTCATAAGAACTTTCTGCATGAAATGTGCTGCATTCCAATTGACATCAGCGAAGTAAAATTCTGTTATGCGTTGCCTATTCTACTACAAACAACCATATCAGATGGCTGACCTCAGAAGACCCAAGTATTTACAATTAAAATTTTCACCCATGCCAGAGACATTGATGTAGATAAAATATGTTTAGACATGCTTAACACTCCCAGGTTTATTGCAGGAACACTCCAGATGGTAGCAGTTTTAATTCCAATACCACTATTAGCAAACATTTAACAATCAGCAACCTAGGCTAGGCAACAGAGCACAAGTTGACCAGGCCTGCATGAACAAGTGTAGAGTGATAAGTATGTTTGAGAACCACAGAGCAGAAAACACTGCCAGTTATCTTTCGCAGCACTTTCAACTTACCTCCAAGTTAGTTAAAGTCAATTCTCTGAAAACATACGCGGGGTTTCCCTCTTCTGATTGACAACCAATCTCAAAGTTTCCATACGATGCACTTTCAGAACGCTCAGGCCAATACTGATGACACTTGACCTAAGTAGAGAAAGCACAGCAGGTTAGGCAGCATCCAAGAAGCAGAAGATGTCTCGGACATAAGCCCTTCACGTGCTTTTCCAGCGCCAAACTTTTCGATTCTGACTCTCTCGCATCTGCAGTCCTCACTTTCTCTTATTTTCAATATTGTTTGGAGATCAGTTGGGGTACAGCCTGCTGAGACCTATCCAGCTCATCCTCTGACTGAGGATGAGCTGGATAGGTCACAGCAGACTGAGGGCCTAATGTGGCAACTGAAACCCTAATCTAAATGTTTGCCTGAAGATCCACTATAGGAGTTATTTTTGGCTATCCGTCATGATTTATTTTGAATGAACAATGTTTGAAGATAACATTGACAACCAACTGTGTTTAGTGTCTGTGGGTGCCAGAGTACTGACATAAAGCAGTGTTAAACAATTTGTACCCTATCCTTTTCTTCCTCCCAAGAGCTGACAATTATTGAACAAATTGGTCATCATCTGCAGAAAAAAAGTCTTGTTTTACCCTTGTTACCATGTGCTTGCATCCATAAATGATGCATATGTGGTGAATCACAAGGATGAATGTCCAAACTTTAATATTTCTAACTATGTTGTTTGACTAAGACGTAATGTTGATTAAGTCCTAATTCTACAGTAGACTACAAATGCTGTTGCTTATTAAAGAAAACTGGTTTGATAGATTTATAAAAATTCTAAATTTTATGTTAATAATGAACATAATTAGCTGTTTTATAATTTTATGCTGCGAACAGTGAAGCAGCAGGATTAGAGAGTGAAAGTGCACCCCTTCAACCTCTATCAAAATTCTCTTCCAGGGAGCTGGATAAAGTAGGCGGCTGAAAACAGAGTTTGTGATGCCAAAGGCTTTCCCACATTTTCTGTTCTTCCAAGACTCAATATTGGACAAGCAATTGGATAAATTAGAGATTATAAGAGGTAGTAGGTGTTGGATGTCAGTGTTAAATCAGTTGTTATTGATGATATCACGAAGGGTTGCATAGGACACTAAGTAGGAGGAAGTTTCAATAACGTTCTCCAAGTTCCATCTATAGAAAATAAAGAGGGCAAACTGCTCATGTCTGTGAACAGCATTATGATCTGGAAATGAGGACTACTGAAGCCAGACTTACTTCTTTCAGGTAAGGAGGATGAATTTGGAAGGAACTGGTACAGCCCAATTCTGCAATATAAACAATATATATTGCAGAAGACTAAAAATTAAAATTAAATATAAATTAATTCATAAAGTCGTCAATATCTACAGATAGCTTTAAAAGCATGAACCTTATCTCTCACTAACACAGCTGGTTCACAGTGCTGGGACAACAAAAGGAAGTTACTTGGGGTTGATAACATTCTGCTAAAGTTGCTTTTCATGTACAAAAGCAGACAGAGCATCACAAATTGATGTCCTTATAAATGTATTTTGAAGAGCATTAACAAATTGTAACCATCGACTCAAAATCAATGAGGGAAAAATTAAACGAGTGTGAAAATGATTGAAGAACCAGCTGCAAATTCCAGTATGAAACCTACAAGAGTCCAAGATTGAAATAGTTCCTTCTCAAGTATGATCACATTAATATTGTACTATTATAGATCATGCTTATAAAATAATTATTTCACAGGTTGTGGGCATCAATAGCTAGGTCAACATTTGTTGCCATCTCCAACAGCCCTTGAGAAAGTAATGGCGAGCCGTCTTTTTGAATTGCCAGTCGTAGGGTTTGGGTATGACCACAATGGGAGAGAGTTCCAGGATATTTGACCAAGTTACAGAGAAAGAAGGTCAACACGGCTGCAAGTCAGGATAGAGTATGGATTGGAAGAAAACTTACAGGTAGTGGCATTCCCATGCCACCCTTGTCCTTTCAGCTGGTAGAGGTATGTGCTTGGAAGGTGCTGCCAAAGGAGTGAGTTTTTGCAACACGTTGTAGATAGTACACACCTGTTGCCATTGTCCAAAAGTAATAAAGGAAGTGAATATTAAAGGCTTTGTCCTGGATCATAGATTGGTATTGCTGGAGCTGCACTAATCCAATTAAGTAGACAGTATTCCATCACACTCTTGACTTGTGCCTTGGAGATGTGGACAGGCATTGGGAATCAGGAGGTACTTATTGCATAATTCTTGCTTTTGTAATCACAAAATGATCGGTTTAGTTTATGGCCAAAGGAACCACCCAGTCAGTGTTCCCTCAAAGTTGCTCAGCTACTCAGAGTGTCTGTGTGTCGATTGGTGTACTACTGAATTCGACATCTGGTTTTGGAAGTCACCGCTGTGCATACACCTTGGAGCTCCACTCGGACAAAAAAATTAAATTGAAAACAGTGCACAGTATGTTTATATTGATCGATTCAGCAATAGCAATGAAAATGAATGTCAAAGGGAGATGACAATTCCCTGGCACTGTGTGGTGTTAATGCTACTTGGCACGTATCAGCTCCTTGATGTCACACACAAGTCAAATATTAGCTTGATGTCAAGGTAAGCAACTCTCAGTTCAAATTCAGTTATTTTACACATGCTTGGACCAAAGTTGCCATGATATCATGAGCTGTGTGACTTTGGCAAAACCCAAACTGAGCATTAGTGTACAGGTTACTGCTGTGTATGAGCCACATGATAGCACCATGGTTTGTCATTTAACTGTTGATGGAGAGTAGACTAATGGTTGGATTGTCTTTTTCTGTTTTTGTGGACGAGGCACAGGCAGGCTTCTTGCATATTGCTACGCAGATCAAGTTCTGGAACAGCCTGGCTTTGGGGCACAGCTAATTCTAGAGAACAAATCAGAATGAATATTTTCAAAAAGAGACCGGATTCCAAATGGATGTTACCTCAGTGATAACAGCTAGAATTAAACCAATGGTGTAAAAACAAAGCGCTGGAGAAACTCAGGTCTGGCAGCACCTGTGAAGAGTCAGATCTGACTTGCATCAGACTTGAAACACAACTTCTGTTTCTCTCTTCAAAGATGCTAACAGATCTGCTCAGTTTCTCCAGCACTTCATTAATATTTCAGATCTCCAGAACTCATAGTATTCCACTTTTATTGAAAATAATAGTAAAAGGTGCGAGTTCAAGCCCGCCGTGGAGGTGCATCATAACCAGAAGTGTCTCTAATTTGCTTTTCTGAGATATGTATATGGCAGTGACTTCTGAAAATGGAAGTCAATGTGTCGGCATGACGATTGGCATGCGCAATACTTCGAACCACAAGCCAATCTAAATTCCTGCACATGCCCATGCAGGAATTGAAGAAACACTGGTCATAACATATTCAACATATTGATTAAAAATAACTACACTGTTTAAAATATGTATCAATAATTTTCTATTGGAAAGTACATGACCAAATGTAATAATTAGATCAAATAAATTAAGATTTTTATGAAAACTACATGATCAAAGGCAATCAATATTTATGTGCAGTTAACTTTTAATATTATCCTGATTTATCAAATCTAATTGAAACATACTTTTCTTCCGACTCTCAATAAGTATTAAAATCTGGACGCAGATTTGTTCAGTGAGCTGGAAGGTTCATCTTCAGACATTTCCTCACCATACTAGGTAACATTATCATGGCCTGCTCTTTTTTTGTGTGTTTAGGTTTCTTTCACCTTATTCCTTGGTAAACCCAAGGAAACCTAAGCGCACAAAAAGAAAGCGGGCCATGCCACCAATGCTTCATCCAGAGGCCCACTGATGTTACCCAGTATGGTGACGAAACATCTGAAAACAAACCTTCCAGCTCAGCGAGCAAACCTACATCATTTTAAAAACGTGGGTGGCACGGTGGCACAGTGGTTAGCATTGCTGCTTCACAGTGCCAGAGACCCGGGTACAATTCCCGCTTCAGGCGACTGACTGTGTGGAGTTTGCACGTTCTCCCCGTGTCTGCGTGGGTTTCCTCCCACAGTCCAAAGATGTGCAGGTCAGGTGAATTGGCCATGCTAAATTGCCTGTAGTGTTAGGTAAGGGGTAAATGTAGGGGTATGGGTGGGTTGCGCTTCGGCGAGGCGGTGTGGACTTGTTGGGCCGAAGGGCCTGTTTCCACACTGTAAGTAATCTACATCGAGAACCTCAACCTGAGCTACAAATCTTCTCAAAACTCGCTGTATTGTAAATTACAAATAATCTATATTTAGCTAGATTATACAGAATTTTATTTCATCTCACCCTACCAACATTTCTTTTTAATGGGCATCAAAGTCAAAATGAATGGCTTGTAAAAATACCACAGAAATTATAGTTAAGATTATGCAAAGACAACAAATCATACCTTTCAGACATTGCAAAAACAATTCCCATTTATTTTACTTACCCTGCCCCTCTCTACTTGGGTGGTCAGCATGACAACTAGAGAGGATCCTTGCTCCCAAGTCATTTGCCAAAAATCTGGACAAGTGTTGGGTAAAGGCCCCTGACAAGCAATGTACCGGTTTATTATACTGGAGGAAGGAATTTCCATCTGTAAAATTAAAAGGGGAAAAAAATTACAGTTGGCTATAATCTTTGGCTATAACTCTTAACAATAATTCTTTGCTTTATCAGATTGTCATTTAATGATCCTGAAGTCCACATTTGTCAATACAAATTCAGTCATGCATAAATAAAAACCATATGAAACTCTACAGCCGCCAATGTTTGATTATTTTCTGGAGTTATTTGTTTTGCAGCTTCTTAACTTATTCTCTACTTCAGCATTTGCAAAGCACTTGATAATGGAAGCATGGGAAAGATTTGTATAATTTATTTTCAGACAGCTAGAGATTCCTCTGGTTCCTAGTTGTAAATTCAATGACCCACTGCCTATCTACCAGTGAACAGAGTGATTTCAACATTAAGATGAGCTCCCACAAATGTACATACAAGCCATTTCAAATATAAGCTGTTTATACACAATTGAGGTAATTGTGATGATTATATTTCTTGTGTCTAACTATCCTCCATATAAGGCTCCACATCAGAGTGTGAAGTGACTCATGAACTCATAGAGAAGAGTGGTTATTAAAAATGCAGGATCAATCAATTGGAAACCTTTAGAATACACCATTGAGGAAAAATTCCATTGACTCTGTCTGCACTTCCCACTGCATCGGGAAAGCAGCCAAAATAATCAAAGACACCTCCCACCCCAGCTATACTTTCTTCCACCTGGCAGAAGATACAGAACCTTTAAAACACGTAACAGATTCAACAACAATTTCTTCCCTGCAGATATAAGACTTACGACAAACCTTTCATACATTAAAATTGATTTTTCTCTCTGCACCTTCTCTGTAACACTATATTCTGCATTCTATTACATGGACATACTTATGTAAGATATGATTTGCCTGGATAACATGCAAAACAATACCTTTCACTGTATTTTGGTATATGTGACAATAATAAATCAAATCAAATTCAAACAACTTTTGTTGTCAGACAAAATGTATAAAGCCACAAAAGCAAGGATGGAAATGGTAAGAAATTCAATTAGAACCTTTTCTTTAAATCATTTATGAGATGAGGGTATTGCTATCGAGGCCAGCATTTATTACCCATTCCTATTTGCCCAGAGGGCAGTTAAAAATAAATCACCTTTCTGTGGGTCTGGATTGACATACAGGCCAGAGTGAGTAAGGATGGCAGATTTCCATCCCTAAAGGACATTAGTGAATCAGATGTGTTTTTACAACAATCTGGCAGTGGTTATGTGGTTGCAATGAGACGAGCTTTTTTGTCTATTCCAGTTTTTTAAAATTGAATTCACATTTCACCATCTGCCATAGTAGGATTCGAACTCATGCCTCCAGATCATTACATGCAGTTCTGGATTACTTGTCCAATGATAGTAGCACAATGTCATTGTCTCCACTTATCCATCTTTCACATATGTCAAGGTAACGCTTGAAACAATAGTACCTCGCTGATAGGCCATTACGATAATAAGAATCTAATCATTACTAAATTATTTAATTGAGGATGCACTTTGGGGAATAAAAGAACAAGTCAAAGATCTGTTTAGAGCTTAGAGAAAACAGTTTCTTCAAACTTTAGCCTGAAGTTTGTAAAATGACTGGCTAGTCACAAGCTATTTGCAATCCCCATTCTGTCTCTAAATGAACACTTAATACAGGAAAAGCTGGAAATATCTGAAGGATCACAAGGTAGTTTTAGATGAGATCGGCCATTCATTTCATCTTAGTTTATGATCTCACAGAGATAGGAAAAACAGGTCCATTTCGGCAATCAACATCAAGAAATCTTAGTATTAAAAAAATTGAGACACATGATCAATAAAATTAAGCAACATTAAAAAAATTGGCGACAGCAATATCAAAAGGTTTGTCATCCATATCTTTTCCCCGGGGTAGGGGAGACCAAAACTAGAGGGCATAGATTTAAGGAGACTGAGGAAAGATTTAAAAGGAAACTAAGGGGTAACTTTTTTGTGCAGAGGGTGGTTTGTATGGAATGAGCTGCCAGAAGAATTTAAAAGGAATCTGGATGGATATATGAATAGAAAGGGTTTAGTGGGATAGAGGCCAAATGCTGGCAAATGAGACTAGATTAGGTTGGGATATCTGGTCGGCATGGACGTGTTGAATTGGGGGGTCTGTTTCTGTGCTGTGTATCTCTATATCCCCACATGATCAAAGGCAGAACATAAAATGTTGAACTTCTCATTTTCAAAAATGCAAACTCCCCAATAAACATTCATCTAGTTATCTGGGAAAATCAAATTGTCTGCTGTGAAACATTTCAGCAATGCAACAAACAACAATATAATGTGATTTATATAGCTGTATTAGTTTCCAAACCCTCAATGCACAGTTTTTGTTCTGCTAGGGCCACTTGTCTACAGATCTCGTGAAAAACTTGATCCAAACTTTGAAAAATAAATGGAATTTAGAGGTGAGGCAAGGATGATTGACACCTTAACGCAATGGCAGCATCCGACTGAATGAGATTTCATGGAGCCCTGGCATACATTGACTTGAAACTTAAAACAAACTCCATACGATGATTGCTGATTGAAATTGTTTAAGGTCAATCCTATCAGTCTCAGAATATTGTTGGAATTCCTCTAAGTCCAACATTCTTAATCAGAAGTGGAGATATTCACTGATGAGTTACAATGTTAAGCATCATTTAAGCCTCCTCAGACGCTGAAACATTCCATGACAGTACTAAGCAAGATTTGGAAATCATCCTAATTTGGGCTGATAAGCAGGGAATGTGTGTGTCACTCAAGTGCTAGGCAATGATCATCTCCAACAATACAGAACATATTCAACAGCATTACCATCACTGCTTTCCCTCTGATAATCCATGCAGAGTGGAAGCAGACTATTCGGCCCAACAAGTCCACACCAGCCCTCTGAATAGCATCCCACTCAGACCGATTCCCCTAGCCTTGCCCTGTAATCCTATGTTTCCCCTGGCTAAGGTACCTAACCTACACATCCCTGAACAGTATGGGCAATTTAGCATGGTCAGTCTACCTAACCTGCACATCTTTGGACTGTGGGAGGAAACTGGAGCACTCAGTGGAAACCCACACAGACTTGGGGAGAACGTGCAAACACTTCACAGACAGTCGCTCAAGGATGGAATCGAACCTGGGCCCCTGGTGCTGTGAGGCAGCAGCGCTAACCACTGAGCCAATGTGCCACCCTCTTCACTTCCCATCAACACCCAGTGGCTACATCGACTTATTGAAACCAGCCATATAAAAACTATGGCTGCAAGAGAAGGTGAGAAGCTGAAGATTCTGTGCAAAACATCTCCTGACTCTTCAAAGTGCATGCACCATCGCCAATGCACCAGTCAGAACGTAAAAAGTGTCATTACAAATTCAAAACAATAATGATATATAACTTCACATTAGCGTCAGAGAATATCGAAGACATTTTGTTATTCTTGCACTAAGTGGACAATTACAAAATACTGATATATTTCTCAACAGGACCCGAATGTTACATGGCATACGACTTCAAATGCATATTGTTCTACTCACATTAATATAATTTGCATTAATGTAGTCATCTGTACCCTTTAGAATAACCCGTGTTGCATCATCTGTAAGAAAAATAGAGAGGTTGGTAAATTCATATAATAGGAACATTTACATCATATACAGGAAA
The DNA here is from genome assembly GCF_004010195.1 of Chiloscyllium plagiosum. Lineage (NCBI taxonomy): Eukaryota > Metazoa > Chordata > Chondrichthyes > Orectolobiformes > Hemiscylliidae > Chiloscyllium > Chiloscyllium plagiosum. The sequence continues at coordinate 91,623,878 of NC_057716.1, forward strand.
AAAATTAAACATTGTTGTTGGGAAATATCAGGTTTTGTCATAGACCAGAAGAGTCACATGTTACAATAGGCAGAAAGTGCACGAGAACAAAAGATACAGGTACGATCTATATAAGTAAAAATACAGAATTATGGTTGTTGCATTTTTTATTTCTCAACTTTGACTAGCAATGTAAGGATGTACAACATCATACAGAACAAAATAAAGGCACTGAAGCATTTCATAGAGTTCTTCAAATCATATTGCAATAAACTTCACTACATCAAACAGATCTTAATATTGAACTCGCTCAGAAAAAAATGATTATGGGATCAAATGAAGGGGGTCTATACAGGAGGTCTGGCATACATTGATTCCAGACGTACAGCAATGTAGTTGACTTTCAAATACCCTCTGAAATAGCTGAGCAAGCCACTCAGCTTTATTAATCACTATGAAATCTCAATAAAGAAATGAAACTGAACAAACCACCTGGCATCGACCTAGGCACTGGATAAGACAAAGGTAGAAACAGTCCTGTCAACCCGACAAAGTCCTTCCTACTATCATCTGCAGGCAAGTGCAAAATTTTATGAGCTGTCTCACAGGCTAGGTCTGTCACCTACTCCCTCACCTTCATCCACCTATCACTTTCTCAGTTACCCACACCAAAATCACCTCCCATTTATCTCTCAGCCTGGCCCACAAGCCTTATTCTTGATGAAGGGCTTATGCCCAAATCGTCGATTCTCTTGCTCCTCGAATGCTGCCTGATCTGCTGTGCTTTCCCAGCAACACACTCTGACTTCCAGCATCTCTAGTCCTCACTTTCTCCTGTCTCACAGGCTAGTCAAGCAGCCGCCTCATGGAATTATAGCTTACAGAAATATGTCCCAGATAACACAATCACCATCCCTGGACATGTTCTGTCCTACTGTTAGGACAGACCCTGGAAAGGTGGCAGCACAATGGTACACAGTCGGAAGAGAGTTTTGTTGGGGATCCTCAACATTGACTCCAAAATCAATGAGATCTCATGGTTTCAGATTAAACATGGGCAAGTAAGTTTCCTGCTGATTATCACATACTGCCCTAAGCTGATGAATCAGCACTCCTCCATGCTGAGCAACACTTGGATAAAGTACTGAGGTTACAAAATGTACTCTGGATGGGGGATTTCAATATCCATCACCAAGAACGGTTCAGTAGCAGCACTACTGGTGGAGCTAGTCAGGGAAACTAAAGGACATAGCTGTTAGACTGGGTCTGTATCAGGTAGTGAGGGAAGCGAGAGAAAAACAGAGTTGACTTCATCCTTACCAATCTGCAGACTGCAAATGCATCTGTCATGACAGTATCAGTTAGAGTGGTCATTGCACAAGAGTGGAGACAACGTCCCACCTTCATGTTTAGAATATCCTGTATCATGTTTGTGTGGCACTATCACAATATTAAATGGGACAGACACTGAACAAATCTAGCAACTCATGAGTGGGCATCCATGAGGTACTGTGGGCCATCAAGATTAGATTAGATTAGATTACTTACAGTATGGAAACAGGACCTTCGGCCCAACAAGTCCACACCGCCCCGCCGAAGCGCAACCCACCCATACCCCTACATTTATCCCTTACCTAGCATTACGGGCAATTTAGCATGGCCAATTCACCTGACCTGCACATCTTTGGACTGTGGAAGGAAACCAGAGTACCCGGAGGAAACCCACGCAGACACGGGGAGAATGTGCAAACTCCACACAGTCAGTCGCCTGAGGCAGGAATTGAACCCGGGTCTCTGGCGCTGTGAGGCAGCAGTGCTAACCACTGTGCCACCGTGCCACCCACAAACAATAACAGCAGAATTGCAACCAAGCAATTCTGCAAAAAATCTGCAATTTCAAGACATGCTGCTCCAGGACATCTCGACAGGAGTTCCTCAGGGTACTATTGCAGACTCAACCATCAACTGCTTCTTCAAAGAATTTCTCTCCATCAGAAGAGGGGAAGTTTGCCAATTATTTCACAACATTCAGTACAACTTGTGACTCCACTGATACTGCAGCAGTCAAATGCAACCTGATCTGGACAACAGCCAGGTTTGAGCAAACAAGGGCAAGAACTGTTCACACCAAACAAATGCCAGGCAATGATCATGTCCAATGAGACAAAATTTAACCATCGCCCCATGTCATTTGATGGTGTTATCATCACTGAATCCCCACTATCAACATCCTTGGGGGTTACCATTAACTAGAAACTCAACTTGACCTATCTCATAAACACAGTAGCTACAAGAGCAGATCAGAGACTAGGAATAATGAAGTGAGTAACTCACCTCCTGACTCCCTAAAGCAAGGCACCAGTCAGGGATGTGATGGAATGCTCCCCATCTGCCAGTAACAAAGAAGCTTGACACCATCCAGGTAAAAGGAGCCCACATCCACAAGTATCCACTCTCTCCACTATCAACACTCAATAACAGCAGTGTCATAGTCATAGAGATGTACAGCATGGAAACAGACGCTTCGGGCCAACCCGACCAGATATCCCAATACAATCTAGTCCCACCTGCCAGCACCCGGCCCATATCCCTCCAAACCCTTCCTATTCATATACCCATCCAAATGCCTCTTAAATGTTGCAATTGTGCCAGCCTCCACCATATCCTCTGGCAGCTCATTCCATACACGTACCACCCTCTGTGTGAAAAGGTTGCCCCTTAGGTCTCTTTT
>NC_057716.1:91626837-91647983 GCF_004010195.1 Chiloscyllium plagiosum
TAAGTGTATAAGTCCTGCTAAGATTTGCTTTCCCAAACTGCGGCACCTCGCATTTATCTGAATTAAACTCCATCTGCCACTTCTCAGCCCATTGGCCCATCTGGTCCAGATCCTGTTGTAATCTGAGGTAACCCTCTTCGCTGTCCACTACACCTCCAATTTTGGTGTCATCTGCAAACTTACTAACTATACCTCTTATGCTTGTATCCAAATCATTTATGTAAGTGACAAAAAGTAGAGGACCCAGCACTGATCCTTGTTGCACTCCACTGGACACCACCCTCCACCACCACCCTCTGTCTTCTACCTTTGGGCCAGTTCTGTATCCAAATGGCTAGTTCTCCCTTTATTTCATGAGATCTAACCTTGCTAATCAGTCTCCCTTGGGGAATCTTGTCGAATGCCTTACTGAAGTCCATACAGATCACATCTACTGCTCTGCCCTCATCAATCTTCTTTGTTACTTCTTCAAAAAAACCAATCAAGTTTGTGGGACAAGATTTCCCACGCACAAAGCCATGTTGACTATCCCTAATCAGTCCTTGCCTTTCCAAATACATGTACATTCTGTCCCTCAGTGGTGTACTATTTACTAGATGCATTGCAGAATTTCACCAAAAATATTTAGATAGTATTTTCCATACCTACAATTACTTCCAGCTAGAAAGGCAAAGGCAGCAGGTACATGGGAACACCATCACTTGCAAGATCCCTCCCCGCCCAAGCCACTCACCACCTTGAGTTGGAAATATCTCTTTGTTCCCTCACTGTCACTGGGTCAAAACCCTAAGGCTCTTAGGGCAGTGTGGGTCAACCTACAGTACGTAAATTTATAGAGTTATAAGGCACAGAAATAGACCTTTCGGTCCAACTTGTCCACACTGACCAGATATCCTAAACTGATCTCATCCCATTTGACAGCATTTGGCCCATATCCCTCAAATCACTTTCTACTTATGCCCCCTACCAAATGCCTTTAAATGTTGTAAATGTACCTGCCTCCATCACCACCTCTTGTTGCCTGTTCCATACATGCACCACCCTCTGCATGAAAAGGTTGCCTTCAGGTCCCTTTTAAATTTTTCACCTCTGACCTTAAGCCTATATCCTCTAGTTTTGCATCCATGTACTCTGCGAGAAAGACCTTGACTATTCACCCAATACAAGCTCTTCATGGTTTCATAAACCTCTATAAGGTCACGCTCCAGGGAAAATATTCCAGTGTATTCAGCCTCTTCCTATAGTTGAAACCCTCCAATCTTGGCAACATCTTTGTAATTTTTTTTAAAGAATCCCTACAGTTTGGAAACAGGCCCTTTAGCCCAACAAGTCCAAACCAACCTTTTGAAGAGTAACGCACTCAGACCCATATCCTATTGTCCCATATTTTTCCCTGAATAATGCATTATGGAAAATATAGTGTTCTATTGATTTCATTTATGTTACATATTAGAACTGTAAGTCTTGGGTTGGGAATTCTTACTGTGACATACACATAACAATGAAAAACTTAAAACTGAAACTTTTATGTAAGTATGCAATGGTTTCCAGAAATGCATCATCTTCTTAAATTGGAGCATTCTTGTATTAAACAAGTCCAGTGTTATCAGACAGTACAGTTTAGTCAAGTCTGCTCCAGACATTGAAAAAAAATCACTTTACTGCTTTAATTGTATTTTCCAGCACTTGGCCTACAGCTTTGCATGCCCTGGCATCAGAAGTGCACATCTAAATACTTCTGAAATGTTACGAGGGCTTTTGCCTCCACTACCCTTATAGACAAAGATTTCCAGATTCCTATCACCGTGTATGAGAAAAAACTCTGTCTCATCCCTTCCAAACCTCTTGTCCCCAATCATTGATTGGAAAATCCTATTTTCCACCTAGGGAAAAAGTTCCTTCCTATCTACCCTGTCTATACCCTCAAAGTTTTATACATCTCAATCACGTACTACCCCTTCGGTCTCCTCTGCTTGAAGTAAAATAAACTCAAGTCTTATCTGATTTTTCTTCATAATTAAACTTTCCAACCCAGGCAACATCCTGATAAAGCCCTACTGCACCCTCCCCAATGCAAGCAAATCCCTTCTATTATGTGGATTCCAAAACTGTATGCAATACTGTAGTTTTTGCCTAACCAATGTTTTATACAGTTTCAGCATCACCTCCCTGTTTTTAAACACTACCCTTGGCTAATAAAGACAAGTATCCCATATGCCTTCTTAACCACTTTATCTACCTGTCTCACTACCTTAAGGTCCCTCTGATCCGAGGTGATGCCAGAGTTCTACCATTCATCGTGTATTCTCTTACCTTGTTTGTCCTGCCCAGGTGCATCAGCTCACATTTATCTGGATAAAGTTCCATTTGACACCGATCAGCTCATCTGATCAACCATCTATATCCTCATGTAATCTAAGGCTACCCTTCTCACTATTTACCACACCACCAACTTTTGTATCATCTGCAAAGTTACTGTTCAACCCTCCTACATTCAAGTCTAAATGATTTATATATATCACAAATAGCAAAGATCCCAACATTGATCCTTGAATAATGCATGATCTGCCATATTCCCCCACTCTACCATTACCATCAAGGTAGGAAATCAAGTTTAGTTCAATGAAAGTACAGGACTCCATGCCAGGAGTAGGATCAGACATACCTAAAAATAAGCTTTCTACTTGGTGAAGCTACAACACAGGACAACTTTTATGGCAAACACCAGAAACAGCATGCAATCGACAAGGCTAAGCAATCCTATAAGTAATGAATCAAATCTAAGTTCTGCAGTCCTACCACATTCAGTGTGGAATGATGATGGTTAATTAAACAACTCATTGAAGGAGACTCCACTAATACCCCCATCCTCATTAATGGGCGATACAGTGCATCAGTGCAAAAAAAAGGCAGTATTTGCATTTACCTTCAGCCACAAAAGACAAGTGCATGACGAATTTCAGCCTCCTTTCGATAATCTGAGCATCACAGATGTCAGTCTTCAGCAAATTTAATTCATTTCATGTGATATTAAAGCATTAGATATTGACTAAGGGACTGCAGCAGTTCAAAAAAGCAGCTCACACAATTTTCTCAAGGTAACTAGGAATGGGTAATAAATGCTGGCCAGCTAGTGACACCCAAGCCCCAAGTGTGAATTAAAAAGATGAGGAACATCTTCACTCGGGGGTGTATCTTCGTAACTCTCTACCTCAGGTAGCTATGGAAGCTCAGCCAATAAATTAGTTCCCAAGAAACAATGATGCATTTGCAATTACTAATGACATCAAGGGATATGCGGATTACAGGGGAACATGAACATACTATCAGCCATGATCTAGAATGCCAGAGCAGGCTTGCAGGGCTGAATGGCCCATTACTGCTCCTTTGTTTAAAATGCGTCACCTACAATTTCCACCATACTTTTGGTCCCTTCATACAATTCATGTATATCCATTGTTCAAAAATTATAGAATCAGGAGTCATCACAAGAGATAGTGCCTTTTTTTTCTAAATTTAGATGTACCCTATGAAACACTAATTCAGCACAAGAATTAAATTGTGGAAAACAGCACTGTTCTTTCACATGTAATAACATTTCCTATGACAAATGATCTATTGTATCTTTAGTCAACAGAAGTATGTACAATTACGTACATGACATTTTAGTACTATTGGACTTAGAATGCATTTCCCTTGCATAAACATGTTGGGATTAGAAATTCTACAGGATTTTAAGAGGTTTACAGACATGGTTCAGAACAGAGGACTTTTGTTTTCCTTGGGAATTATAAAATAAACACAGATTGTATCATAATCCCAACATACAAAGACTTCTCTGTTGCAATATCTTGCTGATTAGAAATTCCTCAGTCGCACAGATGTAATTAAATGAAATTTAAAACACATTATACTTACAAGGTGAGATATCTCTATATCTGTTTTTGGAAATGTTGAGAGGTAACTTGGCACATGACATTGTCATTCCAGGCTTTTTTCTATACAGTTGCTGTAAAGGAAATAAAAGGATTGTTTAATTTTCAACAAACATTATACAGGAATTGAATGAGAATGATCAAAGTCCGTTTTATTCATCTTCAACCATTCTGATTCAACAATTATGGAGCTGGTAACTAATTCTACAGTTAGCTATTTGCACATACTATCCTGCAATTTCTCTCAGCTTCACTGTTCAAAAATGCATTACTTACTTGACTCATTTCCAAGTGGAGAACCCACCATCTCCACACTTAATTGAAGTAGTTAAGGAGACTTTCAAACTTCAGGTAAATTGTGCAAGTTTTGACAGCACAGTGGCTCTGTGGTTGGCATTGCTGCCTCACAGCACCAGGGACCAAGGTTCGATTCCACTCTTGGGCGATTGTCTGTGTGGAGTTTGTACGTGTTCCCAGTGTCTGTGTGGGTTTCTGCCAGGTCCTCTGGTTTCCTCCTACAGTCCAAAGATGTAGGGGCTAGGTGAATTAGCCATAGTAATGTAAGGATACAAGGATAGGGTGAGAGGCTAGGTCTGGGTTGGATGCTCTTCGGTTAGTTGGTGTGGACTCAATGGGCTGAATGGCCTCTTTCTGCACTGAAGGGATTCTATGATTCGATGAACAACAGGTCTGAGGACTGGTCAGAATTCAAAGAGCAGCAGAGAATGATTCAAATGTTAACCACTATTAATAAATTAGAGCAAGAGAGGAAGCTAGCAATAACATAAGAACAGCTAGCAAGGGTACCTAAGAAGGTAGAGAAGAAGTAAAGTGACTGTTGGCCCTCTGTAGAGTGAGAATGGGAGTTAATAGCGGATAAAGGAATGGTGGAAGTCATGGATAAATATTTTGCTTGTGTCTTCAATATAGAAGAAAAACATTATTCTAGTTATAACTGTAAATCTAGAGGTTAAACACAAGAAATTTGGTGAAGTTCTAATTACTAGGGAATGATACTGAACAAATTGATGAAACTGCAAGTTATAAATCCCTGGGTCCTGAAAGATTTCAACCTGAAGTCTTGAAGTGATGGCCAACTGTGTGGAGATAAATTGGTGTTAACTCTTCAAAGTATATTAGGTTCTGCAAAGATCCCATCAGAATGAAAAGTAGCAAACAGAATGCCGCTTTTCAAGGAGGAGGGAGACAGAAAACAGAAAACTGTCCAAGTTACCTTGACATGGCTGTGGGGAAGGCGATGGAATTGACCACTTAGGGCACAACTGGGCTACTATCAAAACTGATGGCAATTGAGAAAGTCAGTTTGGCTTTCCTGCCTAACTAATTGATAGGAATTCTTTGAAAAGTAACTTGCTCTGCGGATAAAAGATCAGCCCGTTGACATACTGTACTTGGATTTCCAGAACTCATTTGACAAAGTCCCATATCAAATGTGAATCTGCAAAGTAGGTGTTTATAGTGTTGGGATAACATACAAGCATGGATAGAAAATTGGTTAGCTAGCAGAAAATAAACAGCATGGTAAATAGAACTTTTCAGGTTGGCAGGAAATGACAAGAAGGCATCACAGATATCTGTGCTGCAGTCTCAATGTTTTACAATTTAAATCCAAACCTTAGAGGAGGGGATTGAAGGCATGGTAGCTAAGTTTATAAATGACACAAAGAGAAATAGGAAATGGTCACTAGTATGACATAACAAGGATACAGGCTAATATATATGTTGTGAGCAGATAAATAGGTGACAGATGGAGTAAATGTGAAAATGTGGAGTTGTTCATTTGCGTAGGAAGAATAAAAAATGCAGAATGTTATTCGTATTGAGAATGACCACAGAATTCGAAGAGGCAGAGGGTTCCAGGTATTCCAACACACGAGCTGCAAAAGATTAGTGAGCAGGTATGGCATTAACTAGGAGACTAATAGAATGTCAGCCTTTATTACAAGTGAAATCGAACATAAACAATGAAATTATATTTCAAATCTCAAATACTGTTTGCGGTTTTGGACTCAATGTAAATAAGAACATAAATGTATTGATGGCATATCAGTGAAGTTTTACTATGTGGATTACTGGAATGAGTGGATTGTTTTACAAGGAAAACTAGACAGACTGGTCTTGTTTTCACTTGAGTTCAGAAGAGTGAGATGTGACTTAAATCATGTATATAGCTCCTGAATAGTCTTGACAAAGTGGACATTGGCAAGGACGCTGCTCCTGTGGATGAGACAAGGAACAAAGCTTTCTACTGGAGGTTTGTGCAACTTTGGAGCACATTGCCTCAGAAGCTGGGGAGGTGGAGTCACTGAATATTTTAAGACAAAAGCAGATTGATTGCTGTTTGGCAACAGAATCTCAGGTTTTCAAAGTTCGATAGGAATATAGAATTAAGAACACAAACACATCAAGCGTGAAAGAGAGAGAGTGGGCTTGTAAGACTGAATAGCTTACTTCTGCTCCTAAACTGTATGGTTATCTGATAGGATGATATGTAGCTTAGCAGCGAACTTTGCAAGTTTTGGTTTTCCCATGTATCTGCTGCAATCGTCTTTCTTGACAGCAGAGGTCATAGGTTTGGAAGATTCCACCTAAGGAACCTTTATGACATTTCTAAGGTGATCATTTGTGATTGAGAAATTACTGTCTACCTGTCTCGATCAATGTTAAAGATCCGCTGGTACAATGTGAAGAGGATTCTCTTGGTATTTAGCCATTGCCTTCTGAGATTAGTGGTTATTGACTTTGCTGCAATTGGTGAGACACTGCTACTGTGGAATGGATGCTCCATTTGTTAATGTGGAAGAATAGTTCCAATCCAAGAATAAAAATTAATTCGTACATAAGTCACGAGAAACTATTTTCTTCTTTAACAACCATTGATATAAGTGAAATAGCAACACAGAACCAAGAACATGGTTTCACCCATTTTCTAACTGTAACTTGCCACCATTACTACAGTTACAACTGGCCAATAGAGGCATGCACAAGAATCTGGTATGCTAAAGGCCATTCAGAACACTAAAATAATTTTAATTCAGAACTAGGTACATGCTGTACAAAGGGATCATGCCATGAGCTTGTTTTCTAGCTCTGTGGCATTAAAGTGGCATGTCAGTAGTTTTGTCAAAATTGAAGTTTCTTATATATAAACCCACAAAATACAATTAACAAGGAGGCAATTTCTCAAATTAATTTGATTTTTTTTATCAAGTCTGTTACAATTGAACCTAATTTGTTCACCATCACAAATGGCCAAAAATCTCAAGCATAGTTTCGACAGCACGAAGAAAACTATTTCTTCACAATCCTAACAAATTCTGGAGTTACAACTACTTTATAAGAGTTCAGACGCAATTTACTAGACAGGGATGAGGCTCTTCACAGATAATTTCATAATACTGACCTAATGTGACACAGATTATCAAAATTCAAATTCATTAAAACAGACCACACTAACTTTTTAACAACTTCAATAACTAAACAGCAAATAGTATTTTTAATAGCAAGGTTACAAAAACCATATTATAATACACTCATGTAATAGTTACTGCAGAAATTTTCATGATGCTCAGGACAACATGTGAAAACAAATGAACTAAACTTTATCCACATCCCATTATAATAATCTGAATAGAAACACTATCAAAGGGCTGAACAGACATTTCACTTCAAAAGAAACAGGAAGCTGGAATTTTACTTTCACTTCTAGCCAACCCTGATAATGGTCACATGAGGATACCATTTGCAACATCTGTTACCATGCTTTTACTAGTTTTCCACCTTGGTAATCTTTTGTGACACATCTATGTCCCTTTTCAGGGATTTAGCTACATTCTGATTCGGCTATTTTCCTATTTGATCATTTGTTTCGACTGCCCTTTAATGAATTATCTTAATCACTGAAGATCATTCTTAAATGTCACATATATTGGTTCCACCTCCGATTAAAATAGAACACAACTCATTCATCATAAGAATATTGTTCTGTTGTAAATCATAGACTTACTTATCAGATCTATCATCTATATTTGACCAAATATTAGAAATTCTCATGCTCTTTACTTGGAGAAACATAATCTGGTCAATTTTAAATCTAACTACTAAAATGTCTCCACAATTTAAAACAAAACTAAAAAAAAACTTGAGAAGCTCCTTTGAGCAGGAAAGGATTTGAAGAGAGGTTAGACGAGGGAGCAGATTTTGATATAGGTTCCCAACTATTAATATTTTTGATAGAATATAAAGATTATTTTTCTAGTGGCAGTAAGCATAGACAAATTTCAAGTCAATAGCAAAATGAGAGGAGAGGACTTGAGGAAATTTTTTTTCTTTAAAATAGTGTGTTGTGATGAGGTGGAATGCCATTGCCTGAAGGAACTGAGCAGACATATTCAATGTTAACATTCAAAGGAATATTGAATAATGGCTTGAAGGAGAAACAAAAACGTGGCCAGGGGCAGATTAAGAAAACGGTATGAATTGGATAGTATTACCAAAGACATGATGGACTGAATGACTTTCTTTCATTGTGTGTCAATCTATGACAATGAGTGCACGCAAGTCTTAGCTATCATAGGACTTGTATAATAATAGGCACCATGGACTGCTAGTGATCAGGAAATAATGTGTTACATTCTCAATGACATATTAAGGATATTGCACAAAACCTGAAACTCCCAAATCATCCCATTAAGTATTATTAACAACTGAGCAAACCATAGGCTAAGAATTTTGCAGTAAGTAACCCATTTCAACAAAGTACCTTGGCATCTACCCCAGGTTACAGAGAGGGGCAAGAGAGAAGATTGCTGGGGCCTTAATCAATATCTTCATATCCTAGTTAGTCACTGGAGAGGTTCCAGAGGACTGGCAAAAAGCTGATGTTGTTCCTCTGTTCAAGAAAGGAAATAGGGATAATCCAGGAAACTATAGACTGGTCAGTCTCATCGCTGGTTGGGAAACTACTGGAAAGAATTCTTAGGGAAAGGATTAATGCACATTTGGAAATGCATGGCCTAATTAGGGACAGTCAGCATGGCTACATGTGGGGTAAGGGTCTTGTCTTACCAACTTGATTGCATTTATCACCTCCTCAAAAAATTCAATCAATGAGGGTACAGCAGTGGATGTTGTTTACATGGATTTTTCTAAGATTTTCGACAAGGTCCCTCAAGGTAGGCTCATCCAGATGCATGGGATCTATGGTGATTTGGCCACGTGGATTCAGAATTGGCTTGTCAGAAGATAGTGGGTTGTGGTGGAAGGGTGTTTTTCTGGCTGGAGGTCTGAGAGTAATGGTGTCCTGCACAGATCTGTACTGAGACCTCTGCTGTTTGAGATATTTATATAAAAATGACTTGACTGTGGGTTACTAAGTTTGCAGACGAGCCACACGTGTAAATAGGGTGATAAAGAACGTGTAAGGCAAGCTTGCCTTTACTGGTTGGGGAACTGAGTACAAGAGTCAGGATGTATTGCTGCAGCTTCATAAGACTTTGGTTAGGCCACACAGAAAATTGCATTAAATTCTGGTTGTCATATTACAGAAAGGACGTGGAGTCTTTGGAAAGGGGGCAGAAGAGATTTACCTGAATGCTGCCTGGATTACAGGGTATGAGCTATAAGAAAAGACTAGAAAAACTCAGGTTGCTTTGTCCTGAGCGGTGTAAGCTAAGGGGAACTTGATAGAACTTTATAAAATTATGAGGTGCATATGCAGAGTTGACAGTCGGAATCTTTTTCCAAGAGTTGGAATGTCTAATCCTCGGGGGCATGCATTTAAGGCGAGGGGTGAAAGTGCAAACAAAACGTGAGGGGCAAGTTTATTATACAGAGAGTAGTAGGTGTCTGGAATGCACTGCCTGGGGTGGTGGTTGAGGCACATAAGGGCATTTTAAAAATTTTTAGATGAACACATGAATATGCAAGGAATGGAGGAAAATGGACCAAGAGCAGGCAGAAAGGATTAGTTCCATTTGGCATCATATTCGGCAGAACATCATGGGCTGAAGGGCCCATTCCTGTGCTGCACTGTTCTACGCTCTACTTCCACTATCCACAAGGGACAAGTGATGGAATAGTTCAAAATGAACACAACTCCAACAAAATTGAAGAGTCTAACACCAACCAGGACTGGCATTCTATTTCCCCACTTCAAGCATTCACTTTCTCCTTTGCCAACACATCATGACTGAAGTGCATATCATCTACAAGGTGCAATAATTCGTTAAAACAGGTTTGATAGTATTTTCCAATCCACAATCCCTACTTTAGAGAAGAGCAAGGGCAGCAAGAGCAAGGGAACAAAAACATCCTCAACTTCCCACACAACATCCTGATGTGGAACTACATTGCCTTTCCTTCTTCATTGTAGGATCAAATTCTTGGAACTGCCTTGCTAACAGCACTGTGGGTGACCTTACGGTTAATGGATTGCAGCAGTTCACAAAGGGAGCTCACCATCTTCTCCATGACAATAAAAGCTGATGTCCACAAAATCCCAGAAATGAATTTAAAAAAAGCAAGCCTGCAGGATGACACTTGGTCATAGGATGACAAAATTATATAATTTCATGCAGTTAAAAAAATGCTTACATCAAATTGTGCAAGAATAGTTCCTGTCTCCAGACTCTCCCGCAAATGTATCATTGATTCTCTTAAGGCATCATCATCCTGATGGATTACATCCAGAGGAGATTTCTCTGGAATGTACTGAAAATCAGGCTCACTTTCTACCTTCTCTTCTACAACGTCATAAACAGCTGGAGACAAAACAAATTTATGCAATTATATAATGAGTTTACAAACACTCAGGAAAGTCTGTTTAGGTAGCTCAATCAAACAAGTTGGAAGCAAAAAGTTTGAGTTTTAATAATATTGAAGTCACTTATAAAGCATTATTGCCTCTTATGAAGACCGATACGTACCGTTGGGCCGAACTAGTAATATTAATTCTTCAGAGTGAATCTCGCAGCTGGCTTTGATGAACATGACAACCTGGTCATGAGTATAGTCAGATATATCCCTACCATTGATCAGTACAACTTGATCACCTTCATTGAGTCGTGGGACACAAGTGTCTGCCTATACATGATAAAATAACAAAAGATTTACAGTCACTTAAATCAGACTTGTATTTTTCCCCACATCATGAGACACTAACTACTTTTAAACAGTTTTAGGGTTTTATACTGGCATTTTATCAATATGTATATATTAATGAAGTGATACTCCATTCATGCAAATTTACTGAACCAAAAATCAATAGAAAAGTATACAGTTAATGGTAGGACCCTGAACAACATTGATGCATAGAGGCATCTTGAGGTTCAAGTCCAAAGCTCCCTGAAATTGGCCATGCAAGTAAATAGGGTGGTAAAGATGATGTATGGCATGCTTGCCTTTACTGGTTGGGGATTGAGTACAAGAGTCAGGATTCATGTTGCAGCTTTATAAGACCTTGTTTAGGCCACAGTATTGTGTCCAATTTTCTGGTCACTACATTAAAGGAAGGAAGTGGAGGCTTTGGAGAGGGTGAAGAAGAGGTTCACCAGGATGCTGCCAGGATTAGAGGATATATGCCATAAGTAGAAGCTCGAAAAACATGGATTGTTTTTTCTTAAATGCTAGGGCTGAAGGGAGACTTGATAGAAGTCTATAAAATTATGCATAGATAGGGCTGATGGTCAGAATCTTTTTCTCAGAGTTGAAATGTCTAATACTAGAGGGCATGCATTTAAGGTGAGAGGGAAACATTCAGAGGCGGTGTGAAGGGCAAGTTTTTTTTGACAGTGTGGTAGGAATCTGGAACATGCTGCTGGGTGAAGGCAGATAGAATGGGGCAGTTAAGGGACTTTTGAATAAGCAGATGAATATGCAAGAAATAGAGGGATATGAATCAAGGGCAGGCAAAAGGGATTAGTTTAATTTGGCGGCATGTTCGGCACAACATTGTGGGCTGAAGGGCTCATCATGCTGCACTGGTTTTCTGCCATGTGCCAATCTTCTGCTTTTTACCTATGTCCTTGCACACTATTTATATCCAAATAATTATCCATTGCCCTCTTGAATGCCTCATTTGAACCTGCTTCCCCACATTTCCAGGTAGTGTACACCATATCCTAACTACTCACTGCGTAAAAAAGGTTTTTCCTAACATCATCCTGGCTTTGTTTGTTATTATTTTAAAATCAATGTCCTTGAGTTCACTGTTCTTTTACAAACAGGAACAGCTTCTCCCTACCAACTCTATCCAGCCCACTCATGAATTTGAAAATCTCAATCAAATCCCCTCTCAGCCTTCTTCTCTCCAAGAAGAAGGATCATAACTTCTTCAATCTATCCTCATAACTAAAGCTTCTTGATTCTGGGACCATTCTTGTAAATCACTTCTCCACTCTCTCCAAAGGATTCACATGTCTTCTACAACATGGCACCCACAACTGTACACAGTTTCAGCTTCTTCTCAGGGAACACGATTAGAGAGCACCACAATTTATAAAAGAGTACACCTAAGATGTGAATACTTACTTATACCCACTGATAAAAATAAAGAGCTTAAATTACATTTCCAAAGCTTCCAAGATGACCAAAACCTCTTTTGAGCTGATGAAAGGTGCAAGAGCAAGGCACTATTGCATGCAATTAGTAACTAATTTGTCCAGAGTAAGAGTTTCACAAGTAGCATTGAAGATGAACGAACACGTAACGCTTAAGTGGTTTTGGATTATGGTAAAGTATTGGATAAAACATCAAGACTCTGTCTTTACAAAACAGGGTATTTTAAGGTCCTCTTAACAGAGAAATACAACTTTTCCATATCTCATTTACGACAAAAACTTTGATAACTAAACATTCTCTCAGAAACGCAATGAAGTGTCATCCTAGATTATGTGCTCAGAACCATTTTGTGGCTCAAGTACACAACCTGATACACTGTTCCTGGATACAAGGATTAGCCATGATATTTTATCGCTAACCACAGTCAGAGTCCCCTATGCTATCAATGCCTGTGGATTTGACTACCTTAAGTTACACATCATGTTTCTCTGATTCTTTAAGAATTCCCTATGCTTTCAATAGTTTGAGATTCAACAAATAAAATTCCTTAAATCAAATGTTCCAACAATCAAAATTAATCTACATGCTTCCTGCCTTAATGGATAATTAAGAAATGGAGGAAATCTGCTAAGTTTCACAAACTTTAATGAGCAATTAATTAAGACTTTTTAAGTGATTGTAAAGATTACATTTTGGTTCTGATATATTTAGCTTTGATCCTGTTAAAAACAGAATTGCTTTTAGATGAGATGCATGAAATGTATTTGTTAAGGAAAATCTCATGGGATTAAATGAGATTAGCTTTTACATAAGCAGATATAGTAGTTATGGAGTTTTACATGATTGTGTTTATGTCCAGGTCTATTACAGCAATTACAAGCTACAAAATCTGTTTTTTTTCCGTGTCTTAAATCAGATTCTGTGAGATCCATGAGAAGGATCAGTTGAAGGCTTTCACTGTGTCAGAACTGCTGAGAAAATATTTCACGCATTACTTTATAGACAGCTACTCACTGGTGTTCCAGGTGCCACTCTTGATACTATTACTGGCATTTTCTGATCAATACCTCCCTGTAAAAACAAAAAGGAGTTGAATTTTCCCTGAAAGGTAAATGAACACGGTAAGCTATTTATTTCCAGTTATGAAAATGGGCTACCCAAAAGATATTTAATGTAGATATTGCAATATTCTTCTACAACTATACCAGGATCTCACTTTCTAGTAAAATAAATAATTGATATGCATACGTAGTTACAAACATGTTCATTTTACATTTTCCAATATCTGTCAGCAAAATCATGCACATAATGAGCATTATTTGGGTTGACTGCAGACTTTGTTTTTGATGGGAAATGACACGTAGATCTATACGTATACCGATTTTTTTTATCGTATAACCTAAGACTGTAACAATACATTAGTCTTCTAACTTGACTGAGATTGTGTTTTTTTTTAATGTGTTCGTATTCTAAGATTTTGAAGGAGACACAGCAAACATTTAAAGTGGGATAAGGGAAGGCAGATACAATGGGAAGACATTTGATTGCACAAAAAGTGTGAATATTCAATAAATCATTATGACTGGATTCAACAACTCAACCTGTATTACTAATTTTCACTAAATACATAAGAAAATATCCTTTGAGCCCACTGTGGTCATCATACTTGATTTAAAACAGGGAAGCTTCTAATAACTCAATAAAACTAACCTCTGCACCAGCAAACCCTCCTTGAGCAAATTCAATAGTCTTCGCAACTTTCTCATTTTACAATACTTCCTTATACATTGTTTACTTCTTATACCTTCCATTAGGTAGAATAAAGGAACTTTTTTTACCACAATGGCTGAGTGATGTTTAATGTGCAAGTCAAAGTGTTCACTGTTCCTTTTCTGAGGAAAATATTTAATTTCCTGAACCCTTCAAAAAAAAAGATTTTTCTGGAAAAAAATGTACTAAAATAATCACATTCCAAACACTTTCTCAACCTTGAATGTGACTGTATGCTTTTGTGATACCTAAATTTGAAAAAAATCAGAATAGTTGATGCATTTCAATTGCACAAATGAGTTTATTAATATAAGCAAGGTGTACCTTAACATTGAAACCAAATCTCCCATTCTCATCCGCCTTCATTCTTATCAGAACGAGATTGTCATGAGGGACAATACCATTCGGCTGAAAAAAAAAATAAAAGTAGGATATCAGATCATACTAAAATGAATGAATATCCATTCAACATCAAAACAAACTGTTTCAGATACTGGAAATCTGAAATAAGAACAAAAAAGCTGGACATTGCATATCAGGCAGCATCTATGGAGAGAAAGAGTTAACACTTTAAGTCATTTGAGAGCCCCTCTCAGTTTTTCTGTGAAATGATATGATTATATCCATTATGTTATTCTGACCTCTAAGTACCTAAATTATACTTCAGTCATGCCAAGGCTTGCAGGATGTGGAACCTATATCCACACTACTATCCTTTGAAGTACATAGTAGCTTTCAATAAGATCACTTCTCATTCTGAGAAAATTGAGAGGTGATCTCATTGGCATGGTTTTCTCATTGTTTTCATACAACAGTTCCACCATCCCAGGAAGAAGTCTGATAAGCAATTGTTGCAGTTCTTCTATGTTAATAGCATTCTCCCTGTGGTAAAAGGTCCAAAATTGCACAGAGAAAGTCTGAAAGTTTTGTAAAATTGAAGACTTCAGCTACTCCTGTAATCTATGCAAATCTTGTGAATCACTTGTCTGTTGCGCTTCACGATATCTTTCAGCAACTTATTATCTAAAAGAAATCCCTTTGTACATCTACACTTTCCAACCTCTAATAAAGAAATAACTTGCATATATCTGTTCATCCGACCAAACTGGACCGCCTTTCATTTTTCAAGATTACACTCCATTCTTTTGCCTCCAGATCTCCATTCTTTTGCCTACTCACAAAATCTGCCCAAAATATTTGACGTTGCATTGCATCTTCCTTAAACCAAATATTTCCAACCTAGCTTTGTGTAATTTGCAAACCTGGAAATATTACATTTAGCCCCCAAATCATTGATATAGACTGAGATAGCTGGGGACGAAGTATCAATTCTTGAAGTTCCAACTAGTCTCAGCTTGCCAACATGAGAATGACCAGTTTATTCCTACTCAAGTTGTTCGCCAATTCCTAATTCATGCCAGCACATTACTTCCTATCCCTTGTGTTATGCTAAGCAACCTCTTGTGGGGGAGTTTATCTAATTACGCTATGACCAACAACCCCCAGTTATTAAAACTGTCAGTAGCATCTTCAAAACATTCAACAGGATCATCAAATACTATTTCCCTTTCATGAAACTAAAGAGATAATGCCAAATCAGTTAATTATTATCCAAATGTCCACTTATTATTAAGCTACAATAGCTTCTAGTATTTTTCACGATATTAATAAAAGATTAAAAGCTCTGAACTTCTCAGTTTTCGCTTTCCCTTTTTTCTTGAATAGAAGGGCGATATTTTCTGCCTTTTAATTTACAGTATCCATTCCAAAAATGTATAAAAAATTTGGATGATGATCAACACTGCATCCACTTGGGAACTAATCAACTTTCAGTCCCAATTATTTCTTCAACACAATCTACTAAAATTAATTTCCTTCGTATCCATATTATCCCTAGTCCCATAGATCTCTAATTCTGGGCATGTCATTGTATCTTCCTCAGTGCAGATAATCACCTTTAGCTTCCCTGCCATTATTCTATTCCCCATTATAAATTATCCCTGATGCTGTCTGGACCCACATTTAGCTTTGCCCAAATTTTCCTTTTTACATGTATTTATATTTTATTCTCCCTGCCAGTCTCTTGGAGCTCCTTTGCTGTACCCTAAATTCCTCCCAAACCTCAAGCTTACTACTGTTTCATGTAACTTTATAGGCCTTTTCTTTTAAGCTTTAGCTTTTGTTATTAATCACAGCTGATTTTGAGCTTTTGTACCTTGAAAGAATGTCTTCTTGTTGTGAACAATATAATAATTCTTTAAAGGAGAAAGTGAGGACTGCAGATGCTGGAGATCAGAGCTGAAAATGTGTTACTGGAAAAGCACAGCAGGTCAGGCAGCATCCAAGGAGCAGGAGAATCGACGTTTAGGGCATTCCTGAAGAAGGGCTCATGCCCGAAACGTCGATTCTCCTGCTCCTTGGATGCTGCCTGACCTGCTGCGCTTTTCCAATAATTCTTTAAAGACCACTTATGACTTATGTATTGTCATATCTCAATGTATTTCCCAATCCATCTCAGCCAAAGTATTTTTTGTTAACTTGATAATTTCCTCTATTCAAATTTAACATACTGGTTTTAGATTAAGCTACATCACTTTTAAACAAAAATATTATGGTCATTCATCCCTAAAAGCTATTTTACATCAAGTAGGAGAGTGCACTGAGGAAAGGAGATTGGTAAACTCAGTTGCGTTCTCAGCCATAGAGTCACAGAGATGTACAGCATCGAAACAGACCCTTTGGTCCAACTCGTCCATGCTGATCAGATATAACAAACTTATGCAGCACGCACATGCCAGTTGCAGCTTTTGCAGTGTGTTTTGAATTTAGCAACAAGAGATCGATTTCAGTTAATCGCACAGTCATTTGTTTTCCTGGTGCCCACCATCAGACTTAACTGTTTCTCAATGTGGAACAACAGCGTAGAATTGTTCGTGTACAGCAACTCTCTGATCAGGACTTGATGCACCTTTGTCTAGGAAGTCTGGCAAGGAAAACTAGAATGCTTTTAATCAGTCTGGTACCTAAGTAGATAACCCCAGCAAATGATAGAAAGACACAATGGCAAATAAGATGCCAAAGAGTGATAGTGCCAGAATACAACTTGTTTGTCTCCATGCAGATCTCAAAAGGGTGTGTCATAGCTGACCTTACTCACTTTGTTGTCATAGAACGAGCTCAGATTTAACAGCTTTATTGGGCAGCCAATTTTCCACATCTTAAACAGACTGCCTCTGCTCATATGGTTTAATGCCTTGTTAAGATCAATGAAGGCAATATATTGTGGTCTCCGTTGCTCATTACATTTCTCTTGCAGCTGATGTCAACTGCAGATCCTCTAGTTCTGAAATCTCACAGATTTGGCTGTGCTCCAAAAGCTAGAGTTTCCAAACGAACCTGTTGGACTATAACCTGGTGTTTTGTGATTTTTAACTTTGTACACCCCAGTCCAACACCGGCATTTCCAAATCAGGATTGGTGTGGATGTGTTCAGCCACTTGTTCTTGTACAAGATCACACATTCATATTCTGGGCACTGACACAAACCTCAACCAGAGACAGCAGGTCCTGTGGATGCCAGAGGGCTGGTTTCTATTTCCCCTGCAAGGTATAGCATCAGCACCTGGAGGTTTGCCTATGGCAAGCGAGTTAATACCTTTGTTAAACTCCTCCAATATGGGTTCAACATGGAGTTTTTCCATGATATTTAAAGCTTCCTCTGCAAGTGTTCTCCCTGGAATACAACTCAAGATAGTAATCAATTCATTCTCCAAATGGTTATCACAATCAGTAATGATTTTCTTTGCATTTATTTTCAGTGGAGCTGTTTTCCTCATTGATAGATCGGTTGTCTGAGAGATTCCTTCATTTGTGCCTCAGGCATTCTGTGATGAAGGATATCTGGATATTCTGATAAAGTTATCAGTAGTCACTGGTGAATTACTTAACAGCTGATTGGACTTTAAATGGCTTTTAGCTCATTCAGAGTCTGCTTGCTCAAGTCTCTCTTGTAACTGAGCGTGGATTCCTTGGTTTCAATGATTGGTTCAATCAGATTATGATGCTATGTTTGACCTGATCAGAATTTTTCTGCCTTGTTTTCCAAATATTCAGAGCGCGGTATTGTTGACAGCATCTTGGCATTCCTACTTTGCTTCCGTGAAAAAGCTGGAGCACACCTTCTGTTTGTTTTAAAATATGGGTTAGCAGTCTAGCTTGCGTTGACACAGGACAGCACTGCTACTCTGAATTAACCATTTCAAGTGGTTCATCCTATGGATGATCCTGGTGAGGTCAGCAAATGATCGGTATTGCAAGTCTTGACAATGCTGATCAGATTCACCTCAGGCCAATGCCCTGATTTTGTATGTTTCAGGAAATCTTGTCATGTGGTCTGTTCTGAAATGCACTGGTTACACAAAGCTTGCGGTAGAAGCTTACCGCAGGTATTCTGTCTGTTCTCATTTGTCTTTCCCAGGCCAAAATGTCTGAGGAAGGCGGCCCTCACATCCATTCTTGCACTTGAATCACTCAATAAACATGACTTGGGGATTCTGCTGATTATAGTGTTAAGCTCACCAAAGAACTGTATTTTTGCCACTCATGGAGCAGGATCATGACGTTAAGCAGTCCTAAGAGTTGAGCGCGAGATGGAGAGAACATGTTCCTGACCATTTGTCGTGTTCAGTTTTCAGAGTGGTGTTCCCTATAGCAAGGCCGACATGTTGTTCACAGATTTTCACTGAACCCTTCCATTTCAAGATACAAGTTTAAATCTTTCTTGCATGTGTGACCGACCAGCTGCAGATGATCAATTCCATACACATGGTTCTAACTTTCCAAATAGCCAACTGGAATGCTGGGATCTACATTTCTCCACACACCCCCACCCTCTCAGGTTGAGTCCAACAGAATGCAAAGTACAACGTTTGACACTATCTTAGTGGTGGGAGTTGAAGAGATGGCATATTTTTACATCAGTCTGCTATCCATAGGCTGAAACTGAGAAACAAACTAAAACAAAAGTGGAAAGCTCGCCAATTCTTTTTCTCCCAGACATTAGACACATCACACTGACCAGATGGACACATTTCTCGGAATGTTTGCGACCACTGTAAATCATACTGTCAGCTGTTTTTCAAACTACATTTAGAATGAAGCAGACACTGCAGTGTTTTAATAAGCAAGTCAGTTTAGATGACTAAGATTTTCATTTTGAACCATTCTAACATGAACTGTTTAAATTCAGAATATCTTACTGTAGATTTTTCTGTTGCAATTGGGCCATCCAATAGATCTTGAAAAGGAGGGTCTAATTCCAGCTGGCATGGGTTGGACTGTGTTGATGTGACTTTTTTCTGCTTTGGCGGCAATGCAGGTGGCTGTCCTTCTCCAGCAGTCTCCTGACAGCTAAAAGAAAGTTACACTTTAATGCATTATGTCATCAAGCAGAATGACGCTTTCCTTACACCTCTATAAAGTGGACTTTAAACAGAACCCCTATTAGAAAAATAACACTATTACTTTACAAGGAGGGGGGGGGGATATGAAGCACAAACAGGAGGAATTAAGTGATCCAATCAAGAGGACGTAACAGTAAAAAGAAAAAGTAACAAAAAAAAAGAAAAACAGAGAAACCCTGAAAACTTTCAGCATGTCAGTCAGAATCCACAGAATAAGATCCACCTCAGGAAATGTGATCTTGACTGTTCTCTCCAAACTAGAGGGACTCTAGCATTTTGTTCACATTAATTTTTCAGTACAGATAGAAAAATGTTGAAGCATAACTGAGCAACCTTCTAAAGAACAATGATTGTTCATTCCCTGATGATTCGGATTCAGAGAAAAAGTTCAAATCAGTTTAAAGGATTTGCATTACCTCACTCAAATTGAGCAAGCAGTCAAAGGTTCCTGCTATTGGAATTAAAAGTGGTTAGGAGGCAAAGGATGGGTTTAACAACATTAAACTAAAAGAAAATGTGCCACATCAGGCATCTGTATGTGGTCTAGTTTGCTGTGCAATATGACAACTAAATGTGCACGTCACACCATCTCCATTTGGGACAATGTGCTATGTTTTTATTTTGCATCTTGTGGTGAAAGTTCTATTCCATGCACTGCATAACACAAAAACTGTGAGCTTCACTTATTGCTCCCATGCAGTGAAAAACTTCAACGATCTACCAACAAATATGCCAACAATTTTAATTTGGTACTACATTTCGCAGATGAGAAGAATAGAACCTCGGGCAGTCCCTTGGTTATCAACAGGTTTTCTTCCGGAGTCTGCTTTGTGAAAATGCTGCTCCTTTAACAAGGTTATATTGTCCTTGGTATTTTTCAAAAGGGGTTTTGAAAGGCAGAGGTTCTGATTTGTCTGGTGTTCAGCCACTTTGATTATGGTTCACACATACTGCTGGAGGCAACAATCAGGGAAAAGGACTTTCAAAAATTTTCAAAAAACACTTGTACAATGAAAGGGGAGTTGCCAGTTCTCCCAGTTTAGGGAGTTCTCTAGTTTGGTTTAGTTTTAGCTGGCGACCGCAAGAAGCTGAAAAAAGAGAGGTTCCATGTTTCAGGAGGAGAAAGTGAGGACTGCAGATGCTGGAGATCAGAGCTGAAAAATGTGTTGCTGGAAAAGCGCAGCAGGTCAGGCAGCATCCAAGGAGCAGGAGAATCGACGTTTCGGGCATAAGCCCTTCTTCAGGAATGAGGAAGGTGTGCCAAGCAGGCTAAGATAAAAGCTAGGGAGGAGGGACTTGGGGGGAGGGGCGTTGGGAATGCGATAGGCGGAAGGAGGTTAAGGTGAGGGTGATAGGACGGAGTGGGGGTGGGGGCAGAGAGGTCAGGAAGAAGATTGCA